>NC_049916.1:15712729-16312729 GCF_001411555.2 Juglans regia | reverse complement strand
TTTGCTTCCAATTATCTTTAATATTTTTTTATATATGTGGGTAACTTTTGCATGTAGCAGTAATTAGGTCAATTTTTTCACGTGCAAATCATACTTTTGCCGTAGTTACATAGTTGGAGGTGGCAATGAGAATGAGTCAACAAAAGGAGGGATAGGAATAATCAAAGGGTATATAGACGTAATTAGACTTCTTAAACCTGCCCCATTGATGGTTAGGCAAGGTAGGAAAACACGAGTAAGCCGTTAAGTTTCCATCCCTAATAAAAAACTATACATTCTATGTCTAATTCAAGAGGAATGTTGGTTGCATTTTGTTTATTTATTTTGCTGCCAATTTAGTAGGGATTTGTTTGATCTGATCAGAAATTTCTACCTCACAAAGCTTTTATACTATCCTTCAAGTGAAAATTATCTTTGCTTTTGTTCTTAGTCATTTTCTCTATGGAATGTAGTTTGCTGCTAGTACGTGTCTTCCTCTTTGGGATGTGATATTCATACTGGATGTTTGGTGATTCCCAATTATATTATAATTGTACAGTGATAAAGTCAAACTTTTATAAGATTACTTAACAAAATAAGAAGAAATACAAAAATATGTAGCAGCACCATAGTAGAAATCCATTTTAGCCATTGCAATCCATCTCCTGTAGTTAAGGATATGGGCCATTCATGTCTAATCCATGAGCCCAAAACTTTTTTTTTTGATAGGTAAACAAGAATTATTATTTCAATAAAGGCCACAAAGTGCCAGTTACAAATGCCTTTATGCCTTATCTACGTAGGCACGTTAGAAACTAAGAAATCATGAAAGTTCATGCCATTGAAGTCTACAGCAATAGCCCAAGTACAAAGAGTCCTAAAAAAGAAAACTTTAAGCTCCGCCAAAGATCTCTCTTTGTCTTCAAATGTTCGCTCATTGCGTTCCTTCCACAAGCACCACATGATACAATTCAGAATCATTTTCCAAACCGCTTTGATCTGTTGCACACCTCTAATAGAGGTCCAGCTTGCCAACATTTCCGCCACAGATTCTGGCATCACCCACGCTAGATCCATTCTATTCAGCACCTCATACCAGAGAGACCTGGCAACCTCACAATGTAAAAGTAGATGATTCACCGACTCACCCTCACTTTTACACATGCAGCACCAATCTATAATGATTATCTTCCTCTTTCTCAGATTATCTGTAGTGAGAATCTTACCTAAGGATGCTGTCCATACAAAAAAGGAAGCTTTGGGTGGAGTCTTGTTCTTCCAAAGCCTTCTCCAAGGAAATTGTGACTCAGGTTCTTGTGTGAGAACCTTATAAAAGGATCTAACTGTGAATACCCCTCTCCCCACTGGAGTCCACCACAACCCATCTTCCTGCTGGATATTCGGACGACAAGAATACAACAGACTATACAAGTCTACAAAACTCTCCACCTCCCAGTCTTGTGCTGCCCGGATGAAGTTGATATTCTAGTGTGTACTCCCATCCACCCTTCCCATAAGCTCTGCCACTGTAGCATCTTTATCACTTGCAATTAGGAAAAGTAGAGGAAACAAATCTTGAAGGGCGTTGTTACCACACCAAACATCCTTCCAAAATCTGATCCTGGACCCTGTACCCAGCTGAAGCCGAGTATGATGATGAAATGCCTCCCACCCTCTTCTTATATGTTTCCATAGCCCCACTCTATTGGTGCCTCTAACTTCTCTAGTACACCAACCCTCCCCTAATCCACCATACTTTATCTCGATCACTACTTTCCATAAGGCATCCGGTTCTTTAGTATAACGCCACAACCATTTCCCAAGCAGCGCCCGATTGAACAATCTCAAGTTTTTGATACCCAATCCGCCACTAGAAATAGGACGGCAGACTTTTTCCCACTTGACTAAATGAAATTTAAATTCCTCTCCTAAACCACCCCACAGAAAATCTCTTTGTAGCTTCTCAATTCTACTAGCCACACTAGCCGGTATAGGGAATAAGGATAAGAAGTATGTGGGTAGGTTAGAAAGTGTACTCTTAATCAACGTGATCCGGCCCCCTTTTGACAAGTACATTCTCTTCCAACCTGCCAATCTCCTTTCTATTTTTTCAATCACCGTATCCCATATCGAGCAAGTCCTCGAGTTTATACCCAACGGTAATCCCAGGTACATCATAGGAAGAGACGCTATCTTACAACCCAATATCCCTGCTAACTCTTGGACATTCTGGACTTCCCCAATCGGCACCACCTCGGATTTATCATAGTTCACTTTTAAGCCAGATACAGCTTCGAAACAAAGAAGCAACGCCTTCACAGCCCGCAACTGATCAGAATTGGCCTCACACATAATAAGCGTATCGTCTGCAAACAACAAATGAGAGATAGTAGTAATACCCCTACTCAAGGATCCAACTTGAAAACCACTTACAAAACCATTATTTACCAAAGCCGAGATCATCCTGCTTAGTGCCTCCATCACAAGGACAAAAAGTAGGGGAGAAAGCGGATCCCCTTGTCTCAAGCCCCGAGAGCTCGCAAAAAAACCTTCTGGGCTGCCATTGATCAATACAGAGAATCTTGCTGTGGAAATATACCAGCTAATCCATGACCTCCACCTCTCCCCAAAACCACACCTATCCAGTAGATATAGAAGAAAATCCCAATTAACATGATCATATGCCTTCTCCATATCTAACTTACACAAAATTCCTGAACTCCGATCCTTCAATTTACTGTCTAAACATTCATTAGCAATAAGAACTGCATCAAGAATCTGTCTACCCTTTACAAAAGCATTTTGAGGCTTGGTAACAATCTTCCCCAACACCACACTCAACCGATTAGCTAGTACTTTAGAAATAATCTTATAAACTCCATTCACTAGACTAATAGGCCGATAATCCGCAATCTCACTTGCCCCCACCTTTTTAGGTATTAAAGCAAGGAGAGTGGTGTTAAGGCTTTTCTCAAATTTTTCAACCGAGTACAACTCCTGAAACACCTTCATAAGATCATCTTTTATCACCTCCCAACAATCTTGGAAAAACCCCATAGAGAAACCATCTGGTCCTGGGGCCTTGTCTTTCACCATCTTCCTTACCACCTCATACACCTCGACCTCCTCAAAAACCCTCTCCATCCTAGCTACATCCCCCCTCTCAATGGTGTCAAAAACCAACCCATCAAGAGTAGGCCTCCATCCCACTGGCTCGGTAAGGAGCTTCTCAAAGACATCAGTAACATGATCTTTGATAACTTCCTCATCCCTACACTCCATCCCCTCAATTTTCAAAACCTCTATATTATTGTTTCTTCTATGCGAGTTTGCAATGCTATGGAAAAACTTCGTACTCCGATCCCCTTCCCTTAACCATAATGCTCTTGACTTTTGACGCCAAGACATTTCTTCTTGCAAAATAATTCTCTCAAGATCTGCGACCAACACAGTTCTTTGTAATTGTTCCTCCTCAGAAAGTGGCCTCACCTCTTGAAGTCTATCTAACTCCTGAATCTCCAACCACTTGATATTCTTGTTCTCCCTTATGTCTCCAAACGACTGTTTATTCCACTCCTTCAGGTCTCTCTTTAATGCCTTCAGCTTGTTCGCAAAAATGAAACTAGGCGTTCCATTGAACTGATAAGAAATCCACCATTGTTTAACCCTCTCCACAAAACCCTCTGATTTCAGCCACATGTTCTCGAACTTGAAGTATCGTCTCCCACTATGAATACCTCCACAGTCTAGTAAAATAAGCCAATGATCATAATTTAAACGTACCAACCGCTTTTGACACACCTCAGGAAAATGACTTTCCCACTTAGGGGAAATAAGAAAGCGATCCAAGCGAGACCAAGTCTGGTTGTTTGACCATGTGGCATGGCCCCCTGCGAGAGGAAGGTCTATCAAATTCAAGTCAAAAATACACTCTGAGAACGCCACACTTGCAGGCCTCACTCTTATTCTTCTGAAGCTTTCACTTGGAAATCTCACAACATTGAAATCACCCCCAATACACCACGGAAGATCCCACTAACTATGTACCCCTGCTAGTTCATCCCACAAAAAACCTCTGTCAGCATCTAGATTTGGACCATAGACACCTGCAAAAGCCCATAAGAAATTATCGAACACACTTTTAAAGGAGCACGTTACCGTATATATCCCTATATATTCCTCCACTTTTTCCACCACCCTCCTATCCCACATTACCACAATTCCTCCTGATGCCCTTATAGAGGCCAAGTAAACCCAATCCACATGAGTCCCACTCCATAAACTTCGCACCATCTTTCTATCAATCATTTTTAGCTTCGTCTCCTGTAAACACACAATGTCTGCTTTCCACTCACGAAGCAAGTGTCGAACCCGGTGGCGCTTATCTACCTCGTTAAGCCCACGCACATTCCAAGACACAATCTTAGGCTTCATTTGGGAACAGCCAGCCCCTTCCCTTTTACCCTATTCCTACTGGAACTTCCCTCTGAATTAATCGACCACGCCAATTTTTTCAGTTCCCGATTCTTCTTCGAATCCCCTTTCCTTTTTTGTTGATGTCCAGCTTCCATAGCCGCTAACAATGCTATGAACTGCTCTTCATACCCTTCACAATTAATCCCCACGTAATGTTGAATCTCTTTCACCTTATTAATGACCTAGTCTGAGGCTTGAGTTGGATAGCAGTAGTTTAATGGAGTAGGATTACCCCTCCTATCAATCTGAAAATTCTGGAACTTTTCACCCACCGGAATCCCTTCCAACCCCACCTGATCACACGCTTGAGAGAAGAAAAAATCATCCTCCACCGAATTCAGAATCTGGTCGCACGACTCAGGGAGAAACAACTCGTTCTCCACCGAGTGCATAAGATCAACCGAATCATCCTCCTCCTCAGCCACCTCAAAATCATCATACCCTTTGACAGAAACGTTCGCCGGAGCAAGGCCTTCATCCCCTCCAACCATTGGCGTCGTTTGAGCTTCCTTTAGGGGAGAGAAACGCGATCCGAACTTCACCAGCGCATTTTGTGCACAACACGACGGCGGATCATCAACGGCGACCCCCATCTCCTCTGTCGGCGCCGTCTGTGCCACCTTCACCTGATCTTCCGTCGCCGGCACACTTTCCGGCACAAAATTGAGGCTCTGAAACTCGACAGGTTTGGTGCTCACGGGTTTGGGGCTCACGAAAACTCGTGAACCTTCCGTGGACTTTGGGTTTGCCCCGAACCCAGATCCATCGCATGGGCCTGCCGGCCCAGGCCCAGCCCCATCACTTGGGTCGCGCTCGACGAGGCCTTCTCCCTGGCCTTAGATGGCCCAGCCCCATCAGGTTGGCTTAAGCCCGACGAAACCTTAGAACTTGCCTTAGGAAACCCACCCTTCTGCCTCCACAAGCCCCGGCCCTTACCCACTTGAAACCCATCACCCGTAGCCTTCCCTTTGCCTTTTAAATTCGCCATTTCATCCCTTTCCTTAAACAGAACGACAGCCTCTAATACTTCGGACATGTCCTTCTGCAGCATGCGTAACTGCCCTTGCACCTCCTGCAACGTCCTACGTACGTCCCATACCTCCTGACATGTCGCACAACTACTACCATGTGAGTTGCTCATCACGCCATACTGCTTCGACAGAGCTTCACGTCGCCCACCTCCCCTGACAAAGCCCCTCCCATCACTGTCTCCCTTCCTCACCACTTTCGGCAACGTCGAAGCGAGCACCTCCTTGTACGTCCTAGCTTGGTGTCTCATCCCCCCCTTGACAGCATCCCACTGTCCTCCACCCCGAAGCACCTTTCTCGGCTCAAGCTGCACCTCCCGCATCTTCCTCCACCCCCAACCATTCTCCCCTTCTGGAATGCACAAGACATTTCTTCTCCCCCCCGGTTATACTCAACAACTTCAATATATCTATCTCGATGATTAGAGCATCGCTGGGCAGTAATACTACAGTATCCTTCTCTAGTTGCTGAATAAACCTCCTTTCTTCCACCTTCCATACTCTCCTCTAACACCTTCCCAAGCCACTGCACTGAAGATGGGCCAAACAGAACCACATGTTCTGACTTCCAGTTTCTTTCGATAACTCTCAGCATGCCACCCCCAGCCTTAGACAAGATAAAACATTTAGATTCAATCACCACCTCTACAGGATAAACCATCCTTAAAACACCCCAATAACTCAAAAACCAGTTTTCATGGCACCATCACTCCAGTCTGAACAGAACACTCTAAACTGGACTACATACTAATCACCACAAGGAAACACCACCATTAACGGCCCAAAAACTCTAGAAACAAGAATATGTAAACCAAACAAAGGAAAGTGTACGGAGAGAATTTAGGAGAGAGTTACATGAATTGCCCATAAACCTTGTTTACTAATAAACCTTGTTTATTCTTGGAGTATTCTTGGAGTAATAAACCTTGTTTACTAATAAAAAAAAACAATATGATGCAAGACTAATCAGAAAGAACTCTTAAACAATATGAGCCCAAAACTGTGCCGCTATACCCAATGCAAGGAACCATACGATGCCAGGAACTTGGAATTTTAACACTTACCTTTTGGTAGGCTTTATATTACAACGATCTTAAATCAGTTAACTCATGATGCGCCGTTTGCGCCTTTTAGTGAAGTCTTATTACGTATCAAAAAGGTCAAATCTAAGCTCTAACTCTTGCAAAACCTTCTTTTGTTTTGGTCAGTTCCCTAGTAGAAGTGCTCGGCGTAAAAAGGCAAAAAGGCTGTGGTTGAGGGAACAAGTCAATATTGAGAAGAAAAAGGTACATTGGTTGTAGAAATAGTGATTACATGTACAAAGTTGTTTTTTATGATTTGTGCAAGTTTGGGCATGTTTTGATCTGCATGGAAAGCCAATAAATGCAGTGATTCAAGGGTTGGAATCATTAGCCAGTATTGGATATTTGTATTATATAATTCATTCGTAACTTCTTTGTATATCATAATTGATTGTATAGCTACTTCATCAGGGGCAAATGCTCACAAAGGACAATGAGCAATCACCTGTCAAGGATAATCAGAAAGTCTTTGAAGAACTTCAAGAACCGGATGAAAATGATGATGAAGAGGATGAGGTTGTCCCAGTTGTAATTAGACCAGGACACATTCGATTTGAGCGTCTTGGTAAAGGTCTGTGTGTGTGTGTGTATCTTTGTCAGCTGAGGTGGATAGCTGTATGTTTCTGGCATTTCATTTCAGAGTGACTTTATTTAATTTTTGATAAGTAATAGATAAATTTTATAAATAAGAATGGAATAGGCATAGCTCGTGTACACAAGAAGTATACAAAATAACACCTAAATACATTCTACGAACGGTAAATTAAAGACAAAAAGTCATGCACATTGTTCCCATTTAGTACAATAGCTGAAAACCAAAGCAGTACCCAAGCATTATCAACCCTTCTAAAGATGTCATCCCACGGTGCCCTTGCCACCTCATAGTGCAATAAGAGATGATCCACTGATTCTCCACTTTTTTTACACATATAGCACCAATTCATCATAACACATCCCCGCTTCCTCAAATTATCCGTGGTTAAAATCTTCCCAAGAGCAACAGTCCATACAAAGAAAGTTACTTTAGAAGGTACACGAGACCTCCAAACATTATTCCAAGGGAAGGGAGTGTTAGTTTGTGATGCCAATATTTTGTAATAAACCCCGACTATACATTTCTTACTATCATTGAGCCTCCATTGCATTCTATCTCGTTGTGCTGTGAGGTGTCCCTTGGAGTATATCAATCTGAAAAAATCTGCCACCGTGGACAATTCCCAATCATGAAAGTCCCTATTAAAAATGATATGCCATTGGTAAGAGCCGTGAGAAGATACCCGTACATCCGCAAGCATCCCTATTAGTAGCAATACGATAGAGGGTTGGGAAAACTCTATCTAGAGCTCAATCTCCGCACTACACATTATATGCCAAAACCTGATTCTAGTACCCTCTTCGGCCACAAAACGTATATGTTTTTCAAAGCATGGCCATTCCTTCCTTATAAATTTCCATAATCCCACACCATAACCCCCCTCACTCCATTGAAGCACCAACCCCGGCCAAAAAAAAAAAAAAGCACTTATGTGTTTAGCGTCAATAATCTCCTTCCACAACGACGCCCCCTCCAAGTGGTATCTTCATAACCATTTCCCCAATAAAATTGTATTGAATGTTCTCAAATTGCATACTCCCAAGCCCCATTTGAGACTAGGGAGCATACAGTAGGCCAATTAACAAGATGGTATTTCTTTTCCTCCCCCATCCCCTCCCCATAAGCACGCTTGGAAGAGTTTCCCAATCTTATTCGTCACCCCTGCCGGCAAAGGAAGCAAAGATAAGAAATAGGTGAGGAGATTAGTTAGGGTACTCTTTATTAAAGTGAGACGACCTCCTTTCGATAAATACACCATTTTCCAACCCGCCAACCTCTTCTCTACCTTCTCCACTATCCCATCTCAAATAGCTCTAGCTTTAAACCTTGCACCCAACAGAAGGCCCAAATATTTCATAGGCAACAAAAACACCTTACAATCCAGAAGGCTTGCTAAGCTATTGATGTTAGGCACCACGTCCACCGCAACCATCTCAGGCTTACCAAGATTCACCTTAAGTCCTGACACTGTTTCAAAACATAATAACAGTGCTCGAAGCGATTGAATCTGGCTATAATTCGCTTCACAAAAAAGTAATGTATCATTTGCAAATAGAAGATGTGAGATGATAATAGTCGTTAGTGCCATTACCCACCTGGAACCCAGATAGGAACCCTCCTCCAACCGCAACCTTCACCATCCGACCAAGTGCCTCCATAACTATGACAAACAAAAGAGGATATAAGGGATCTCCTTGCCTCAAACCATGAGAACTGTAAAAAAAACCAACAGGAGTGCCGTTGACTAGTACTGAGAAGCAGGCAGTGGAGACACAATGTCGAATCCATGAGATCCACCTGTTGCCAAAGCCACACCTCTCGAGCAAATATAATAGAAACTTCAAATTCACATGATCATAAGCCTTTTCCATGTCAAGCTTGCAAAGGATGCCTGGAACTCCCTCTCACATTTTGTGATCCAAACACTCATTTGCAATAAGAACCGAGTCAAGGATTTGTCTCCCACGAATAAATGCGTTTTGAGACTTGGAAATAATTTGTTCTAAAACAGGACTTAATTGACTAGCAAGAACCTTTGAGATGATCTTGTATACCCCCCTCACTAGGCTTATAGGACGAAAATCCTCAATTGTCATAGTCCCATGTTTCTTTGGAATGAGAGCAATGAACGTCGCATTAAGGCATTTTTCAAACTTTTTAAAAGAGTGAAATTCATGGAAAACCTGCAACATATATCCTTTCACAATGTCCCAACATTTTTGAAAAAATCCCATCGAAAAACCATCCGGATCTGGCGCTTTGTCCTTGGCCATACCGGTAATGACCTTATAAATTTCATTTTCGTCAAAAGGTCTCTCCAAGTAGCTTGCACTCTGTGAATCAATTACCTCAAACAACAAATCATCAAGCTTCGGCCTCCAGAAGGTTTTCGTAATATTGCACAATATGATTTTCGAACTCGGAGGGAGAAGAAATCACTTGAGTATCTGTGTGAAGTGCCTCGATAGCATTGCTATGCCGATGTGAATTAACCACTTTATGAAAAAACTTCATACATTTATCACCTTCTTTTAGCCAAAGGGCCCTGAATTTTTGTCTCCATGAAGTCTCCTCCGCCAACAATACCCTCTCCAAATTAGTCACAACCGAACTCTTCCTCAATAATACCTCCTCCGAGGTGTCTCCCATCAATACCTTCGAACTGATACGATGCCACCAAGCACGCACACTCTTTTCAAAACCGTCAGTTGCTAGCCACATATTTTCAAATTTGAAGTACCGGCAACCCCCATGAATGCCTCTACAATCTAGCAGAATAGGGAAGCGATCGGAGCTAACTCAAGGCAACCTCTTTTGACATAACTCCGGATAATGAGCCTCCCATGAAGGAGAGACAAACAGAGAGACTTTATGTAACACCCTTCCAGTAGGTTAGGAGTGTTATGTACTTTTGTAACTGTGCACGGTAAAGAGACCCAACATAATAAAAATACCCAATTTATCGAAAATAAATTCCCAAAAAAATAAAAATAAGAATATTATCTCATAGCAAGAAAATGTAAAACTGATCTTTTTGTGGAAAAAAATACACTTATTAACCAAGTCTGAAGGTCCCTTAACACATGATCTATGCCTTGCCGTAAACTTGTCAACTCTTCTTTACCTGAATATTTTAGAAATAAAAAACAAAAAAAAAACTAAAATGAATCAAATAGTTAATAAGTAGTACATTATACAGTAAACATAGAGTTTTCTTGAAAAGCGTGCATACATAATACTTATATTTATACTAATATAAACATGTAACATGTAGTTTGCGTAACTCATTAAACTTGTCTTTCCCTTTCTTTCATGGCCAGCATACCTTAACCCCCCTGGTGTGCAGGGATGTACACCAGTTCCACTGCCTGTGGCCATAAGGAGAACTACTTAACTTATCATAACATACTATGGTGGATCACACTTAGATCCGTGGCTTGCACATCCACCCATAACTTTATTGGTACCATGCATCTCTTGTGGCCATTCATAAAGCTTCTTTCATAACTTGTCTTTTATCTTTCTTATCATGAAGCATGTAGAACACATAATGATATAGCTCATCGTAATCATAAATGAAAACATATCATGATGCATGTAAAAACATAATAACATGACATTCAAAAATCACTTTTATCATAACTGTGTAAAATGGGGCTTTCAATGATACATACATAATATTTTAAAAACATCCTTTACCATACACGCAGGGGTATGATTATGCTACTTACCTCTTTGCTTCTAGCGGTAACAAATGCTTCAATAATCACCTGCTTGAAGTTGCTGAAAAAGGGGTTGGGCTTGATAGGGTGAGGCTGGCTTTTAAATCTCCTGGAATTGCAGCAACTTACCTAGGGTTTTCTTTAAAAAATAAAGCAAGGACCTCAAGAAAACAAGGCTGATTGATATTTGCAGCAGCTATCTAGGGTTAGGGATTGGTCTTCTTGAAGGGATTGGTTTTCTTGAAGAACACACATGGGATTGCTATAAAAACTTTCCTGACTCACTGCTTTTTCTAGTTTTCAGGTCATACAGTCCTTTTAATGAGACCTGGAACACCTACTAATAGGGCTATACGAATTTAACCCAGTTTGTTTAGAAAAGGGGTTCTAAGAATCCTAATGGCTTGGTGTTCTAGGGGAAATATGTTGCTATTCTTTGGATCCATGTAGGGTCGTTTGGAAACATTTTCCATCTCATCTTATCTCATCCCATCTCGTCTAATTACTAGAGTCATTCCCCAAGCATCCCCTAGAGTCATAAATGGGGCTGATGCCTACTTCAGATCTGGAACAGCTCAAATCCTATCTCAAAAGAGTCCTAGCAGGCTGTAACAGACTCCTATTGGTGCAAGAATTCTTCTATAACTACCTAAGTGTGGACAGCTTTCATCTAGAGTTTTTCTTGGCACCTAATCTAGTTCTAACTTATCCAAAAAGTGCTGGTTTCTAATTATCACGAACTTAATGGTCAAAAATCAAATGGGCTTTTGCTAGAAAATACTTGGGCTTATCCACCCATATATGGGCCTAATGGGTCAAACCTACTCCATTTTGAATCTAGGTCCATAATTTCATATCCAATCTATCTCCTCAGTAATAGATCCTCAAATAATACATACGGGATGGGCCCAATAAAATAATCTTCCTTCTAGCTTTAACAAAATTGGGCCCATGGTCCAAACTTATAAAGCCTATAAACTTTGGGTCTGGATGTTACACTTTAAATGTCACATCCTACTGCAATAGTAAATAAAGGCCAGGTTAATGCAAAGCATCTGATATTGTTTCTGTTCTAGTGGATGCAGATCAGGCTGTCAAGAAAAATGAAAGTCCAATGGTATGTCCTATTGTATCAAATTTTATACTGCTTGTCATTTCTACTGCTGCCCTGCCTTTTGATATGCTTTCTTGTTAAGTCCCCGTTAAAATTAAATTATTCCATCTCTTCATGGTTCATTTTTTTTTTTTTTTGTAGATATGCCTTGGCATTATTTTATTGTTTTTGTTTTTTTTTGGGGGATGGGGGTGCTGGAGGGGGAGAATTTTTTGTTCTATGGTCAGAGATAATTTTACTTGCAAAGCTGCAACTTCAAATTTCAAATTCCAAACTGTATGGGTGAGAGCCATAGGGGTGCGACATTACCAAAATCATATATGTTATTTAGTTAAGCTATGTCCTGAATTATTTTAATTTGAAATTTCCTGAAAACATTTTGGGTGAAGTTATGCCTATATACAAGGACAACTCCAAAGATACTTATATTTGGAATGAAATAGGTTATTACAAGATAAACCTATTTCAAGATGGTCCAAGAATGCATATGAATGCATACTCAAGTTCACATTGGTATGATGCCTTAAAGTGGCATTCTGGTTTTTGTCTTCATCCCCCAGCACAACGAGTGGTTTTTTTTATTGACATTACAGTGCCTGTAAGATATACAAAGACCCAGAAATTCATAAAAACATGATGGTTGTAAGGCAACGTGGACTTTGCTTCTTTTTGAAGGAGTGGCAAAGTTACATAGATGATTTCACGAAGTTAGACAATTACATGGATAGGGTCATTTAGGAGTGGTTTGGATTTAGATATGAGTTGAGATGATTTGTGAATAGTAGAATAAAAGTGAATTGTTTATTATATTTTGTGTGAGAATTTAGAAAAGTTGTTTTGGGATTTGAAAAAGTTGAATTGTTTATTATATATTGTGTGAGAATTTGAGAAAGTTGTAATGATGAGATGAGATGAGTTGAGGTGGGTTTTGAATTCAAACGAGGCAGTCAATGTTTTGTTCTAAGGCATACAAGAACTGCATTATAATATATATTGAAAATTTTCTATGGTCTGTTTCTTTCCTAATAAAGTGACAGGAACCAGTCAGAAATTACTTCATGTCTTGAGTTCTTGACCTTTTGTCTTTATATTCACGAAGTCCCATCTCATCCCATCTCATCTCAACATCCAACCACCATTCAAAAACAAACACTTTTCAATTTCAAATTTATCATCTAATCATTATAATTTCCCAAACTCCCAACCAAAACACAAAAAATAATTCAACTTTTTCAAATTCCAAAATAAAAATAATATTAAAAAAGTACATTTTAATAATATTTTAACTTTATAATATTTTTATTTAACTTTTTCTCTCTCCTTTCGCAAAATCCCATAAAATATATTTAACTCAAATCATTTCACTACTATTCACAAACTATCTCGCTACTATTCATATATTTCTCATCTCATCTCATTTGTATAACCAAACGAGGCCTAATTATTCACGTAGTGTTTCTGACTCCTATATTGCAGAGTTCGATCTAATATTTGAATTATTAATGACATATAATTGTTACTTATAAAAAAAAATATAATTGTCTCGGATCATTCTTCAGGAGAGCTTGCGGTGGAATGGAATAACTAGCAAAAAGAAGGGTCAAAAATGGGGTATCGAGAAAGTTGCTTCTTACAAAAGGAATGATCTTGTGAGTTTAAATAAAAAGATTTCTGAAATGCAAGCTGCTGGAGAAGCAACAACTGCAAACAATCCTATGGATTTGGATAAGCTTAAGCCATATACTAGCTCGCCTAAGGTTTGTTTCTTCTGTACTTCAATTGTATTTGCTTGCATGGGTCTTTTTTGAGAGAGAGAGAGAGACAGAGAGGGCGGGCAGGGGAGAAGTTGAGTGGGAGGGATAGGGAATGAGTAGGGTGGTGACAGTGTGCTTTCTATTTTTAGATCCCTTTATTGATTAAGCTTCCCTTAGATATGTGGGTTTTTTCTGTGGAAAACATATTATTGTGCCTCATCCTACCTTGAAGTTTCTTTCTCTTTTTATGGATAAGAAGCATTGTGTTTTTAGTATATTGCAGGAAGGTGATGTAGTTGCATATCGTTTGATTGAGTTATCATCGTCATGGACCCCTGAGGTTTCTTCCTTGCGAGTACGACTCTTTCTGCTATTGAATAACTGTTGTAAGTCAATTTGAACATGGATCTAATCTGTCATTCTTTCACCTGCAGGTAGGAAAAATATCACGCTATATCCCTGAATCCAATAGGATTATGCTGGTAACAGTTCCAGAATATCCAATCGATTTCGAGAAGATAACAGATACATCCCTTTATGGGGAAAATGGGTCTTTAAAGGTGCTCAGGCTATTCAGTTTTATGTTAGTTTAATTGTGCCCCCCTTCATTTTTGACAAGCATGAATGTGAATTACGAATTTACGTGTTCAGGTGACTTGAACCCCAACAGGCACAAATGGCAATTACAAATCTTCTATATTTCATGAATTTAGAAAGATAAGCTTCATTTTAAGCAGTAGGTTGGAGGATGACAGACTTAAACCATTCTCATTTTGTAGGTCATTAAATTGATTGAGGCTAATGCTTTTTGTAGGCTTCAATCTACTGTTATAGCCATTCAACTTGGGTTGATCTGGCCTTGAGTTGATGTTGAAAAATCAGAAGTTCTGGTTATAACTACTTCTCTATTACACTGTTTAGCAGTGGAATCGCTCAGCTGATTGGTTATCTCCTAGTCTTTACATTTTTTATACAATATTTAGACTTGACCAGTACAATGTTCTGGTAATTATCCAAGGCTTTACTTTTTTTGTTTTTTTTTGTTTTGTACTTGTATATATGGCTCAATTTTGGTTCTTGGGATTCTTGGTTCGGTAACATAACTGAAGAATTTTAATTAAGCAAGAAAATGGTGATTATTCTTGTTTGCAAAAGCTGACAATTGAAGTTCTTCTACAGATAAGTTATTCAATGCTTATTGATGTCCGCATCGTGAAGCATGGCAACTTGGGTACAACAAAAACAGTCACTGGTGAGTATAATGAAGTTTTCTTGGGTAATCGAACCCCTGTATCAGGTGTCAGGGTCAGCAATAACAACAAAGAGACCCCTGGCCGAACCCCTACCCTTGCTCTGGGTACCTCCTGTAGGTTGTTATCATACCATTTAGGTACTTGCACGGAAAGCTCTCATTTTGGTTTGTATCTTTGCAGGAAATGGAGAAATAGATGCATGGGATGAAATCAGTCAGGCTTTAAATGCAAAGAAGGCTCAGCTCTCTCAGGAGGGTGGTTGGAGTAAGGAAGAGACTTCGGGCAAAATGGACAATGAGAAATGCTGCTGGCATTAGGACACACACATATGCTGTTTCCTGTCAATGAGATTCAGCAATTTTGGTAGAAAGTAAAAAAAAGAATATCGTGATTAGTTTTGTGTATTTATGGGCTATGGATGGCTAAGGGCTTTGATATAAAAGTGTTCAGTTTTACCGTTAGTCGGAGAGAACTTTGTGGAAACTTCTTTTGCAATGGTCTCCACCTTTCTCAGAGTTAGCCCAGTCAATTGAGTGCGACGATGGTATTGATCTAGAGCGTGTACAAAACAAAAGTGGATAAGGCAGAAGGTTAGTGGATTTTGATGGTGTTGTTATTTTTGTTTTCAAAGCGATTGTAAATATATTTGCATGTGAGATCTTGGTTTCAAGCAGCAGCTTTACACCGTATTCTCTCAATTAAATGTCCAAGCAATTAAATAGTAGTAAAATATTCTCTTTTCTCACTACCTCTAGAAAAGAAAAGGTTTCAGCTCTAGTTTCTAAGATAACTTTGTCTCCGATACTTGGCTTGGTGTCTGATTCTTTGCCTATACACGAATAATCCTTTAAGTTCTCATGAAGTTATCCTCTCCTTCCCCATTCATTAGCGTCCAATAACAACAAATCAATAATTTCTTGTTTTTCTTGTCTTGCTCCATTCATTGCCCATCACGTATCCACACAACCATGTATCGTCAGCAGCGACCTGAAAGCAACCCTCATTTTCCCGGACCCCATCTGCCTTATGACCAAAATTCCCAGCCTCAAGGCAAACGTACCAAAATTCCACACAAGTTAGACCCACAAGATCAAGAAAAACGTCCGTTACCCCGTCAGAATGTGCAAGACCAATCCTCCCAGCCATTTGGTTCACCGCCATTAGATCTGCAGAATCAGGATCATCGGCAAACCCAGCCACATGGTCGACAGCAACAGGGTGATCATTCACAAGGCCCTCGGATACCACGTGACCGCCGAACCAATCCATTAACATGGCTTGGTGCAGTCTTTTGTGCAATTCTCTGGGTTGTCATAATTGTAGGAGGCCTCATTGTCTTGATAATCTACCTTGTTTTTCGTCCACGAAGCCCTGGTTTTGATATTTCTAGTGTCACATTAAATGCAGCCTATCTTGACATGGGCCATCTGCTCAATGCTGATGTTACTCTGCTGGTGAACTTCACAAATCCGAACAAGAAAGTACGTATCGACTATAGTTACATGTATATCAATCTATACTATGAAACTACACTTATTTCTACCCAATATATTGAACCCTTCTCTGCGGCAAAGGCCGAGTCCAAGTTTGCATATATTCATATGGTGACTAGTCAGGTCCGGCTTCCAAAGGCAGAAAGTTTAAGGCTTCAAAAGCAGATTGAAAGCAATGGGATCATGCTTCAAGTCAAGGGAATTTTTAGAGCACGATCTAATTTGGGAAGCATCTTAAGGTACTCTTATTGGTTGCATGGTGAATGCACTATTCTTACTGCTGGTCCTCCTGATGGGGTTTTGATCAAAAGAAAATGCAAAACAAAACATTAATCGAGGATGCATATTGGATTGATGGGACGCAAACCCAAGTCAGGGCACTCTCGATCGAGTTGATAAGCAGTGTGTGTTATTCTCCATTGTTTTCCCTCTTTTGATCACTAATATTAAGATTTGATATTTTTGTAAAATTTTCGTGCACCTAATATCTTTTCATCAATTGGGTTGCGGCCTGGTATTAAGCTTTCTATTACCTCATTTATCCTAAAATCTTCTGTCTACCCATCTTCCCAATAATCACTTGATTAATATGGACATATCAACAGTTAATGCTACTTTAGGGATCTCTAAATCTGTATTTTCCTTGCATTCCCCATCTGATATTTCCAACAATCTTAGTATCTAGTCGATCAAACTTAAATGCTAATATTCATTTCAAGGCTTAATACGATTGGAGTTTTTAAATTCTAGGTAATATTGTACATTTTGATGGGGATAATTGCTAGGTCTACAAAGAGAAAAATAAAAAACAAATACCTTACAAACTGATCACTTGATATGGTATGTTAGATCTACTTTATAACTAACGAACCAAATTTTTTGTAATTTATTTTGTGCATCAAGCATTTTCCCTTGTTGAGGGGTCCCTCTATGCGAGCGAACCCATGTGAGACAATAAAAAATAAAGATGATAATTGTGTGTTTTCTCCAACAGAAAAGGTCTTTTTTTTTTTTTGGCTGAAAAAAGAAAGAACAATAGATATGTGCAGTGATAAGAGAGGTATTGTGAGAGAGAAAATAAAATGGACTTTTTTTTTATCTTCTTCTTTTTTTCTCATTACTTCCGTCAGAGTTTGAAGGATCATTTATGGTCCAATTTTGATGAAATTTCAAAATTTTTTTCTTAATGATGATATCTACTTATTAACTGAAGTTGATTGTTGAAGTTAGGGGTGACAGTACCTGCTTGGGCAGGGTGACCATCCGCATCCGCCTGCCAGATGGACGGATTGACGCAGCCATCATCCGACCACCCCATTTGACAACAAATTTTTCACAAAAATTCAAATAACTCGCATATAAATAAAAACATTGCACAAATCCAAAACAAATGTCAACAATGTTATAAATCACATAAATCTTCATAGATCTTCAGATTTGTGCACAGACCGACAGGCCATGGTTGTGGCCACGCCCATGGGTCATAAAACTCACAGACCCAAGCTGTGGATCTTTAACTTACAAACCCATGGTTACAGCCGTGGAGACCCACGACCAAGCCGTAGTCTTATCATCGTAGAGTGTGGCTTGGTTGTGAGTCATGACCTACAACAACGGAGAGAGAAGTCGGCTTAGAGGAGGAGGAAAAAAATAGAAGATGGAGGAGAAGAGAAAGGAGAGAGAGAAGAGAGGATGGTGAATGGCCATTGAGGCGTGAGAGGAAGGGGGACAAGAGAAGAAAGGAGGAGAGAAGAGGCAAGGAAGGGAGGACGGCGGTGAAGGAGAGAAATGAGAGGTGAGAGAAAAATTATGTGGCGCCTTGGCCCTCACGAAAGACTAGGGTGAGGTTTCGTGGTGCCAATGATACTTGTCAATTGGTCAACACCCTAGTGGAAATTTAGACGTGTAGTAATCCCGAGGAAAGTACACGTGTAAGATATTTGGTTTATGATGATGTAGTGGAATGTAAACAGAACACGTTATGAGGACAACGTTAGCAAACATGTACCAGAATACTAAACTTCATGAAAAGGGGCTCCTCACCCTTCATTAACCTCAAAGCCTTGCATCATCCAGAGTATATAAAGTTAGTCACCATAAGTGACCGACTGATTACAAATGAGCACTAGGCTCATTGCTGTATATATCCTATGAAAGGCATAGGGTAGCTACGATGAGTATTGGAGGTAAGGAGGGTCCTAGTCTCTTTAATCAGGACTTGCGGGAATGGCACTTCTTCCTCAAGCCTTATGCTAGGGTCTATACTTGCATTAAAATCTTTGGTCCCAAGAACAAAACCATAGGTAGGTTAGGGGGGCTATGACAAGGTTGCTAATGAGAGAGAATGCTAACTAGGGGTGCTACCAGCATGGTGCAGGGTGAGGGCACCCCCTCCCTGTCCCCCGCCCTGGTAGCTGGAGGTGGGGTTGAAACCGCACCTTGCCCCTTCCCCTGCTCAATCCAGTGATTCACTAGGTCTAAAAGTTTTTTTAGACGCAAATTATAATATAATATAATTATAAATTTTATTAAAAAAAAAAACATAAACTCATTAGAGTTGTATTTTGAATTGTCTTGGCCTCCTAGACCAACCTTTATATAAGAGGCCAAGGCAATACAATAGTCATTCTTAAACAATGTGAGACTTAATAGTAAGTTTCACATTACTTAAGAATGACTATTGTATTGCCTTGGCCTCCTATATAAAAGTTAGCCTAGGAGGCCAATGCAATCCATTAACTTGAATTCAGGTTTTTAACAAATTGTATATATTTATATAAATATAAAAGATAATATTTTTTATTATAAATTTGGGAGGGTGTGGGGAGGGGTCCCGCTGGGGTCAGCTCGCCCCTAACCCCCTAGGGGTTCTTCACGCTGGGTGGGGGCCCCCGCCCCCGCATTTGCGGTGCAGGGTAGCTCGCTCGCCCATGCAAGGGCGGGGTAGTGGGGGGGTGGGTCCCTGCTGCCCACCCCTAATGCTAACGAAGATGCTATGAAAACATTTTATGCAATACTGGAAGAACACGTATATGCATGGAGATGTATCACTCTCACTCTTTCAGCTATGTGCATCCTAAAAAATCTACTAAGGAATCACGCTCTCAGTGAAAACATACACACACACACACACACACACACACACACACACACATAGAGACATGACGAGGAATCACCCTTTTTAGGACATTGCCTTCTCTTTACACAAAATAGATAAAAACACAATAATAATATTATGGTGAGGAGTTACCTGTGTCCATATAGTAGAAAACCTGTATAAATCAGTATTCGGCCTATTTCAGCCAAGTAATATTCTTTCCACCACACGGTTGCTTGTCACACAGATATTTGCTCATAGGCTTTGCACATAGGCATTCATTCGCCACACAGGCTTTTACTTGCTCATAGGCACATAGTTGCTCATAGGCACAAACATCGAAACTTGTTTTCCTTGGGATGCTGCTCTACTTGGGTACAACCAACTCGAAGACACCAGCATGTGATATGTCGGGGGATTCCACATCCCGACTATCAGGAGAGGCCAAGTACAACATTGTTTCGCCCCACTCCCCACGAGACCTTCTCCTTCTCATGTGATGTATGTGGTAACACTTCACGGAATGATCCCAAAAAATTATCCCTCCCATAGCATGAATAAAGACTCACGCTGACTACACATACACACACACACATACACATTGATATCCAGGGTTCTTTACCCGGTCTCATCAATGGGTATAGAAAAAAATTAAAACATTAAAAACATTTAAAGTATCAGAAATTAGTGAGTAAATATAGCTAGAAACATAGTACTTGAAATGTTTATTTATGCTTGTAGAATGGGGGAGAAGTTACAGAAATAATGCAATTAGGAGAAGCTACCCTTCCTCCATCCACCCCGCCCCTGCATCGGCGGGGCGGATCCCCTGTCCACCCGCTTGCATCTGGCCCCCTAGCGGGTGCAGGGGCTAGCTGGGCCTAGCCCGACCCGCATTTCCCTTAACTCGCACATATATTTATATATTAGATATAAAACCTATATATAAAAAAACGATGTCATTTTGGTGTATACAAAATGATGTTGTTTTGTTTATGGTCCTAAAACTACCCCCCGAGCTCCTTCAAACCCTCAAACTCTCATTCTCAAATGCCTCTTATCTCTGTCTCACTCTCTCTTAGATCTAACCTCTCTCTCACTCTCTGTCCATCGCACACCGTCATCGTTGCCGCCTAAAGCTAGCTTCGTCATCGTCAAGTATGTATCCCATCGATCCCGAGTCTATCCTTTTTGTTTTTTGTTTTTAGTTTTGTTAAGTTATGGAGGATGGGATTGAATTGAGGAGTTGGAGGATGAGATTGTGAATTATGTGATGTGGAGATTTGTTTGTTTGTTGTGTGTGAATTTTATTGAGAACTTTGTTTGAAAATATTATGTAATGTGATCACACAGATCTTCACAGATCCTAAGTAATTTAAGGGTTTCAATCCGAAATCTCATTTTGTTTTGGGGTTTCGATATCGAAACTCTATTTTTGGGGCTATTTTTGTATGGTTTTAATTGTTGTGTGATTTTTACACCATTTTAGATTTTTGTGAGTGAATGAGAATGGATAGTCAGTCAGACTTCCAACTCTCCTATCCCAACCCCTACACTTGACCCTACCCCTACACCTACCCATACCCATACCTTGACCCTTGCCACTACCACTAACCCTACCCCTGCCCCAATGCCCCCACCAAGCTAAGTGTGACTATTATGGTAAAGTGCATGGATGTCACTATAGGAGATATAACACATCCCAATTAAAGGTCTACTTAGAAGAACAATGCAAAAAAAAAATCCAATATTAAAATCTTTATATGAGAAGAGCCAATCTAGACTAGAGATTATACTTAAAATAAATGGCAGAAAGTAATGGGGGAGTTGAAGGGATTTACAAAGTATGATCCGAAAGAGTATAGAAGACACCTAGCTCGTATGGTCATCATAGACAAGCTACTATTTCAGTTTGAGGGGAAATGGTTCCAAACATATTCCAAACACATTTTATTGATTGTGATTGAAAACTAGATGAAAAAATTATAAAATCTTGTCAAGTTTCCTACCACAAGGGTGAGACCATTGGGAAGGCCTTGGAGGCCGCAATAAAGGAGTGGGGGTTGGAGCAAGTTGTGACAGTTATAGCTGACAATGTCTCTTCTAACGATGACACATTGAGGAATATTAAGACCAAACTCAGAGAGACAAATAAGTCAATCATGGGTGATGAGTGTTTGCATGTGAGATGCGCTGCACATATTCTAAATCTAATTGTCAGTGATGATTTGAAAGATCTTGATGATTCGGTTGCATGGGTTAGAAATGCTGTCAGATTTATGAGATCTTCATTTGTTAGATTTGAGAAATTCAAAGTTGCTGTGAGGGCTTTGGGTATAACATGCAAGAAGCACATTTGTCAAGATGGCCTTTGCGTTAATGGGCGAGGAAGATATTCAATATGTCAAACATTTTAAGGATGATGGTGGATTGGGCAAGCCTACTAATGATGATTGGGAGGTTGTTGGGACTTTTGTAGACATTTTGAGGCATTTCTATGAGTTCACAACGAGGCTTTCCAATTCTTTGTACCCTACATCTAATGCTTTCTTTCAATAAATATGTAAGGTGAAAGAAAAATTAGATGACATGTGAGGGAGTGACCGAACTAGGTTGCGGGAGATGTTGAGCATGAGAGTTAAGTATGACAAGTATTGGGGAGATTTGAATAGGATGAATATTTTCCTATATGTGGATATTGTTCTTGATCCCTAGTACAAGGTTGATGGCATGGTGTATGGCTTGTGTCACGTCTCGACCCTGGAGGTCCAGAGAGTTAACTCATGTCACTTGATAATCAAATTCAACAATGCTAATAAATTTTTCAAATCCAATATATATATTTCCAAAGGCTCCAATACCAGGTTCTCAATACCATAAACCAGATAAAAGAGATCAACATCTCCACATGTCTCAATTAACATAATAAAATGAATTAGGGTTTATATAAGTCTCCATAATCACCTAAACATACTGAAATACGTTTACTAAAAAATAAGTCCACCAATAGCACTAGTACTCTGAGGTACTCCACTACTATCCTCAACTAATCATGCCAATATGCTCTATTACTGATACTCAATTGAACCATCAAAGCCATTTGAAATATTGTGAAGATAAATGAGTGAGTTATCAACAACTCAGTAAGCAGTATACTAGTATGTAAATATAAGTATTTACCATGTTCAGAATGCAGAACAAAACATTTACTTTCATTTTTATAGAATCATAACATGTAACAAAATATCAGAGCGAATCTTTTAGAAAACTTTCTTATTCAAAAATTCTTTGGCATCTCAAAATCTGAAACATCATCTTCATATCATATCAAAGCATCACACCGAGATAGATACCATGTTTAACCCCTGTGGTAGGGTTATAAACCACCATTATACATGTGGCGGGGTCATATGTCACTATTATACCCATGGCAGGGCCGTATGCCACTATTATATCCATGGCGGGGACGTATACCATTATTATACTCGTGGCATGGTTGTATACCATGTTTAACTCCCATGGTAGGGTTATAAACCACTATTATACCCGTGACGGGGCCATATACCACTATTATACCCGTGGCAGGGCCTTAACGGAAGCAATATCGGAACTAGATTATAATCAGATACAGTATCAGAAATTCATGCCAAGGTTTTTAGATGCTACATCATATCAAAGTAGAGTACTGGACATATTCAAATCATTTCACATATTCAAAAATAGATTTAGAACATTTTCGCATCACATGCACAAACTTTCATAAATTTCATATTCGCTCTTTTTGCATAGCTGAGAAAGCAGAATGCTAAAAATACTTCATTCTTATACAGATTTCATGAGTATGCAGAACACTTATATGAGGTAGTTTTCAGGTTTCCTTTTAAAACAAACATGCATATTTTCAAATCAACTTCAGTCATTTTCTTTAATGCAAATACTAGTATAGGAACCTCGCTTACCTCAACTTTTGCAGCGTGCTATCTTAGTCTTTTGTGTTCGACCTCTAAATATTTCACCACCTAAAACAGGAAAATATTCATTGAGTTTTTAATAATAAAAACCATCATAGCTAACTCTATCAACTATTTCCATATAAGAACAAGTTAACCAAAAACATGTCATGTAACTCAACTCTCGCAACCATACTTTTGTTGTAACAGCCTACTAGAAATTCATTGGTGGAATTTCTATTGACTTTAGAAATCTCGTGAAAACCCCATAAGTTTTTATGAATTGACCAATTGCATAAGTTTTAGTCTGTCAACATAGTCAGTGTTATCACTCACTATAGTGCTAGGAATATGAGTTTTATTTATTTGAGATAGTTAGAAGTGTCAGAATGCGTTATGGTCTACGTCATTAGACTCAGTTGATTATTTAAGATTTTATGGCACAACAATTTTATTCTCATATTTTCGGACGAAACGCCTATTTGAAACTATGAAATTATTTTTAGGGGCACTTCGAGATTGAATTTCGGTAAAATATTTTCACTGTAGGTTAATATGAATATTTAGGAATTTTTAGTGTTAAGTTTATGATTCACTTTTTTGGAGTGAATAGTAATCTCGATAAGCGCACAAATTGCAGTGTTTCAAAATAACAGTGTGGAATATCCAAATTAGATTAGAGAAATTTTATTTGGACACTTGGCAAGATCTTAGCCACACTTAGTGAATAATATTAGACACTTGGCACCGTGAGGAACGTTTGTTGGATTTGAAGGAATCAAGGTGTGAGATTATGCCACTTAAGCAAAACTTTGTTTCATCTGCTCAACCAAATTGTGCCAGATCAAAGAGGGCTTCAATCCTAGTAAAACCCTAAATGGTGGAAATATAATTGAAAGCCCAAAAAAATTGTTGAAATCAGAACCCTAAACGGTTTCCCCAAAACCCTAAAGTTGGCCTCTAAACATTTTCTAATCCAATTTCTAGCATTGTGTTTAATCACTTGATTAAATCACTTCCACATGCTATTAATCCTTCAAATTTGTGTTAGAACATCATTATCCAACCTTGTTAACCTTGAAAAATTGATTGGGCCAAGTGATATTGGATTTGGGCTTGATAGTAACCCAAACCCTCTTTAAACCCCAAAATTTAGGCCCATTCGGTTTAGGCCCACTAAGGCCCATGAAATTGACTACATTAGTATTGCTTCATGGCTAAATTTTGTACCCCCACTTGGCTGGCCAGATATTTACAAGAAGGGCCTAGAAGGTTCTTGAAATACAAAGCTAAAGAGCCACCTCACTCTTTCACTCTTACACTCTACCTTGAGAAAAGATCTTGGACTGATTTTTATGAGAAGAAAAGGGCAACACTCAAGCTTCCTTTCAGTCCTATCACTTTCCATAGATTGTGTAAGAGGCTCTCCAGCCCACTTCCCACGAAAAGCAACTCTCCTTTACACTTTTCCTTCGTAGAATAAAAAAGACACTCTTGGACAGTTTTTCGTACTTCTTTTGAATGCCTGTTTTGAAGCTTTTATAACTGTTTTCTCACAAAGTTTCCTTCATTAAAATTGTTGCTTTTGGAGTCTAGTTTATGTGGATATCTTATTCATTCCCTTTGGAGATTATTTGATTGGTCAAAAGTTTTCTAGACCCCCGAAAGGTCATTTTGGGCGATAAGCTGGAGAGTGTGTTATATTTTGGAGTTTTTGACCAAGCTAATGAATAGATCTTGGTCCGAAATTTTTATGGAGTACTGTTAACATGTGTATATGATTATTGGTTGAAGATTTGTTGCATGATTAAAAGTTTTGGTGAAATATTTTCTTAGGTCTAGAAACTTAGAAACTGGAAGAGGAAAAACAATTTCTGTTTTGAGAAAGTGTAAATCTTTTATGGTTTAATCTTATTCCAGAGGCTTTGATATTTTTATCGGAAGATCCTAAGCCTCTTATATACATGGTAGAATGTTATTTTGAAAATATTTGATGTTAGTTTCGAAGATATGAAATTTTATGAGATATTCGGTTTGGCCAAAGTGATGATCTTCTTGGCTAAATTTATGTTTTGGTTGATGTTTAACTATGTGATCTTGAGTTTGATGCTTGGATCTGTTTTAGAACATCTTTTTAAACCATGTGATGTTTTGGTTTGAAGATCACATCTTTATAAGTCATGGATCAAGAGGTTAATCAAAACAAGTTAGAAAATAAAATCTGTTTTGAACTTAGAAGAGAAACCAAAAAGTTCAAGTATGGTTTTAGTGATTTTGATGACTTTTGTTCATGATTCAAAACATGATATTCTTAGGAATATGTGATGAGTATAGTAGAAGAAAAATTTTGGTTTAATCATTGAGTTTTGAAATTTGAAAGAATTACAACAAAAAAAAAATAAAGGAAATGGCCTATGTAAGTTTCGGTCCTATAGAGTTTTAATGGTTGTGTTTAGTTTTAAATTTTTCTGAATTGATATTTGAGCTTAGGACAAAATTTACATAAGGTATGTAAATTTTAGTGATTTTTGGAGTTAGGATGCAAAATCCTTAAGTTAGGGGCAAAATGGTCATTTTCCCACATGTAGATGGTAAAATGGTAATTTTACTCTAAGTTAATATTTCTCCATATTCCTAATTGTTAGTGATTAAGTTTTAATTTTTAGAAATCACTACTTTCAGTTTCTCGTGATCGCACTTGAGTTTTGTCTCAAAGTGCGAAGATCGAGGTAAGTTAGCTTTTAACTTACTATCAGTTTAATGTGTATGAGTGATACGTAAAGGAACTAAAGTGTATGTATGCATGTTATCATATGTGCTATGCCAAATCATTACATATTTATCTGTTACACAGAATTTATTCTGTCATGATTTATTCATTTGTTACACAAGATATTCTGTCACGTATTGTTATACATTGCAAGTATGTCATGTTAAGTTAAGTATGCCATATGTTACATGTATTTCATGTCACGTAATATTCACTGTCACATGTTACGCCTTGTTAAGAAATGTTGTCTGTTACATGGTACGCCTTGTTACGAAATATTGCCTGTTATATGTATGCCATGTTATGAAATGTTCTCTGTTACATTTATGTTTCAAAGTATGTCATGTTTATCGTCTTACGTTCATGTAACATTACGCTATGTCAGGACTTCTGTCTTTTATGTCACGTTCATGTCACATCACGTTACGAAATCTCATGTCTGCCAGTTAAGTTATTCATGTCAATCATGACCCTAAGCTCTAGGATAGGGTAATATCCTAGTGAAACTCCTTTGTTCACGTTGGAGTGTCTAAATAGGTGTGAAATTCCCTGGGTTGACGAAGTACAGTCAACAGGTTGCGAATGAGGTTTAATTAGCTGGTCATCGGAGTGCGCCAGACACTAATGCCGATGGTGCCACACATTATGTTACGTGTGTCCATAACAAGTGTGGCACAAACAAATAAGTCATGGGGCCACAACAATTGTGGAGCATGAAGTATGGGGCCACAACAACTGTGGAGCATACATTACGTGAGACACAGCAATTGTGACACGTAGAATACGTGGGGCCACAACAACTGTGGAGTACGTATCAACGCACTCACAGCTGGTATAGAAACCTGTGATGTAATGCGGTAATCGGCAGGGACACACGGCTCAAGGGGACCTGTGTAGCACCCATATGGTCACTTTAATGATTAAGTCTATTGAATAAGATTCCAAGTTCATGTATTTCACGTTCAAGTCATGTTTCACATTATGTTATGTTTAAGTTTATGTTCACGCAATCATGGTAATCCCATGAGACAAGAATATGTTTCAAGTTCATGTTATGTTATGTTCACGTTTACGTTATGTTCCAAGTTCACATTAATATTATATCATGCTCAGGTCTATGTTATGTTTCAAGTTCACGTTCATGCTATGTTTCAAGTCCATGTTATGTTTCAAGTCACGTTCATGCTAAGCTTCAGTTTAAGTTTAAGTTATGCCAGTTATGTTATGTTGTATCTCAAGTTATGCTATGATTACTTATGATTTGATTATGTATTCATGCTTTTACTACCATGCATGCATCATTAACCTGTGTGGAAGTTTCCTGTTAACTTGCTGAGATTTGTAATCAAATCTCACTGTGGTAGTCTCAACTACCATTCCCCCCGAATGGTAGATCTTGTTACAGGATCTGAAGGAGAAATGAGAATCGACCAACTGGAAACAATCGACTAAGCGATGGTGCGACGTAGATGGTAGTACAGTAGTTACCTCAGGTTACTACTTGTATTTGGAGTTCAATCTCCAGCACTCTTTTGATCACAACCATATGGACTATTATTGTGATCTTAGTTGTTTAGTATGTTGTTAAGTATGAAGTATGAAGTATGTTTTAAGTATTTGAGATATTTCAGTTTGGTGCATAGTATTTCTATAGAAAAAAAGAAAAAAATTTATTATTCGCTGCTAATATTGCATAATGCTAGATGCATGTTAGGAACATTGCATCTTATATGTCATGAACGGGGGCAAGTAACTTTGTGTTGCATATCTCGACGCTTCAAATGTCCGTCCAATCCCAAGCGGAATTTGGGGGTGTCACATTTGTCAAGTGTATATTCATACTTCTTAGTTAATCGACTTATTCCCAAAGTCAAATACTCAAGGACAAGCATATTAACCCAAATCAACCAACCCAATACCTCTTACCAGTTCCCAAAAGTAACTTATCAATCCGTTTTAAACAACATCAAACTCAAAATATCAACATGAACAAACCTCTTAACACAGCCCACATATAGCTCAAAAAACCCACTAATAACTCCGGACAACCACATAACTCCATATCCCGCATAACCTACCACAACTACTAACTCATCCAATCTTACGCCAAAAGACTTTTCACAAATCAAGAGACCCTTCACAACAGCGACTCAACCAGAAATAACCCAATTCACTATTTCTAATAGGCCAAAGAGACAACATAACCTCCAAAATATGCCATATATATAAAATGTGTAGTTAACAAAAAATTTACGTTGCTAGTCCTCTGTTCGTGGCAAGAAGGTGTTGTTATAGTTCTAAGAAAGGTATGCACTGCATGAGTGAGAAACTCCGGGGGTTAGTGAGGGAATATTGTATGATAAAGGGAAAATAAATAAATCAAGAAGGGCAACGAATTACAATTTGAGACAGCAAAGGGGCTTACCAACGTTTGAGTTCGTGTACAAAGGAAAGGGAAGAATATAAGGGTGTTGGTAGCAACTGCTTACACACAAACAGAAAGGTGTCACACGACTCTACAATTGGTAAAGTAGAAATAATTAAATAAAATATTTAAAGTAAATAAAAGTAAAATCAAATATCACTATTTCAGGTAATACGATGAACACAGAGGGTGAGACCTGAATCTTAATGAGGGAGTGAATGAAGAGTGGCTTACCGGCGTGGAGAATGCTCGACGACGGTGCTAACCATGGTGGGTGGCACTGCTCGATGGGGAAAAAAAATTTGCGGAAAAGATTATGAGTGAGGGTCGGAGTGTATGTGCGAGTGAAATCTGAGAGTGAGTGAGAGTCTCAGTGTGTGCGTGAGTGAGAGTGAGATCAGAGAGTTAGGATGAGAGGGAGAGAGGGAGAGAGGGAGAGAGAGAGATCCAAAACTTAAAGAGAAAAAGTGAATGACAAGTGGGCTTACTGGCGTGGAGGGCATCTGACAACGGTTATGACCGTGGTGTGTGGCATTGCTCGACGGGGTAGGCAAATCGGCGTTGATGAGGCCCACTTGCGATGGCGCCTTGATGGTGATGGTGCGTGACATGGAGGAATGGTGAAGTTGCCCAATGAGGAAGAGATTTGTGAGGATGGAAAACAAACCGCAAGAGAAGAGAATAGGTAGTAGTGAGAGAGATCTAAGTAAAGGGAGGAAAGGAAAGAAAAATCAAAATCAAAACCGTAAGGACGTGGGGAAGATGGAAATTGGGGTGGAGGGATTTTCGGGATGAAGAAATTGAAGGGGAAGAAAAGAAACCAAAACCGTCGTGCAGAAGAAACTGAAATGGGGGAGAAAACTTACCTAAACGGCTTCATTTCATCTTGAAGGGCTGGGTTTCCATCTGGTCTGGGCTTGGGTTTTGGGCCCAGGTATTACAGCTTGGGATTGGCGCAAGGGATGACATGAGTGAATCATATTGCAGCAAGAGTTAGGGAAACCTTTGATAGATTGCTTAATGAGTTTTCCATGCTAATATTCTGGCACCTACACCTACCCTCGTCTCCTTCTAGAGCCGGGGTTGGAAAAATGCATAGGTTGGAGTGAGTAGAGAGGTTGGAGCAGGACCCCCTAGTTCGTCATCCTATAGAGGCCCAGTTGGAGTTGGATAGATACTTGACATCGGATTTACACCCATTTACGCAGAGGTTTGATATCTTATTTTGGTGGAAAACCAATGCCATGAAGTATTTTATCCTTGGAGACATAGGCTATAGCCCTAAGTATTTTGGCCATCCCTATTAGTACCATAACCTTAGAGTCGGCCTTTAGCACCAGAGGGCGCATATTTGATCTATTCCTGAGTTCATTGTCTACTAACACTATGGAGGAGACATTGATTTCACTTAGGATTGGATCAAAGGGATCCGAATTTCTATTACAAATGTGAAAAACTTTGAGGAGGTCAATGAGGAGGAGGGTGGTGATCAGCCTGTATTTGGTAACCACTTTTAATCCATTGAATTTCTTTTGTTATTTTAATTTACTTATATTCATTTAACTGCTTCTAATTTCACATATAATTGTTGTAGCGATACATGACGTTATGTCTACATTGGTTGCAATATGACTTCGTGTGTATTGGACCCACCATTGACATTTTCCATTGGTTTGTATAATTTGTCCATTTATTATTTTTGTATTTATATAATATCTGGTAATTCTAATTGTTTTTCTTGTATTTTTTTACCTTTTATAGTCTCACTATCATATGCCAATCCTAATCCCAATGATCTCATTCTTATTTTGATCACAATCTCATATTCGTTAGTACTTTTTGTATTTGTATTTTTTACATACCTACTGCATGTTTGTAATTCTAATTTATTTTTTTATTAATGTTTCAGGTTTTATGATCTCAGTCTTACAGCACAACTCACTGACTTTCCCACCACCGTGATCACTGGCCACCCCAAATTCAAATGTCAAAGTCAACTCGAAAATTGAAATGATATTCCTAGATCAATTGTAATCTTTCTACAATTTGTTACTTATTTTTGTTATTATTATTCATTTAAATTATGTGAAAATTTGTAATGCTTTTAGATTAATTTATATTATCCTAATAGCTTATTTAGAATTATTAGTTGCAACTTTGTAGTATACAAATTCTTAATTTGCATTATTATAATACCATAAATTATTATTAATTTTTGTATTATTTTTTTCAGTTAGCTTTTAAAAATTTATGGCCCAAAATAGCCCAGAAACAAGTTTTGAGCCATTTTTCGACGTAGAAATATGTTTATGCCCACTTTTGGGCCTAGAAATATGTTTTGGGACTAGTGGACAGTAGGCCCATTTTGGCAGGGCCCCCGGGGGGGAGGGGGAGGGATGGTGGGGCCGATAGATGAGGGGTTAGCCTCGCTCTCCGTGTGTGGGGTCGGGTGCTGGGAGTCAAAACCCCACCCCCCACCCTCGCGGGTAGCGGGGTGCGGGATGGGGTCCCCCCGCTAGAGGGGTGCGAGTAGCACCCCTAAATGCAATGCCTCTTACACATAACATTCACCATACATTACACAACACTGTCTTAAAATGTAACCTTCCTAGCTCGGGAGTTATCTCTTTGCCTCTCTGCTTCTTGCTTTTTGCAGCAGTCTTCTTCTCGAGTTTATTTGTGAATAAAGTCTCAAAAGCAAGATCTTGTCCCACGTATACGTCCTTTAATTAGAGTGGGATTGTCAGATATCCTTTCTGACGTATCTTAGACTCCAAGTATGCTTAGATAGAAGTCCATAATCTTTGTCTTGTCACACTATGGGATGACAAAGATAGGTGACCGGGGTATGGTCTGCACACATTACAATCTGCCAACTCCTCAATCCTTTCTTGAATGAGGGTTCTCCATGTGGCATTGGGCCATACTTCTGAGTCTTGACGACATGACTTGTCACACCTTCACCTTTCATTATAGAGCCACTTGTACAGTGCTGACACTTTTATGAGCCCTTATGTGTTATCTCAAAAAGTTCCCATGTCTGGTTTTGTCAGACTTTGATTGTTGCTCCTCTTTGGTGAGTGATCATTTCTTGCCTTGGGCGGGTAGCTCATATGTCACCTGAGCTCATCAATCCCTTCAACTCCTCGTTCTCACCTCCATGGTAGGTGACTTTTCTTGTAGCTAGCCATGGTGTTTACCCTCATCTCTACCTCGCTCTAGGACATGTCAGCCGACTTCCTACAAGGTGCTTGCTTGCCCAGATGTTGGATCAGCTACACTTTGCATCTCCCACTGCTGATTCCTTAGACCATTTGAGTGCTTTTCATCTTTGACTTTCCTTCAACTCTATGAATAGTTTGTCCCCTTTCGCGTTCAGCAGGACCCTCACATCTTCCCCTCCTTATAAAGAATTTTGTCCTTGGAAGTCAGTGAGGGCTCTTCCTTGTCTGTTCCTCTCAAGGGAGGCGAGTTCAGATGGGGGACCTGTCGATGCCTTTGGTAGCCTTCAATTGAAAATGGGGCTTTCCCTCAATCGCGTCAGCATATTGGACTTCATCATTTGGGGTCAAAACATGAGATGGCTCCTCATGTCTCCTCTGTCTTCTTCTTCAACCCAGTCCACATGTAGTGGTATCTTGTATCCTAGTGCTCAGGCCAGGTTCAGGATGTTGGTAAATCTTCACCCTTGCCCACATCTTGCTTGTCACATTCTGGAACCATTCTCTTCCCTTCGCTTTGCGTTGAACTTGTGTTGACGTGATCCAACATTTCAGATATTAGATCCCTGACCCTTCGAGCACTCTCCTCATCTCGGTTGCGTTATCAGTCATTGTTCGACCTATCTCCTTTCTTTCTCACAACTTTCCACTATGAATCATTGTATGACTTTGGGAGGCATGGCTACCTTCCTCGTAGTTCTTTTCTATCACACCATTTCATCTTCCCAAGGCTGCAGATTTGAGTTGAGAGTTTAAGGAGTATGATGACCTATTTATAGCCGCATCCTTCCCCAAGCATTGTCCATCTTACCCTTTCCTCATGCATTACAACTCATAATTGGGCTCGAATAAATGTGGGAATTGCTCCCATGTGACCCACTCACTTTTTCATGTAAACTCCTTGTTTCTCGCATTTCCCCATTGCACATTTATCAAGGCTACGACCTTAGACCTCAATCTCTTCTCTTTCTTATCTATGGTACGTATGAGCTTCTCTTCATACGTAAGATTTGGTTGTAATTACACCAGATTTGGTTCTCGAAACTCCTCCTAATGATAAAAGGTCAAACATGCTTTGAATACTTTCATATTCTGTAGGCAACTAAATTCGTTACGCCACTAGGCCAACCCTTTCTATTACTTGGTAACGTCTAATATATGTTGGGCTCAACTTCCCCTTTACCCCAAACCTCTTAACACCCTTCATTGGGGATACCTTGAGGTATATCCAATCGCTTTACTCAAAGGTTAATTCTCTCCTCTTAGTATCAGCGTAACTTTTCTCCCTAGTTTGGGTGGTATCCATTAGTGTCCGTAAAGCTTGACTTTTTTTGTCATCTCTCTCGGGTTTGAGTTACCAAGTCTCTCCTACTTCATCCCAACAAATAGGTGACCTACACTTTCGTCAATAAAGTACCTCATAAGGGGCGATCTAGACAGTTGCCTGGCAATTATTATTATACGCAAATTCAATAACTGGGACGTGCTGCTCCCAAGGTCCCTTAAAATCTAATACACACGCCCTTAGCATGTCATCTAAGGTTTGGATGGTCCTTTCTAATTATCCATCTGTCTGAGGGTGGTATGCACTGCTGAATTTCAGTTTGTTTCTTGTCCATCGTCCTTTGTAAGAGCATTGGCATTGGCCTAGCCAAATGGAAGTTGCTCATCAAATTATAGCTAAAAGTGTTAAGAGCATTGGCAATGGACTAGCCAAATACCAGTGCAAGTCTAAACTTTAGCTAGATGTGAGAAAAAGTCTCTACATTGGACTAGCCAATGGTCCAAAGCTTAAGACTTGATGAATAGTAAATCTTAAGTCTTCTCCAAATATGGCTAGCTACTATTCACAATGGAAAACAATATTTAATTATTTCATCACTTCCCTCTCTCTTTGAATGGTAAAACATGTATGTCATGCACATTATTTCTACTGATTGATAGAGTAGACACATTATTTCTATAAAGCATGAAGATCTAAGAAATATATAAATTGTATTTGTAAAAAATAAAAATAAAAATAAAAATAAAAAATATAATATTATATTATTATTTTAAATTTATAATGGCTAGTCCAATGTGGACTCACCTAGTCAAAAATTGATATTATAGCTAAAAATTAAAATTCTAGCCAAATTTTAGACTTGGCAATGGTTGCCAATGCTCTAAAATTGACCTACAATGGACTAGCCGAAGCTCAATGCTTGAACTTTGAGCTACAATAATTCCATCTAATTTTCTAAATTTGGCTAGTTACTATAGCATGACCAAATATTATTTTATTGTGTAAAATTGGCTCCAACGTACTGTAGCTTGGCTAATACTGAAAGTTGCAGACTTTGGAATGTTGATACTGAAATGTTGTTAATTAAAATACTTTCTTTATAAATTGTTTTTTAATCAAAGTCATTTCATTATAAATTGTTTTTTAATTAAAATCCTTTCCTTATTGTTTTTTAATTAATCCTATTTTATGTCTGGTTCCTTCTCAATCCTCTTGATCCACTGGACCATTGGGTCCATCTGCATCTACAACTTCTATTATTTTGAGTGAAATGATAATGGGTCCACAAGAGGTGAGATTTACTTGAAATCTCAGTAAGTTAGACAACCAACGTGCAGAAAGATAGACTATGCATGAAGAATGATAAACATGAAATGCATGCAAATGCAGAAAAGTTTTATTTGTCTCTCATTCAGATTTCTAAAAAAAAAAAAATAGATTTTTTATGCATATTTTTTTACAGAGAACATAATTTCACTTTCATCATAAAAAATTAGTATTTTCTTATAAAAATCATGGAATTAACGTTATGTATGGTATCGTCACAGTTCCCCATATGCACTATGAGTACTTGCCGGTGACCGTAGTACAACTCATATTGAAACTACGTTGTATATAGATTCGTTCTCAATGCATTGGTAATATAACATAACATCGTAAAAATCATAACATGTACACCCACCAACATTTGGTATTGTAGCGTATGACATCGCTCCGAAGTTCTTTAAAAAGAACCCATTCGAAATCTGTTGACTATTCTTTATCAACCCAGGGGTTACCACTCCATATTTAATCACTCTAGAGTGAATATGGGAGTTCCACTAGGATACTTCCCCATCCTAGCCTTTGGGGTTGTGATAAAATAATTTTCATGCAAAGGCTTTTGAAAAAAAGTGATTTTTCATGATATGCATATCAGTGGCACAAAAATGATATTTGAATGCAAACAATGATATGATAGTTCATGCAAAAATTATAGTTATAATAATGACATTTATCAATAATTCATAAATAATCGATCAATGTGTAAGTTAGAGACCAACTTACAGATTACTGGAGCTGTAAGCGAAGAGGTACTGGCTGTGAAATAAATTATGCTAAGTTAGAATCTAACTAACTTAAGGAAAATAAATAGTGACATGAAAAGGGAAATTATGAAAATGCCCTTAGACGTCTAAATGATGCATGCTATCTAAACCATTGAAACTTCGATAACCTATCTCATGAAATGCATGGCGTGCACTCTATTTAATGCCTAAATAAACTCTCTAATAATCCTTATGAATGCATGCGAAGCAAAAATCCTCAAAGAAACATGCACACTAAAATCCTCAATGACATGCTAAAAACTTATTTTGAGCAAGTTCATCCCAACACTTAGTCATGCCTAAAAGAAATTCAAAAATGCTAACTAAACCTCAATGATGCATGGTATGGTCCTATCATTGACAAGCTAATTATCATGCATTCTTGTTATCCCAATCAGAAGGCTTTCTAAATGCTCACATTTCAAGCCTAAGTAAAATAAGTTAATTTCCTCAAATGAAGCATGATTAAAAGTCGAATCATTCATGCTTTGATGATCAAAATAAGATAGAACTTAAAACCAGTCATGGCATGCTTTTCATCTTAATCTAAACCTTTATAAATAATCCTATGATCAAACTATACCATAATTAATCATGCCATAGCTAATTCCTAAAAACGAAATACACTTAATCTTAACCCTATCCTAAATATGCAACTCGGCTACAAAGGATCCTCATGCTTAAAAATAACTACTAACACCTTAAACCAAAAAAAAAAAGAAAAAGGAAACTAAGATCAAGAGAGGGAATACTCACAAAGATTGGAGTCCTTGAAGCTTCCCACTCAAACTCTAAGAACACACAAGAACACTTAGAGAGAAGAGAGGAAGTGAAGTGAAGTAAGGAAGAAGTGAGGTGAAGAGGGGTTTATATAGCCCAAGAAGTGAAGGCAGCGTTGGGCATGGCTGCTTCCTCATTGGGCGGTTTGGGTGGTGGCTCATGATGCCTCTCAAGTTTAGCTTCTCCATGTAGGTTAGCATGATGGTGTCTATGTGGCGCCCCCGACCCCCATGTACAAGAACACGGGAATTGAGACACCCGGATTGTGACAACACGGTCACGGATCCCAACGATAGTGCCAAGTGTGTGTACATGCAACAATGTACAAAACAACGCAGGGGATAATTTAAGTCAACTAAGTACTAGAATTGTTAACACAATTTAAATGTCAGTAAAAGAGGTTTTAAAAGAGTTATACAGTTATCCCAAATAAAATATAATACAAGTCCCAAAATAAAATGAGTGATCCCAAATCACTCATCGGGCGGAGCCGAATCCTCAGGCTCACCCTCAGCTTCATCTGCATTATAAAAAATGGTACCGCAGGTAAGTATAAACCAAACAACCACAAGATTATTAATGCATTAATGCTACCAACATGCATGCATATGATGAATATGCATTATTCTCAAAACATCACTTTTCCCGAAAATGATCATTTTCCAACACATGCCAAAATCCCATTTTGGCCCAAACATATTCGTAAAACATTTTCCCAGAAAATGATTCACACAAAATCCATATCCAACACGCTATTTTTTCAGAAAATAGTCCATTAATCCATTATTACCATATGCACCATGATCTCCCCTAGGGACCCCGCACATCCTGGCTTCGTAGCGATGCCCAGTTTCGCGCCTAGCGCGTTCATGGCCAAGTATCCTCTACGCAATGAGCGATGCCCAGTTCCGTGCCCAGAGTGTTCGTGGCCAAGCATCCTCTAGCCCTCGTCAGCAGAGGGGTCACGGAGTCAGCACAAGACCATCTCGTCCGATCCCATTGTCGCCCAGCGACAATCCAGGGGACGTCACTCAGTATATTCCGCTCCCGAGTGACCCGAGGAGCTCCACCGAGATAATGCCCCATCTCGGCTTGGGGTCATGATACACACTTTCACCTAGAAATCCTTTCACATGAAAATCCAGTTTTCTATAAACACATGAACATAAATGCAATTACACGAAAACCCAGTTTCCTTTACAAACATGATCATGCGTGCAAATATGCCATGTACATGAAACATCTCAATAACTAACATCCAACAACACTCAACACAGCCTAAACACACAAACAACTTCATCCACCAATCCATCCGACCCCTTACTCCTCGAACTCAGTTCGGCAAAACCAACCAAATCACAGAGAAATGAGTTAGTGTAAAAATACATTTAAATCACGAAATTTCTTTGAGAAAATATTTACAGTGCTATTTTATAATTTTTGAAGGATCACGGAGGTACAAGAGGTGTCGACACAGCAACAGGACAGTGCAAAATGCACTGTGGCCGTTGGTCTCAAAAACTCACTTTTGAATGGGTACAAACGAAGACTCGAGATTGATAGAGAATGACTTAGGGATGTCGGTGAAGCTAGTGGTGGTGGTGGTTGGCCGTGGGCGGCGGCGTGGGCGGCGGTTGAAGACCAAAAAGCCCAAAACGGAAATGGAGTTGGATGTACTTCACCGGTGGCGAATTGGAGCTGGGAATGGGTGCATTGGGTTGCTAAGAGGTCGAGGATGAAGTGGTCGAAGATAACACCGCGGCTTCAAGCTGTGCGTGGAGGAGAACGACGACGAGATAGGGGCTGGGATTGAAGGGGAATGGTCGCCGGCCGGTGAGGAAGCTAATGGGAGGGGCGGTGTCGGACACGGCTCCGCGCGGCTGTGGCTGGGTGGAGAAGAAGAAAACGCACGGGGAAGAGGTAGCGGACGCAGCGCGCGGGAGAAGAGAGAGAGAGGAGAAAAGAAATGGGAAAGAAAGTAAAAGAAAAGAAAGAAAAAGAGGAAAAGAAAAATAGAGGGAAATAAATGAGGTCCAATTCTCACATCTTGGGTTACAAAAATGATCAAATGAAAATAATTTTAAAACAAAAAATTAAATAAAATAATTCAAATGTAGTGATTTGAATGAAAATAAAATAATTAAACCCAACAATAAATTAATTAAAAATAAGGAGAAATTAAATGCATAACAATAATTAATATTAAGAAAGTACATCAAAATAATTTTCACAAAATAAAAATCATAAAAATAAACCAACTAAATATCCAACAACTTTAGAACAAGAGAATAAATTTTGAATTAATATAAGTAATCCTTCAATAAAAATACGTTAAAATACGGGGTGTTATAGTCTAGGTTGTAAGAGAATCAACCAAAAGGAAAGAGAGAGAGAGAGTTTCCTTGTGGTGGTGGAGAGAGAAAATGTGGTGTAATTAATACTAAGGTTTAAGCTCTTAATGACCGGCGGTTAGGGTTAGGGCAATGGTTAGCAATTTTTGTCTTATTCTCTTATCTTACTCCCTCAGTTTCTAGTGACTAGGTAAAGTGTAATCAAGTGCCCTCTATGGTGGCTCAAACGGTGGTGATTGGACAGTTGAGAGGTGGCCTAAATAGAACAAAAATAAAATAAAATAAAAAAGGGTTGACCTAAATTCCCAAGGGCAAAATCGACATTTTAAAAATATTTAGGGTTTCATCTAGGGTTTTTCCACAATCAACAGTAAGGATTTTTCATAGAAAATTCATGGAACTAAAGACATAATCATCCTTGAAAATAATCTGGGCTAAGGGTATTTTGGTCCATTGAACACAAAATACATATAGTTGCCAAATGAAACGGTTTTAGGATTTGACATGTCACCTTACAAAATGACTTGTATTAAGGCTCAATAAAAATGCAAGTATGACTAATGAATGCTCGAAATGGATGATCAAAGAAGGAAAATTTGAATCAAAGCTTGAAGAAAGAAATCAAACTAAGCTTGTATAACGAAAGTCAGTATTCTTCTAAAATCTAGGGTTAACCTAATGGGGTAAGGAAGTGGGGTGTTAGACACAATGTTTTAAATATCGTACCATACCGGCTGGTACGGCTGGTATATGCCGTACCGGCCACTGGTCCGGTGCAGGTATTATATATATTTCGTACTGGCCAAAATACCGATCGTACTGGCCGATGCCGAATTTCGGCCTTTAATTTTTTCTTCTTTTTTTATTCATTTTTTCAAACTATAAGCTCATTTTTTGACTCCCAATTCAGATTAGGCTATTTGTAATTTTTATATATGTATTTATATATAATTTATTCATATATAAACTATTATTTTGGAATATAATTTATATATATATAATTTACTCATATATCGACTATCCTGAAATAGTACACGAAACGGTACCAGTATGGTATTCAAAACATTGGTTACACATGTTGTGTTATAATTTATATTATAGATTTAGATTATCTTTAGTATTTGGACTTTGGTAGCTTAGTTTGGCTAAAAAACTAACAATGGGGTATAAAAATTGAGGAGAACGTGTTATAGAAAAGAGATATAAGAAGGCCCAAAAATAAGTTAAGAAAAGGCCCAATCCGACTGTTAGATTTGGCCCAACTCCAAAATGAATCCGACTCCAACAACTCCTACCAGAGTTGGAGTGGCCCTCTGATCGGAGTCAGAGTCGAAATTTAAAATGATCTCTATCTCTAATCAAATTCGGAGGTTGGAGATGAAGAATCTGATTTTGTTGTAGTCGGGATCCAGTAATAGTCATTCAGGCTTGCAAATGACAAGACACTGCTTATATAAATATATACAGATATCTATATAAATATATATTGTATATATTTTCGACCCAAAGAGGATTAGAAGGGTTAACAAGTAAAAATAGATGTTAGCTAACATTTGTCATTAAAAGGATTGTCAAAACAACTTTGCTACATACAACCGGCATTTGCAATTGTGATGCAACCGACTGACATAGTTGGGACCCACTTTTTTTTTTTTTTTTTTTTTTCCGTCTTTCTTTCTTCCTCTCTCTTTCTTTCCCTTTCATTTTTCTGTTCAATGAAAAACTTAGAAACTGTTACTTCAAAAAAGGCATTTCCATCCTTCAGAAAAGCCTAGACCCTCTGCATAGAGGCGAAAGGACCCCCTCCCAGTCCATTGCAGAGTTAGAAAAAAGAAAGCGGCAGAGAGAGAGAGAGATGAGGTTGCTAACTCACAACATGCTGTCGTTGAACATCAAGGGCGTCGCCAACGGCTTCCCTCTCCGTATCGAGGTGGTGGAGAAGAAGGTGGACTTAAACGCCGACTTCCTTTGGGACATTTTTTTCTGGGAGGCTTCCGAAAACAGTCTTCATTGAGCTTAATCCCTTTTCTTACTTTATACCGATCTGTTGCATAAGATTTCTCTTATTTCACAATTAGTTAACGACAAATGAAATACTGAGTTGCTAAGCACCAACAAGGTTTAATTATTTTTTATTTAGTTTGGGTTCGTGGAGAAGACGAAGGTCGTTTTGTTACTGTTCATCACTTCGCGTTGAATTATAGGCTTCATTTCTTTTTTTAAAAGGAAGAATTCCCCTTTTTGGTATGTTAATAGTACAAATATCCTTTGGTTGACATTTAGATGGATAAGGCTTTGATAATCAAAGATGCCATTGAATATATCCAAGAGCTCCAGGAACAAGAAAGAAGAGTCCAAGCCGAGATAACGGAGCTTGAATAAGGGAAATTGAAGCAAAATCCAAAACCCAACTCCTCACCATCTCAGAAAGAGGAGAACAAACCCTCCAAAGTAAACACCTCTGATCTGGAAGAAAAATGAACCTTTATTCTGGAAGACGAGCTGGAAGCCGAAGGAACCTCTCTGTGCTGGAAGATGAAGTGGGTACGTCTGTGCTTAGGGAAGATGAAGGAACAAATGTGCTTATTTGATTTTGAGATGAAGGAATGGTTAGGGAAGATAAAGACGTTAAGACGAAGTGTGGAAATGAGAATGAACGGTTTTGAGATTCGAAGAAATGAAACTGTGCGTTTTATTTAATGCCACATAGGACGCGGTTATGCCGTGGTGTCTTCTCTCGGTTGCTTCTAGCATTTTTCTTGTCCAAAAGATAAGAAAGAAAGAAAGAAAAATTTTAAATTATTTATGAGAACTCTCAAATCTGTAATCTTAATATAATTGATGTCATTTTTTTTATTTTTAGAGAAAGAAAGAAAAAGAAATTTTAAATTATTTATGAGGATTCGAAAGTAAGATATCAAATCTGAAATTTCAGTACAACTGACGTCATTTTTTTTGGAAAGAAAGAAAGAAGAATTTTAAATTATTTACGAGGATTCTAAGATAAGATCTCAAATCTGAAATTCCGTACAACTGATGTCATTTTTTCGAAAGGAAGAAAGAAAGAAGAATTTTAAATTATTTATGAGGATTCTAAGATAAGATCTCGAATCTTAAATCCCAGTGCAACCTCAGTTATTTCCAAAAAAAAATTATTAATTGGATCGAATGTGACAAATTAATATGTCAGAACCTAGATATATACAGTAAATGTAGTGGGACCATGCTTATCTATATACCTGCAATAATGACCGATGATATATATATATATATATTTATTGGAGGAGATCAGACTTTGATTATTATTATTTTATTTAAATTGTCAATTGGATTTATATTGTTCGAGTCGTATAATTCAAGCACGCACTTAGATATAGTTTATTTTCATAATTATTTTTATTTAATTATTACAATTTTTTTAAATATTCACATAAAATAAAACAAAAAATTTAATTTTTTTAAATCTAAAAAAAAATAATATTAAAAAATATATTCTAATAATATTTTATTCAAATTTCAACTTTTATCTTAACTTATCTCATCTCATCTGTAAAAAGAAATGAGACCTCAGAGTGTTCACACCCGTCTCCCTTTGTTAGGTTGTTGAACCAAACTCAATTCATCTCGATCTATTTCAAATTAATTATTGATGAAATACATTACTTTTTCAATTTCCTATAAAAAAATTAAATTCATCTCAACCTATTTAATATATTTCAACTTAAAAAGTTAAGCTTATCTCAATTTAAAAATATTAAACCTATCTCAATAAGACTTATAAAATATTATTATTAATAACTCAACTTAATTTATCTTATCATCCAAATGCTGTAAAAATTTAGCTAAAATCTAGTCAAAAACCACATTTTCTGTATTTAACCAGCATCTTCAAAACATGTACATCTCACTCTCTATTCTTCTCTATTATATTAAAGTATTCTTTTTATAATATTCCATTAGTCTTTTAAAATATTCTTTCTATTTTTTTTATCCTACTAAAATATTATTTATTTATTTATTTCTAATTTACATTTTTAAAACTTTATTTTTTAACTATTTAATTTCCAAAAATTCATCAAAAACAAATGGTCATATTTTAAAATACCTGTTTGTTTTCAGTGATAATATTTCAAATTCATCTTTCACCAGTCTTCATAATTTAAAAAACTTGCTCTCGCAATAAAAAAGGAATAAACTCATCCCTATCTTACATAACACACATAATTTTTATTTTTTTATTTTATTTTTGTTTTATTATTGCTTAAATAAATAATTTCTTTTACTTATTATCCATACACCAAATATTTAATAAGAGGAAAAAATAAAAACATTATGTGTAGTGTGTGATATAGTGGTCGTGAGTATAATTTTTCTAAATAAAAATTTGCTCTCAACCAGTCATATCCCTATAAATCTTATTTTATGTTTGTATAAATAAGACCAATTCTTCTCTCATAAAATAATTTATGTATTAGTAAAAATGATTTTATTTAATATTATTAAAGATATAAAATATAACCTGCCTCACATTAACAAAATAATAAAATTTATTTTTATGATATCGTCTCTAATTTTTAAGAAAGAGCAGGAATAACTAATATATCTAAATATATAATTGAATTCAGAATTAAAAAAAAGAAAAGAAAAAAGAAAAGAGACTTGCTTCAGTAATAACTCCCCACTTACTATCCCTGAAATTTTAAAAGTTAATTTGGGGAGTCAGATGTAACCAACTTTTCTTTCACTTTTCATCTTTCTTTACTAAAATTTGACTAACGAACCATCACGGGGATACCAATGTGAATGTTCTTAGGTCTTGTTTACTTGTTAGATTCAAATAAGATCAATTTAATTCAGTCTAATTTTAACATGTATCTAATATATAAACACTCAATTCTTAAATTATTAAACTTATTTCAACTCAAAATCTCTTTATACGTAGAACCCACAATATTTTTCAATTCAACACTTATTTATACGCAGGATCCACAACCTTTTTCAACTTTTCATAAATATAAATAAACTTATCTTAACATCCAAACACATTTAAAACTCATCTTACTATCCTTTTACCATCTTTTTACTACTCGTTTTATTTTTTAATTTTTTTTTACTTAATGGCTAAGAAAGTGACTATTAGTAAAGTTGTATATTTTTAAAATTTTTCTTTAATGATTAAGAATGTTAAAAAAATACTTAAAAAAATAATAAAAAATAAAAAATTTTAAATACACTAAGAATAGTAAAGGGGTGGTAAAAGGGTAATAACCCTATCATTACCCTACTTACTATATATTCATCGGTCTAAGGTCAGCTCAATCAAGGCTTAAGATAAGAGCTAAATGAATATCAACAAAAACACATACAATAGTTAGTGTATAATTAAATAATTAAGAAAAAGTAAAATTTTGTAGTATTTATGTTCAACATAATAGTTTATTATATTATTATATTAAAATAAATTAATAAAAAATAGTATTTCTAGATTTTCCTATTTCTTTAAAATCTTTTTATCCTTTTTATAAAGTTTCTTCCGTGAGAGCCTTCTAATATTATTTTCTAAATAATTAGAATATCAATATTACTTCTTTAAGGATTTAACGATTTTTATTTCATAATAAAGACCATTAGTAATTGAGAAACGCTGCGGGATGGTTGGGCTGTTAAAAGTGGAAGAGCAGCCCTCTATTGAGACGGTGACACGTAGGAAAAAACACAACAAAATAGTTAGATCTCACCGCACAGAATCACCACACGCAAGAGGCAAAAATCGTTGTTCTCCGAGCTCTCTTCCTCTTTTTGTCTTCGTCTCTAAGCTTTCAAGCCCGTCTCTTTGCACCTCCACGAAGAAGGAATCTTCTGTGCTCAAATTGGATGATAATTGCGACGATGCGAAAGAGAAAAAAACGTGAGCATTTTAGATTTTTATTTTTGAACTTTTCTGTCCAGAGCTTGTAAAGCTGTGAACTAATATCTGATTTTTTATTTTTTTGGGAATGTTATGCAGGAATTCAACGATCTTTGTGGTTGAGAATCACAAAGAAGAAAAGTACGAGATAGATCTGCTGGTGATGAGCTTATAAATACCCATTTCTTCAACGAAATCTTCATCTGAAATTTAACCTTTTTTCTTTGGTTTGGTTTCGCAGGCTCCTCCTCTTGCCTGAGGAATTATAACTTAGGTTTGAAGAAGCCCACTTCAGGAAATATAACTTAGATCAGAGATCTTATTTTATTTTCAATCTTCTCTGGTGTTGCCCATTTAAGTAAATGTCGTTCTGTCGAACTGTGTGGCTATTGACTTCTTGTTTTTCAAGAAATATGGTGTCAAAAACACAACTGACTTTAGGAATTTCTATTTTTCCTGAGGAAACGTGATCGCTTTGATATTTCCAGATCAGGAGACATTGATTCATGAACTGCATTTTTGTTGTTTTCTCAAAGTATGTATCAAAAGAAGTGAATAATGGTGGAGGACGAGAATTTCGAAGAAGCCTCTAGTGATATTGATAGGGAAAAAGAGTCTTAGAAGGATTTTTGTGGTTGTTTTTGCATTCTAACCGTTGGTTTAAAATGCTTGCCTCTGAGATGCTTGAAGTTTTGTATTTGGGGTGGTGGTCGTTTGTGGAATAAGTCAAGGATTGGGTGGAGCTATTAATCGTGTAGACGGTGAAGGTCACGATTAGGGGGAAAGCGACGTTTCTGGAGTGTTTTCGTGCGAGTGGATGGAAAGGGGATGAGGGGCTAGACTGTGCGTGATCTCCTGATGTGCGGGACCACATGGGAGTTAAGTTGAGAAGCCTAATTGGCACTCACTCATTGGAGGGCCATCATTTGGATAATAATGGATGAATTGGTTAGAAGATTTTTTGTTTGGATCGTAAATTCATATTAATTCATTATTATAATTTTTTTAAATTTTAATATAAAATATAATAAATAATTTTTTTTTAAATTTTAAAATAATAATAATATTAAAAAATAATATTTTAATAATATTTTATAATCTAACGACAACTCAATTTATCAATCAAAGAGAACTCTCAGTAATTTTCTTTTTAAGAGGCCCCCAGTGGTGGGTGTGGTCTCAAGTCATTGTCTGAGAAGTAATAATGCAGTCGAATTGAGCCTGAGCCGCCTCTGAATTGGTCCTGCCAACACACCTCATGACTTGACCATAAAAGCAATTCACGTTGAATTATACTGCAAAGAGTCGTCTTGAAGACCAATGGGACTTTTTTTAGTAATTTTTTTTTCATATTTTTAAACATTTTTTTAAAAAAATACTTTATGAAAGCAATATAAGTTGAATTATAATGCAATTAGCCGTGCACGAGCTTCCGCCAAGATTAGTTGGTCTTTTTTTTAATTTTTTTATTCAGTTTTTTGAAATCTTTAAATATTTTTTTTAAAAAAATTTAAAACATCATTAAAAAATACTTTTTTAATTATTAAGTTAAAAAGAAAAATTTTCCAGAATCCATGATTAACTTTTCTCTTATGCAAAACGATAAATGTGGTTTGATGATTCAAGAGTAGAATTTGAACGCTAAAGAGTAGTATATCAAATTATCTATTATTTTAATATTGACTATGTAAAATATATCACATGGGATAAAAAGAATGTTTCAAACAATTAAGAAGAGAACAATAGATGTACGTAACTGATCATTGACCATGAATTTGAGCAAAAACTACAGCTCACACATGCTTATGCATGTGTGCAACTTGGCAGTGTGTGGCTGAGACAGATCAGATAGAAGTAAATTACTAAAAGATCCACCCATCTAAAATCCCATCGTTCTACACTCTTCTTAAAATACGTGAATCTAGTCATAATTTGAGCGTGAATCTAGGATGAGATCATAAAATACGTAGTTTGGAATGTTTTCATCTAGACTCACGTTTTTCAAAAAATATTAATACTATAAATATAAATATCTATATTCTGTTTTAAAGATAGCCCATATAACTTGCACATGACTGTAAATATTATATTTCAAAAAAGTCATACACGAAAGGCTGCAAGTTATGAAATATATACCCCAATTAGGGGTATTACGGCACTAGCTAATGTGAACAAAAAGGGCACATTTTTTCTCGGAGAAATAGTTATAGTAATGAAGGTACAAATGTCACGCCATTATTTAAAAAAAAAAAAAAAAATATAGAAAGTATATAAAAAAAAAGTTTTTTTTTTTTAATAATAGATTCTACTATTTTTCAAAATAACTGTATAATACTTGCGTACATCACGACTGAATGTAATATTACTCTTTTGCTCACTTTCCTTATATATATTCAACTCAGGGGTGAAGAACAATTTCAGAGCTAGGTAGCTCGGTTGAACACAAAAGATCAAGCTTCAACAATGAATCTTTATGCCATACTCGTGTGGATTGCTCTTCTGATATGTCTTCCTCTGCTGCTGCTCATGAAAAAGAAGCATGCAGCTCAAAGGCAAAACAAGCAGCTGCATCCACCACCAAGCCCTCCAAAGCTTCCCATTATAGGTAACTTGCATCAACTTGGTGAATTGCGTCACCAATCTCTCCGGAGACTCTCCAAAAAGTATGGCCCTGTTATGCTGATTCATCTCGGCCGGATCCCAAATATTGTCGTATCTTCCGCTGAGGCTGCCCGAGAGGTCTTAAAAGTTCATGATCTTGACTGTTGCAGCAGACCGCCCTTAGACACCACCAGAAGACTCACATACAATTATCGAGACATAGCTTTTGGACCTTATGGCCAATATTGGAGAGAGATAAGGAAAATATGTGTTCTTGAGGTTTTTAGTGTGAAGAGGGTGCAGTCATATCGATCCATTAGGGTAGAAGAAGTGGATATGCTTATCAAGTCAATATGGAAATCTTCTTCTTCGGCAACTTTTGTTGATCTGTCTGAGAAGCTGTTTGGTCTCACTGCAAATGTGACTTTTAGAATTGCTTTTGGTAAGAGTTTCCGTGGGAGTGATTTAGATAATGAAAGGTTTCAAGAAGTTGTTCATGATGCTGAAGCCATGATGGGAAGCTTCAATGCATCTGAGTACGTTCCATACGTGGGGTGGATTGTGGACAGGCTCTCTGGTAGACTTGAAAAGCTGGAAAGGATTTTCCATGAGTTGGATGATTTTTTCCAACAGGTGATTGATCTTCATCTCGAGCCCGACAGAACAAAACCAGAGCATGAAGACATTATTGATGTGCTGTTGAAAATAGAGAGGGAGCAAACCGAGGCTGATGCTACTCACTTCTCTAAAGAAAACATTAAGGCAGTCCTCTTGGTAATTGGTCTTGATTGGTTTAGCCTTTTTTTTTCAGTTCGTTTTTTTTTTTTCAAGTTCAATTCAACCATTTTTCAAGTAAAAAAAATTCTATTTCAACTTTTTATTCAATGATTTACTTAGATTTAAGTGAAAAGTAAAAAGCACAAAAATAAAAATTTAAAAACAAATTAAATCCTAAAAATATTCTATTTAAACAATTGCTAAGCTCTAGTAAAAAATATTAACAATTTTTACTAGTATTCATTACTTTTTTACAACTGCTCATAGATTATCTGAGATTATATCAACATTTAAATATAGTCTGAAGAAAATATTAGGGAATATTTAGAGAATGAGATGAGATAAAAATTTTACGAATAGTGATAAGATGGTTGAATAATAGTATTAATATAGTTTGAATTAAGTATTTTTTAGGTTTTAAAAAATGAGAGAAAAAAAGTTAATAAAAAATATTATAAAATTATTAGAATATAATTTTTTATATTATTTTTATTTTGAAATTTGAAAAAATTTTAATAGTTTTTTTTTTTTTTTCTTTATTTGTTTGAAAGTTTGGAAAAATTGTTTAAATTCCTCTTTAACCAAATAAACCCACTTCCTATCTCTTCCCCCATGGCTATTAATTCCATTATCTCGTATTCAAGGTTTATATTTACGAATTAATTGAGGTTTTCATCTGCTAAATGCAATATTTTTTCTGTCATCAGAATCTCTTCTTAGGTGGAGTCGACACTGGTGCAATTACCATGATATGGGCAATGGCAGAGCTTGTTAGGAGCCCAAAAGTGATGAAGAGAGCACAAGATGAAGTCAGAAAAATCGCTGGAAACAAAGGAAGAGTCACTGAAATTGACACGGATCACCTTCCTTACCTCAAGATGATAATGAAAGAAACTTTTAGGTTGCACCCTCCAGCCCCTCTGCTTCTCCCAAGACAAGCCATGGTACCCTTCAAGCTCAACGGTCATGACATTAACCCTCAATCAGTCATACAAGTCAACGCTTGGGCAATAGGACGAGATCCCCAATACTGGAAGAACCCAGAAGAGTTCATCCCAGAAAGGTTCCTCGATAGTTCCGTTGATTATAAAGGGCAAAACTTTGAGTTCTTGCCATTCGGAGCTGGCCGAAGAGGTTGTCCTGGGATATATATGGCAACATCAACCATTGAGCTTGCACTGGCGAATCTCTTGTATTGTTTCGATTGGAAATTGCCACCAGGGATGAAGGAGGAAGATATTAACATGGAAGAGTCGCTTGGTCTTAGCCTTACTACCAGCAAGAAAACAGCTCTTAATCTTGTGCCAGTCAAGTTGTTTTAGTGGCAAGTTGGCAATCAGATGATGACATGAACTCGAAAGCAATCATGAATATCTTCTCGGGAATATCTACTTTCCTGTAATATATACTGCAGCGAAATAAATGGCGGTTAATTAGTCTATACATGTTTGTTTGCGGAGATAATTGATTACTTCTCTTTCATGTAATATATCTTATATGATCCTGACACGTGGAGAAATAAAATTTTCATAAGTTTTTCTTAAATATATTTAGTATTTTTCATCTTGTATATACCCCCATATACATTGCCAAATCTCCATACCAGGCCACTAGCATGGAAAATTGATTCTCTCAATCAATTTAATGTTTTGAATAATCGAGCAGGGGCTAGTAGCCAGTTTTGATGAGATTCGAGTTGTGTGTGTTACCTAGTTGGGTTTGAAGTAGAAAGAGACAGTCACACATTCCCGCACATGATATTGATAGTCAACATTGATATGCTTACTACGCACATGAAAAGTTATGTACGTAACTTCTGTTAATAGTCATGGCTAGATTGGACATATATATTGCCACAAAATAGAGTTGTTGGAGACCAGAATAACACCACACGTGGTCACGGAAAATAGAGAGCCAAATGAGTTCAGCAGAGGTGTGAGTCATAGCAAGATTCTCGGTTTCAGTATTTGACTAAAAAATAGTAGATCGTTTCTTGGCACTCTAAAAGATGGGGTTGCTGCCAAGAAATATACACTAGCCTGTCAGAGAGTGGTGGATGGTGGGACAACCAGCCCCGTCAACATCACTAGAGAAGGCATAGATCAGATTCAAATTGCTACTAGAGTGGACATGCAGCCCCATATCAATGGTTCCATAGTACACATATCAATAGGCTTTAGTAGGCTGTTGCATAAATTATGAAATATGATGTACACTGAAAGCAAGATCAGATCATGTATGGGTGAGGTATTGAAACAGGCTGCCAATATTGCGAAATTGTGCAGAATTCAAGCAGGGAACATCAGATTGAGCATTAATGCTAGTCTTGCATGACAGTAGAGTTATGATAGGCTTACAAAATCCAATTTGGGCCCTGTCAAGAATGTCAAGTACTGCATATTTGGATTGGGAGAGATACCTATCAAAAGCATGTGTAGCCTCAACGTCCAAAGAGTAGTGTAAAGGATCTAAATCCTTCATGGAGTGTGGAGTAGGATTTAGGAGAGCCATTAGATTGATGGGAAGTGAACAGGGAAGGATCAGCTACACTGGGAGAGAGACCATATGCAAGTAGAAAGGAACTAAACCGGCCCAACTAAACTCGTGAGGCTAGTTCATTAAGACCATATATATATAAGGCCCTTTTCAATTTGGAAACGTTATTACAACATGCTGTTGCTACATGTCGTTTATTCTCCTAATATCTACATGTCGTTTTTATAGTATTAAGAGTCCAGAACATTCTCTTTTGTATTTATTCATTTTGTCGTGTAGTGCATAGCTGTAATAGGTTTGTTATTCTGTTATTCCTTTTTTTAGCAAGTATGTACAACATATATAGTGGTAAGGATGTACATAATTCTTTTAAGCAATTCATAACATCACAGAGAATTAATTTTTCCTCTGCTCATCCATGGCGTGACCTTCTATCCTTTCTTCCCCTTTTCTGATTTTTATTCTGTTACATGGTATCAGAGCAGGGGTTTACTCCTGCTATTGATCGCATTCTTTCAGACACAGAAAACCCTTTCTACAGATCCATGGAAGACCATTCAACAAACACAGAAAACCCAAATTCAAACACACCTTATTTGAATTTCGCAAACCCAAACAATCCTTATAGAGTTGAAAATGGTGATAACATTGCTCTTATTCTTGTTGCTAACCTCCTTACAACAGACAATTATTCTACTTGGTCTCCAACAATGCGTCGAGCACTTAGAGCCAAGAATAAGCTGGGGTTCATTAATGGAAGTATTTCCAAACCAACTGATATGGATGACCTTCTTTTCGATGCATGGGAAAGATGCAATGACATGGTAGTATCATGGATTCAAAACTCAGTTAGCTCTGATTTAAAGTGCAGTGTGGCCTTTGTGGATGATGCACGAGTAGTCTGGGAAGAGTTGAAGGACCGTTTTACCCAACAGAATGGACCTCGAATTTTCCAGTTAAAGAGGAGTCTAGCAAACCTTCGACAGGATATATATTCTATAAGTACTTACTATGGTAAACTTAAAACCTTGTGGGATGAAATTGCTATTTATGACCCTGTTCCTATTTGCACTTGTGGGCAACTAAGCATTTTAAATGATAGATATCAACGTGATTGTGTCATACAGTTCCTCATGGGCTTGAATGACCAATATGCTAACTCTAGAGACTAGATTATGCTTATTGAACCTCTTCCCACTGTCAACAAAGTTTTCTCCCTAATTCAGCAACAAGAACAACATAACCTCCTCACCACATATTCACCATCCCCTGATTCTATGGCTCTAGCTGTTAAGACCCCTAATGCATTTTTTAAATCCAACACCAAACCTTATCAAAGAAAGGAGAGGCCCTATTGCACACACTGTCATATCCAAGGCCACTCACTGGAAAACTGTTTTAAAGCTGGTAATGCTCAAGCTCCTACTTGCACCCATTGCAATATGACTGGCCATGTAGCTGAGAAGTGCTACAAACTCCATGGATACCCCCATGGATACCCCCCAGGGCACAAGCTGTACAAGGGAAAAGGTCTAGTCCTATCTGCCAATCAAACCAGCTTCTCTAATGATTCTTATCAAGAGGAAACTCGTGAGGACACAGTGAGTTTAACTAAGGAACAATACCAGCAGCTCATGAACTTACTTCAGCAAAAGGATCCTCTCATTGCTCTCCCTTCAGTTAATCAGGCACGAACCATTCTCAAAAATAATGTTACTGCTCCTAAAGCCTCAAAGATATCTGGTACACCTCTCACTCATTCTTCTCTATTTACACATAAATCTGTCTGTTCCTCTAATATTCCCAGGGTCATTGATTCAGGTGCTACAGATCATATGATTTGTAGCCATTCTCTTTTTACTTTAGTCACTACAGAAGTTTCATATTTTGTCAAGCTGCCTAATGGTGCTTGTATGCCTGTTACCCACTTGGGTACTGTCAAGGTCACTGAGAAAATGATTCTCACCAATGTCCTATGTGTTCCCTCTTTCTCGTTTAACTTGATTTATGCCAAGAGGCTCACTGAAATTTAGATTTGTTGCTTAATATTTTTGACTAATGCTTGTTTTATTCAGGACCTTTCCACTTGGACCACGATTGGGATGGGTGAAGTGAAGTGCAGCTTGTATCACCTCTTGATCACCACTGTTTCTCCTACTGCTCTTGCTGATACTCTATCTCATCTATCTCCATCTTTTCCTTCAATTTGTTTTTCAGTTATGAATAATAGTAATGTTAGTGACCTTTGGCATTGTCACCTAGGTCACATATCACATTCTAGACTTGGTTTAATTGAAGATCCTGTTGTAAAGCAGACTTACAAGTTTAATGAAACTGGTCCTTGTTATATATGTCCCCTTGCTAAACAGCATAAACTTCCATTTCCTACTAGTTCTCACAAATCCACTGCCATTTTTGAAAGGATTCACTGTGATATCTGGGGCCCATGCTCCACCACAGCTCATGGTACAAGATTCTTCCTGACCATAGTGGATGATTTCTCTAAAACTACTTGGGTCTACCTTCTACAAGCCAAATAAGAGACAAGGAATTGTATTGAGTCCTTTTATAATTTAATTGAGACCCAATTTGAAACTAAAATTAAAACCCTTCGAAGTGATAATGGCATTGAATTCAAAATGACTGAATTTTTCAACCAAAAGGGAATCATTCACCAAAGGACTTGTGTTGAGACACCTCAACAAAATGGGACTGTAGAAAGGAAGCACCAACACATTTTAAATGTGGCACGAGCTTTGTTTTTCCAATCTGGTCTTCCATTATTTTTTTGGACTGACTGCATTCTAACTGCAGTTTACCTCATCAATAGGACACCAACCCCCTTGTTAGCAAATCAAACACCTTATGAAGTCCTTTTTGCCACTAAGCCAAGCTATACACATTTAAAGGTCTTTGGATGCCTTTGTTTTGCATCAACTCTCTCTCATGGTAGAAAGAAATTTAATCCAAGGGGGAGAAAATGTGTATTTTTAGGTTATCCTTTTGGGGTCAAGGGATACAAATTGTTGGATTTGGAAACTCACACTACTTTTATCTCTAGGAATGCCATTTTTCGTGAGACTATTTTCCCATTTCAATCTGATTCTTCCACTGAAACTGCTGCTCCCACTCAACCAGAATCTGTTCATTTTCCATCAGATCATGACTATGATCCACATGTGACTCCTGAACATGATCCTATTAATCCCTCTTTATCTACTGAATTCACAGCTGTCAGTCCTTCATCTCCTAGTTCTAATCCTATCAACCCTCTTTCCTCTAGCTCTCATGAATCACCTGCTGACAGCAGCCCTTCTCTTCCACCTCAACCTGTTCTTCGAAGGTCATCCAGGACAAGAAAATCTCCTAGTTATCTTCAAGATTTCCACTCCCAGCAAGCTGCACTCACCCCTCATTCTCAATCTCTGGACAAGGTATCTTCTCCTCTCACCAATTGTTCTTTTCCTTTACATAATTATTTATCCTACCAGTCTTTTTCACCTGAGTTACAAGTCTTCTCTTCTAGTCTTTCTACTACTTCTGAACCTACTTCATACTCACAAGCCATAAAAGATCCTAATTGGTGTAAGGCCATGGACACTGAGTTATTGGCCTTAGAACAAAATGAAACTTGGGTCCTCACAGATTTACCCTCTAACAAAGAAGCTATTGATTGTAAGTATGTTTACAAAGTAAAGAGAAATTCTGATGGAAGTGTGGAAAGGTTGAAATCTAGGTTGGTTGCAAAAGGGTATACCCAACAGGAAGGGATTGACTACAATGAGACATTCTCACCAGTAGCCAAAATAGTTACTGTGAGATGCCTCCTTTTAGTTGCTGCAATATGAGGCTGGCATTTGCATCAATTTGATGTCAATAATGCCTTCCTCCATGGTGACTTAGAGGAGGACATTTACATGAATAAACCACCAGGATATACCAAAGGGGGTCCTCAGTAAGTATGCAAATTGCTCAAGAGTTTGTATGGCTTGAAACAAGCCTTTAGACAGTGGTATGCAAAACTGACTTCTTTTCTACTGGATTCTGGTTTTACTCAGTCCAAGGCTGACTATAGCCTGTTCACTATGACAAATGGTATTTCATTTACTGCCCTACTCATATATGTGGATGACATTTTAGTTGCTAGTGATTCTTTAAGTTCAATTGCTATTATCAAAGACTCCTTGCATAACAAATTCAAAATTAAAGATCTTGGTATTTTGAGATACTTCCTTGAGATAGAAGTAGCTTGATAAAGCAACCTACCAATCAATCTTTGATAGATGGATGGATCAGCAAGAGGTGAACCAGTGGTTTTGCTCAACTTCAAATTTTGTTCCATAGGAATCTTTACTGGTTTGGACCCCAAAACACTAGAATCTGCAAGTATGTCAAGGGCATACTTACGTTGGCAGATGTGGATACCTTCTAAAGATCGAGCTACTTCTATCCCAAGGAAGTATCTCAAAATACCAAGATCTTTAATTTTGAATTTGTTATGCAAGGAGTCTTTGATAATAGCAATTGAACTTAAAGAATCACTAGCAACTAAAATGTCATCCACATATATGAGTAGGGCAGTAAATGAAGATTGAGCTACTTCTGAAGATCACTCGTCCAGACATCTAGTATCCCTTCCAAACTCTCAGCCAATTCATGGATCAGCCCACCACAACTCACTTAGCTTCTGCTCAGAAAATTTTAAGATATTTTAAAGCTGCTCTTGGTCAAGGCTTGTTGCTGTCATCTACTTCAGAGCTGCAGCTTAATTCTTATTGTGATTCTGACTGGGCATCTTGCCCTGATACACGAAGATCAGTGACAGGCTACTGCATTCTCTTGGGTCAGTCTTTGATTTCTTGAAAATCTAAGAAACAAACCACTGTGTCTAGAAGTTCAGCTGAAGCAGAATATAGAGCCATGGCAGCCACATGTTCTGAGCTTACTTGGCTAAGGTTTATCCTCACTGATTTACATGTGCCTCACGCACAAGCTGCCACACTTTTATGTGATAATCAAGCTGCAATTCATATTGCAGCAAACCCTATTTTCCATGAGCGTACAAAGCATATTGAGTTAGATTGCCATCTTATCCGAGACAAAAATACTTGAAGGTGAAATCTCCACAACTTATTTTCCTTCTCATCTCCAATGTGCAGATCTCCTCACTAAAGCATTGCCAGCCTCTTTGCTTCAAGTTCATTTGATCGAGATGGGAATTATTAATCTTCATTCTCCATCTTGTGGGAGGGTATTACAACATGTTGCAGCTACATGTCGTTTATTCTCCTAATATTTACATGTCGTTTTTATAGTATTAAGAGTCCAGAACAATCTCTTTTGTATTTATTCATTTTGTCGTGTAGTGCATAGCTGTAATAGATTTGTTATTCTGTTATTCCTTTTTTTAGCAAGTATGTACAGCATATATAGTGGTAAGGATGTACATAATTCTTTTAAGCAATTCATAACATCACAGAGAATCAATTTTTCCTCTGCTCATCCACGGCGTGACCTTATGTCCTTTCTTCCTCTTTTCTGATTTTTATTCTGTTACAAACGTGACTAGGGAAAGACAATGGGTGAATGCTAGGGACTGATCGATAAACATGATATTGGAGAGATAACCATGTAGAAAAAGGCGTTCTTCGAGTCAAATTTCCAGATCGGCCATTTACGAACAAGTGCAAGAGAAAGCACTTAGCTGATAGAGTTTAGTTCAATAACTTGAGAAAAAGTCTTGGAAAGTCTACTTCATCAGCCCAATCTATCCTTTATCAACTAGATCCTTCAAGGAAAACTCAAAATGAAGAACACCAATAATATTGACAAGTAAAGTCTCAGAAGAGCCAGAAGACCCAGTCAAAATGATGTCATCAACGTAGAGTAGGAGTTATGGGAACCATGAGATCAGTAATGTCAAGTGAACAGGGAAGGATCAAGTATATCGGAAGAAAAACCATAGTCAAGCAGAAAGGAATTGAACCTATCAAGTTAAGCTTGTGGGGATAGTTTGGGATTGCTGTGGGTAATAAGGCCTTTCTCGTATTGCAAACGTGCTTATTGACGGGCCATTTACGAACAAAGTACTAGGGAAAGCAGTTAGCGGATAGAGCTCGGCTAGTATAACTGTTGGAGTAAAACCAAAAAGCCTTGGAAAAGTCGACTTCGTCAAGATGATAATATCTATCCTGTAGCATCTAGTCGTTCCTTGAGATTTCCTGTAAAGCCCAGGCCCGAGGCCCAGACTAGATTAAAGCCCAGCCCTAGGGACCATGAAATGGCGCCATTTGGTAAGTTTCTTCCTCCCCCGACTTTCCCTTCTGTTGGTTACTTCTTCCCTTGTTTTTCTCTCCCCGTATCCTTTATTTTTCACACGTTGGTTCAGTTTTAACTTCACACCTCTCTACACTCTCAATCCCTTGCAGATTAGTGTGCCTCCTGTTGTGTGGGTCGTTCCCTCCTATATGGAGGATGGCCCATGTGGGTCCATTAAACCCACATGGAGAGAGGGTTTAGGCCCAGTTTAATTAGGTTTACTAAAACTTAAGTGCTGCTGCTATTAGCAGAAGAGAGTGTGAAAAAAGAAGAAAATCGTGTGAGAGAAGATTTAGAGCAGTCTTTCTAGTGTTTGTAGCTATGAACAGATTTGGCATTTTATTTGGGTTTGGTCTCAGTCTAAACTAAGTTCAATGACATTGTTTAATTGTCAAGAAAGTATTTTTCTTCAGGTTATTGTTGATTATATGTCTCTAGTGTTATCTAGAGAGAAAATTTGTGTACACACCATTGTTGATAGTTGAAGGTTTAACTGGACAAGGTCTCATGGTTTTTCCCTTTGCTTTGAAGGGTTTTCCATGTAAAAAGTTCTTGGCTCTTTGTGTGTGTGTGATTTTGTTTTAGATTATTCTCTATTAAATTACTTCCTAATAGATTCACACAAAGTGGGAGAGTATTATTTCCGCTGTTTGGTAATTGATTTGGTTATTCCAAGTTGCTGTTAAGATTTCTCCCAACACCTCCCTCTCTCACACCCTTTTATTTTCCTGTATTTTCTTGCTGCGATTTTGGAGGTTTCCAGATTTGGCATTCTGGAATTGCCTCACGTTTGTAAGGCTCTCTTTCTAGATCTCTTCTTCTCTCTCCTTTTTCTCTTTGTTCACACAACCCACTTTGTCTCAACTAGAGATTTGTTTTGTTCACTGATCACTATGCCATGGCCTTCATCTTCAAGAGACCTCGCAAATTGATCTTTGCTCACTGGTTATTCCCTCTGAATATTAGATCTTCTCTTCTTCTTCTTCTTCATTTTTTTTCGCTACTTTTATTTCCCTCAAAGGATTCTGTCCATTGTAGTTTGTCCCCGTCGTCGCCCAAGAGCCTTGCATCATGAGTAGACACCTCTGTGCACTGTAAACACGAAGCCACTGTAACACTGTAGTATTTTTGTTTTAAGTATTTTATGTAAATGGATACTGGTTTGTAATGGTGATAACTCACTTAGAGGGTGAAGACCTCCATGGATGAAGAAGAAAAGAGAGAGACGTAGAGAGGCACTAGAATGAAATATTTTGGTACCGATACCGTTTCGGAATAATATTTCGGTACCGATACTTTATACATCTCAATACAAGTTTTAAGTTTTAAGTTACAACTAACATAAGCTCTTAAGTTTTGAGTTACAACAAACATCATATAAAAAAAAAAAGTTACAACAAACGTACTTTTTCCAAAATAGCCCCTACATGTTTACTGAAATTATGAAAATACCATCCAAACAGGTTGCAAAATGTGTACCTGGTGAAATATTTGTTTCGGTCGGTATTTGGAGCGGTACGAAACAGAGCTATTACTTGTACTGGACCAGTGGCCGGTACAACATATACCTGCAGTACCGACTGGTACAATACGATATCAAAAACACTGCTCGCAACTCCAAGTCATAGGCCTATCTTGCTCTGATCCAGCCCATCTCCACGACCAAACCCTAAGTAGACAGAACTCTCCCGAACTTCAGTTCTCCTTCCTTCTCGCTATCAGATAGTTTCCTCATTCTTCTTCCTAGATGTATTACAAAGCCACCCTCATTAAAGCACCTTGCCTACAAGGTGCAGGTAAAAAGCTTTTAGTTGATCATATGACTCCCATGTCGCATCATCGGCGTGTTGCCCAAGCTAGTGAACCAAACACTCCGTGAAGGGTTGGTTTTTAAACCTGCGCACTCTTCTGTTGAGGACCTTTTCTAGCTCGGCCTTAAGGACTTCGTTGGCATCAGTGGGTGGAAGTGTGGCCAAGAAGATGGGTCTCTAGCCTAGCTTCTTTTTTAGCTGGGAAACATGTAATACTGGTTGGATGGTCGCTGTGAGGGGAAGCTGAAGTTTGTAAGCCACGGATCCAACCCTCTGCGTGATGGGGAACGACCTATAAAACCAAGGAGCCAGTTTCAAACTCTGGCGATGGGCTACACTGAGCTGCTTGTAAGGTTGCAGGCGTAGGTAAATGAAATCTCCCACCTTGAACTTTTGTTCTTTCCTCTTTAAATCGTAGTATTTCTTCATCCTGTTCTGAGTTCGTCGGAGATTGTGTTTGAGAATCTGGATCATATAATCCCTTGATTGTAAAGCCTCCTCTACTGCCTCTACCTTGGATAGTCTTAGTACATAGCTTAGCAACTTAGGATGGGATATCCATAAACTTCTTGGAATGGTGTCATCCTTGTGGATGAATGTTGGGTGGTGTTGTACCACCACTCAGCCAGGGGAACCCAATTAGACCAGTCTCGGGGCCTATCCCCAGCAAAGCACCTAAAAAAGTTCTCCACACATTTATTCACAGCCTCTAACTGCCCATCAGATTGGTGGTGATAGACAGTACTGAATGCCATTTGCACCCCTTGGATTAGGACTGTTTATTCAGGTTCTGGCCCGGGAATCCTCAAACCCGGGTTTCAAATTTGGACCTCGGGTTTACAACCCGTAACCCGTGTTTTTTTTTTGTTTTTTCAAAATACTGCATCTTTGGATCATCTTGTTTACAACTATGGATCAGAGTTCTCATGTTTCTTATTTAGATGTCTTGTCTATTGAGCCTGGTGACCTTCATTCAACATGGATGGATGAAAAAGAGCGAAGTGATGGAACACATGTCAACTCAAATAGGGAAAAGTTATAAATGATGGAGCACTTTCTCGAGTAGATGATAGGAGTGGAAGAGTTCAGCCGACCGTTGATGTAGCTGAAATCATCAGGCGTTGGACACATGCTTTACAGCGTATTCAAAAGCAGTCACTTCATCTGGTATGCTCTTTTCTTTATTCAGGCTATTTACGACAACATAAGATCCTTTACTAAATAATGTAGCCTTGTCTTCTGCTAAGTGATTGCAACATCTATAGGTACTCAAACCGGTGTGTAGAGGTAGAGTGAGAAATTAAAAACAAAACTGGGTTCCGACAAGGATTCTTTTGGGCCAAATCCGGAACCGAAATCCAGTTTTTCCAGTTCCGGAAAAAACTCGGCCCAGATGAGCAGTCTTACCTTAGATCTTGAATAACTCCTGCCAAAAATTGCTTGTAAATGTACTGTCTCTATCAGACACAATAGAATTCGACATCCCATGTAATTTCCAGACATGTTTAGTAAATAATAGAGCTATAGTCTTGGCTGTGTAGGGGTGGGTAATAGGAATGAAATGACCATACTTTGTTAGTCTATCTACAACCACCCATAGACTATTAAACCCATGTGAGGGTGGCAACCCTTCTATAAAATCCATTGAAATCAACGTCCAAGGTTGAGAAGGAATTGGGAGTGGTTGCAGCAAACCACTGGGCTGTGTGTTATCAATCTTGACACATTAACAAACTTCACAATTCCTGATCAACACCTTCACACCATTCTTCATGCCTTCCTAATAAAAATCCCTCCCGAGTCTGTGTAGTGTTTTGTCAAATCCTGAGTGCCCCCTAAGAGGACTTGCATGCACGAACTGTAATAATTTATGTTTGAAAGCAACATCCTCTACTACCACCAATCTTTGCTTATAAAAAGGCAGTCCATCTCTGAGTGTATAATGCAAGGGTAGCTCCCCCTTCTTAGACCTCTCCAACAAATCCAAGATCTTAGTATCTTTACCATATCCCCCTTAATTTCTTCCATCCAATCTAGAGTGGGTAAGGATATCACAGCAAGAGTGGCTTCCACCTTTACCTCTTCTCCACTATCCTTCCTCGATAGGGCATTCACCCCTTTGTTCTCTAGCCCTCTCTTATACTCCACCAACATGTCATATCCCAACAACTTTGAGGTCCCCTTCTGTTGCATAGGTGTCCCCACTTTTTGTTCTAACAATTATTTCAGACTTTGATGGTCTGTTCTAACCACAAAAGGATGGCCCAACAAGTATGGTCTCCACTTCTGCATTTCCATGACTAGCGCATTTAACTCCTTTTCATTTGCTGACAAATTGAGAATTCTTCCCTTCAAAGCCTGGCTATAAAAGGCTATAGGTGTGTTCTTTTGCATTAGTACTGCTCCAATTGCCCCTCCTGATGCATCACATTCCACCACAAATGGAAGGGAAAAATCTGGGAGGGCCAACACAGGGGGCTAACTTACTGCCTTCTTCAAAAGCTGAAAAGCTTCTTTAGCCTTTTCATTCCATATAAACTGGTTCTTTTCTAATAACTGGGGGCAGTGGGGCAGCAATGCTTCCACACCCCTTAATAAATCTTTGATAATAACCCGTCAAGCCAAGAAACCCCTTAATGCCTTCAAAGTAGTAGGGAAAGGCCACTCTGTCATAGTTGCCAATTTTTCTGAGTCAGCCCTCACTCCTTTAGCCGAGATCACATGCCCTAAATAAACCACTTCTCGTACAACAAACCTGCACTTAGACATTTTGGACAACAAGTTGTGCTTTTTTAACACTTCCAAGGTTAGCTGCAAGTGTTTTAAGTGTTCTTCCAGATTAGCACTATGAACCAAAATATCATAAAAAAATCAATATGGATTTCTTCAAATAAGGTCTGAATAGATGTAAAAATGCAAATCTGGAAACAAGTTAATGCAGCTCTCATCTAGCCTAAAAATCTGGAAAATAGTTTCTAAAGGTAAAAATTAACATAGAAGGAAAAAAAATATCCCAAGAATATTGGATTTCTCAAAAACGAAAGATTCAGTGATATTCGGCTTGATATGTGGAAATTGGAAGGATTTTGTAGTCAGCATATTGAGTACGGAACTCGGGAGGATCCCATCGGGTAGACGTCATGTGTGCTGAATATAACTGGCTCTGAAATCACAAATGAACGGGCGCGAAGATCACTAATGAACGGGCGTGGAGATCACTCCTCGCCTACCAAGTGGTAAGCCTTCTCGCCTTTGGGCGCGAGAAATCTCTTTGCTACCTCTCATTAGTCTGAATCCTTAGTCCCTTCTTTTGTACCAAAATGCTCTCATTTTGTATTATATCTTCTCATTCTATCAAATCCATGAAAAGAAATAAAACTATGTAGAAATAAAATAAAATCAATAGGATTAAAGGAAAAATGACACTTTTCATAATTAAAAGAGTGATAAAAATCACATAAAAATAACACTTATCAAATACGCCAAAACTTAAGCTTTGCTCACCATCTGGCAAAGAAGAAGAGGAAGACAATTAAAACAAGTATTTGTTTGATTCATAACATTTATTGCCTCAAAGATTGCCTAAAGTTTATAATTCAAAGGAATAATTCACAATCAACCAAGTCCAAGAGTTAATTCAAAACTCAAATCCACCGCATTATCCATCTCCACATTCATGTACACCTCTCGTTTTCACTTCACCATTAGCTCCCCAAATAGTGTTATGTAAACAAGCAAATAAGTAATAGATCTCCAAACACTCCATAGGCTTACTTTTCAAATCACTCTCCACCAATGTAGAACATAAACTATTATCAGGGATCAAGAGGTCTTTATTAAGCTTGTAATATAAGGCTAGGGTGAGGGCTACAAAAAAAAGGTAGGATTCAAAGAAATTAAGAGAACTTAAGTTTGAACTTATCAACAGAAGAAAAAGAACATTCTTACTTCTAACACAGGCATCTCTTCTCACTCATTGTGACTCTCTCAAAATACCTCTCTTTATTGTATTTTCAAGTATTCCTCTCTTTACCCCTGTATTTACATATTGAAAACTTCTTTTCTATTTTTTTTTGCACACCCCAAAACTTATGATTTTGATAACCTGGCTATAATAAAATTTACTTGTAAACCCACTACCTCTCTCGCCTTTCATGCTCTTGTGAGTCTGTGACTGTGTAAACTTAGTTCTCTTGAAAGGTAAGAGAATCAGTGTTTAAGCTCAAATCGGGTAAGGAATATAAGGTTTGTAAGAAAAACAAAATATAAGGCCAAAATTTATTTCAATAAAGCTCAAATGAGCAACTAGGGATAAAGATAATAAGTAGGTAAGGTTGAAAAGCTCAATCGGTCCAAAGAATGCCTTGATCATTTTCCCAGTAATATTCTATCTAGGATTTCGCCTCGAGTGTAATCAAACAAGTTCTAGAGTGAGTTAAACCATGCAAATTCACAAAATCCACATAAAATTTCTCTAGGTACTCACAACGATTAATGATCATAACAAGCATCCAATGAATATAGAAAATATCAAATTAAGCAAAATCAAGTAAATAATTAACAACTAGACTTAAGCAATGTTCATTTTCCCAACAAATTATAATCAATTTCAATCATATTCTTATCATAGGCTTTTTATTCATCAAACCATGTTGTTATTATTTGGAAACACTTTATTGTTGTTGTTATTATTATTATTATTATTATGATTATTATTATTATTATTATTTTTATTATTTTTTTAATTATTATTATTTTTTGAATAAATACATTAATATCATTTCCCCTCAAACTTAAATATTACATTGTCCTCAATGGAAAAAAGGAGGAAAACCTAAAAAACAAAGAATGAGAGAGGGTAAAAGATGCTCCCCTGATTTGTCCCAGTTCTGCCAATTGAATATTTTCTGTGGTGCAGCCGTGTACATTTTGAAAACCTCCTCACCTCTTCGTTCCTGCCAGATGAATGCAAACAAATGAGCAAAAATTAAAAATTAACATAAAAACTTGGGTTGCCTCCCAAAAGCGCTTTATGTAAAGTCTATAGCTAGACATTGTCTTCTCATCATTTGTTACTGGTGAGATCGATGGAACACTTTTCCGAATTAAAGTCATCATCCATGTAGGATTTTAATATCTGTCCATTTACTTTAAATGTGCATTTTGTCTCGTGATGGACTTCAATCGCCCTATAGGGAAATACGCGGGTCACTACAAATGGTCCCGACCACCAAGATCGCAGCTTTCCCGGGAAGAGTCGAAGTCTTGATTTGAATAATAAAACTTTCTGCCCGACCTTGATTTCTCTTCTTAGGATATGCTTATCATGCCATCTTTTAGTTTTATCTTTGTAAATCTGGTCATTCTCATAAGCATCATTGCGGAACTCATCCATCTCGTTGATCTGCAGTATTCTCTTCTCGCCAGCCACTTGTAAATTAAAGTTCAACGTCCTCGTTGCCTAATAGGCTCTATCCTCTAGTTCCACGGAAAGATGGTAGACTCTTCCATAAACAAGCCAACAAGGTGACATCTCGATTGGTGTTTTGAATGTTGTTCGATAGGCCTATATTGCATCATCTAACCTTCTCGCCCAATCTATCCGAGAGATACTCACAATTTTCTCTAGTATGCGCTTCAGCTCCCGATTAGATACCTTGACTTGGCCACTCGTTTGAGGATGGTACGGTGTCACCACGTGGTGGGTAACGCCATATTTAGTCAATAGTGCTACAAATTGGCGATTGCAGAAATGCTTCCCACCATCACTGATTATAGCCCTCGGAGTGCCAAATCGGGAAACGATATTATTCCGCAGGCAATTCACCACAACCCTCGCATTGTTGGTCGGTAGGGCGACTGCTTCCACCCATTTGGAGACATAATCTATAGCCACCAAAATAAATTTATAAGAAAATGAGGATGGACAAGGACCCATGAAATCTATTCCCAAACATCAAATAATTTAATCACTAAAATATTGTTTACGGGCATCTCATATTTCCTAAAAATGTTGCATTCTAACACTTTTGCCACTGGTTTTGCTCCTCCAAAGTGGCCGCCCTCTTCCAAAGAGTGGTAGTGTCTGAGTATGCTCTCCATCTCTTTCCCGAGCACACATTTTCTGATTATCTGATCCGCGTAGTGCAGGTATAGTAAATGGTCCTCCCAAAAATAGTATTTCAAGTTAGAGAAGAACTTCTTCTTTTGTTGATATGTCATCTCGGTCGGGAGAATTTTGGATATCAAATAATTGACCATATCTACATACCATGGGACAACTTGTATAGCCATTAATTGCTCGTCCGGGAATGTCTCATTAATTGAAAAATTCTCCTCATTAGCCGCCTTTCTAAGCTCAAGGCGAGATAAATGGTTGGCCACTACATTTTCAGTACTTTTCTTATCTCTTATTTCCAAATCAAACTCTTGTAGTAGCATAATCCATCGTAACAGTCTTGGTTTGGTATCCTTCTTCGCCAGAAAATATTTAGGAGCTGAATGATCGGTGTAGACAACCACCTTCGAACCTATCAAATAAGAGCAAAATTTGTCAAAGGCAAACACAACTGCTAACAATTCTTTTTCAGTAGTGACATAATTGAGTTGAGCTCCTGTTAAGGTCCGCCTTGCATAATAAATAACATGAATTTTTTTTTCTTTTCTCTGCCCCAAAACAGCTCCTATAGCATAATCGCTAGCATCACACATTAATTCAAAAGGTAAATTCCATTCTGGTGATACAATAATAGGTGCTGGAATTAATTTCTTTTTCAATGTTTCAAAAGCATGCAAGTATTTAGCAGAAAATTCAAACCAATTATCTTTAATCAACAGAGTGTAGAGAGGATAGTAATTTGGAAAAAATCCTTTATAAACTGACGATAGAACCCGGCGTGACCCAAGAAGCTCCTCACACCCTTCACATTGGTCGGTGGTGTGAGTTTGTTAATAATTTCTATCTTTGCTCGGTCAACCTCAATTCCCTTGGAAGGAGATGCGGTGGCCGAGCACTATTCCCTCCTTTACCATGAAGTGGCATTTTTCCTAATTTAAAACAAGATTTGTCTCCTTGTATCTTTGCAAAACCAAAGATGATAAATTATATACAGTTATCAAAATAATGACCAAAAATCGAGAAGTCATCCATGAAGAGTTGTAAAAATTTTGCCACCATGTCCGAGAAGATGGACATCATGCATCTTTGAAAAGTGGTTGGCGCATTTTAAAGATCAAAAGGCATGCGCCTATATGCAAAAGTGTTGTAAGGATAGGTGAAAGTGGTATTCTCTTGATCCTTGGGTGCAATGACTATTTGATTGTAACCTGAATATCCATCTAGAAAATAGTAATAGGCGTGGCCGACAAGTCTTTCTAGCATTTGATCAATAAACGGTAAGGGAAAATGGTATTTTTGAGTTGCATCATTCTGCCTTCGATAGTCTATGCATACTCGCCATCCCGTGACCGTTCTGGTCGGTATGAGTTCATTATTGTCATTCCTGATCACGGTTATCCCTCCTTTCTTTGGGACAACTTGCACTGGACTTACACATGCACTATCTGAGATTGGATAAATGATCCTGGCATCTAAATGCTTCAATACCTATTTATGCACCACTTTTTACATTGATGGATTCAATCTCCTATGAGGTTGGATAATCAGTTTAAAATTATCCTCCATTAAAATCTTGTGCATGCAAATTGAAGGACTAATTCCTTTGATGTTTGAGATGGTCCAACCCAAAGCCATTTTATGCTCCTGCAAGACTCTGAGCAACTTCTCTTCCTCTACATCACTCAATGAACTGTTAATAATAACTGGAAAAGTAGAGTCCTGTCCCAAGAAAGCATACCTTAAATTTGATGGGAGTGGCTTGAGTTCAGGCTTGGGTGATGTTAGCTGAGATAAGTTTAGCTCTTCCACTTTTAGTTTTATTGAATGAGAAAGGGAAGGGGTAACTTCTAAATATCTCTTACAGTCCTTAATTTTTTCATCTTCAGATTTAATAGACGTAGAGTGAGTAAGACATACCTCAAGTGGTTGTTTTGGAAATTCGGCTTCATAAGTCTCGTTGGCCTTGACCATGTCTCGGTCACTTATTTGAAAACAGGAATGTACCTCGGACTGGAATTCCATAGATTTAAACACATTAAATGTGACTTGCTCCTCGTCTACCCTCAAAATGAGTTTCCCTTTTTGGACATCAATTGAAGTTCTCCCTGTCGCCAGGAAAGGTCAACCCAGTATCAAACAGATCTCTTCGTCCTCTTCCATATCAAGTACAATGAAATCGGTGGGAAAGATGAACTTATTAACTTTTACTAGTACGTCCTCAATGAGTCCTCTCGAGTATTTGATAGATTTGTCCGCCAACTGTAGAAAGATGGTGGTCGGCTTTACTTCTCCAAGACCTAGTTTCTTGAAAATAGAGAGAGACATTAGATTAATATTTGCCCCTAAGTCACATAAAGTTTTATCAAAATAGGAATTTCCTATAGTGCAAGGGATTATGAAACTCCCTAGATCTTTTCACTTAGGCAGCAACTTCTTTTGTAAAATTGCACTGCTCTCCTTAGTCAGCATCACAGTCTCATGCTCCTTCAACTTCCGCTTGTTTGATAATATATCCTTAAATTTTTTTGCATATTTAGGCATTTGCTCTAAGGCTTCAATGAGAGGAATATTAATATGCAAATGTTTAAATATACTCAGAAATTTAGAGAATTGATTATCAATTTTATTTTTCTTTAATCTTTGCAGAAAATGAATTGATGGATCATAAATTGAAGGAGAATAAGTTTCAGAAGTAAACTCCTTGGACTTTTTGAATTTTTCAACCCCTTTATTCTTTCTAGTCTTCTCAGCTTGCTAGTCGATCGCCTCCCAATCGATTTCTTTCACCTTGGTCTCCACATTTTCAGCTTCTGCATTTCGCTTGGTACTTACTGTTTGTGGCTGGTCATATGTCCACCCACTTCGCAATGCTATAACTTTGACATGCTCCTTCAGATTGGTCACAATGTTGCTTAATAAATTCCCTGCTGTCCTCTCGGTAAGCATGTTGGAAAGCTAACCGATTTGGCCGTCAAGATTGCGGATGGATGCTGAGTTATTTTGGATCACCATATTATTCTTTTGAATGTACTGCATGAACATATCCTCAAGTGTCGGCTTTTTCTCTTGCTGTGGAAACTATTGAGGTGGTCTAACCGGCCCTTGGTTATTGGTCCATGAAAAGTTAGGGTGATTTCTCCATCTGGAATTGAACATGTTTGAATAAGGATTGTTCAGACGTTGGAAATTTGACACATAGTGGACTTGTTCTTGACTTGGTTGGACAAAAGGATTCTCTACTTGGCAATTAACACTTGTATGATTTCCTGTTCAATGATCACAAAGAATATTAGTTTGAATAGCATTAACGTTCATCTTACGTAGTTGCTGTGAAAGATTTTCCATCTACGCCGCCAGTGTGGTAATAGAATCAAGTTCAAAAACTCCAACCGCCTTTCTTGGCATTTCTCTTTTTGCAGACCATTGATAATTTTTGGATGCCAATTCTTCCAGAAGTCCATAGGAGGCTTCATGAGTCTTACCCATTAATGCTCCTCCGGCGGCCGCATCAACCATAGATCGATTTGTGGGTCCCAAACCATTATAGAATGTCTGTACTTGAAGCCAGGGGGGAGGTCGTGATGTGGACACTTGCGCAATAAGTCTTTATATCTCTCCCACGCCTCATACAATGATTCACCCTCAAATTGGGTGAATGTAGTAATATAATTCCTTAATTTCGCTGTTTTGGCCGGAGGGAAATATTTTTCTAAAAATGTTTGTGCCAACTTCTCCCAAGTGGTGATAATGCCTTGCGGCAAAAAATTCAACCAAACTTTTGCTTTTTCCCTAAGTGAAAAAGGGAAAGGTCTCAATTGGATTGCATCATCTGTCACTCTGTTGTGTTTAAAAGTATAACAAATTTTCAAGAAATTTACAATATGGACATTAGGATCCTCTTGTGACAGCCCTTCAAACTGGACGGTTTGTTTGATCATTTGAATGATGGTCGGCTTGGTCTCTAAGTTATTGACTTGTATAACTGGTCGCCTTATATTGGACGTTGCCCTATTGACTGAGGGCATTGCATAGTCTATTAGTGCCTTGTGCTCTTGGTCGGCCATATTAACTTCACAGGAGGCAACCTTTTTCTTTTTCTCTTTATTGATCTGACATAAGGCTTTTTCAATTTTGGGATCGAAAAGCATATGCTCCAACGATCTAGATCGGCACATGCACTTCTGATTTTTGAAAAGATCAAAGTGAGATAAAATTAAATCTTTTTCTTCTTTTTAATAAAATAAAATGAAATTCAAAGTAATAAAAATCTAGCTGATATCAATATCAACAACAAATAACTATTCCTCGACAATGGCGCCAAAAACTTGTTCACATAAAAATATAATCTGCAAGTGCACATAATCGTTACAAGTAGTAAAGTGTTATAAAGAAAATGGTTATCGAACCCACATGGAATAATTATGCTATTGAGTATTGAAATTGAATAAATTAATTACTATTTAGAAAACTGAAATTTGAAGACTGGTTTTGTAACGCCCCGTCCCCGAGGGTTCGGAGAGTTAACTCATGTCACTTAAAAATCATTTTCCTTCCACATAGTATATATTCTAATTTTTCTCTATCGCACAAAATACTCATATATTTACATCAATTACTCCAGAATAACTATTCTAAGACAATACAAAATCTTAATATAAACATCAATCTTCCAACAAATCACATCATCAGAGCACAACAAGCTTACTGAATGAAAATCCTCAATACCCATATAAACCTTCTATGCTTAAACCATCATTCTTAACTCTTCTCACCCATGCTCCATATCCTTGATCCTCAACTGAAACATTCAAATCATCTGAAAAATATTGTGGAGATAAGGGGTGAGTTATCAACAACTCAGTAAGCAGAGAACATATACTAGTATGTAAACATGAGCCTTTTCAGAAAGTTCAGCATGCAGAAACAAAAACATTTTATTTTTATATGCAGATCTCAGAAAAATGTGTTATCATAAAATTAGAGCGATTTTTCAATCTTTTCATACTCAAAATCAACAATTTATATTCAAGGATTCCTTTCATATTCAAAAACGCTTTGACATAACATAACTGAACATTTTCATCTTATCATATCATATCATATACCATGTTTAACCCCCGTGGTAGGGTTGTGCTATCCCCGGTGGCCAAATCAGGCAGTATCATGTGATGAACTTCCCCTTTTTCAATCTCGGAGCCCCGAGTGTGCACACAGAAAAGAACACATAAAAAGACCACTTTGTTTCCAAAGTGGGTGCACTCATATCATATCATATCATGGTGGTACCAATCATATCACGTGAACCAGTATCATCTCAGAACCATATTCAGAATAGATAAGTATGCCAAAGTTTTATCATATCAAAACACGTGCAAAACATATTCATTTCATTTCCATTCTATCAAAAACAGATCCAAATCATTTCATATCACATGCATAAAAATCTCAATAATAACATATTCGCTCTTTTGCATATTTCATAAACATGTCAAATATTACTCATGTCTACACATTTCATGTCAAAAACATTTCTTTTCTCTTTCATACGTATCTCATGAGGGAATGCAAAACATATACTAAAGTTGTTTTTCACTTTTTCTTTTTAAAACAACATGCACATTTTTACAAACCAACCTCAGTTCATTTCTTTTTATACAAATCTAGCATAGGAACCCCGCTTACCTGGACGACTTAACTTTTCCAGAATTTTCCTCAAATATGTCGAGTCGACTATAAATCGTCACCTATAAAGATAATCACGTAATTTCCGTAAGTTTCCAATCAATCACGTATTTCGATATTTAAACCTAAACTTAAACAATAACCCATTTTAATTCCTCGAAACTTAAAACTCTCACTTTCTAAAATCATCAATATCCACCATAACCAAAGTCAAACTCAAAACACCAATATTTAAACTCGAAACTGTCAATAACCTCACATAATAAACTAATCACTCAAACAACTCCATAATCCAATCCAACCGACTCCCCTTACTCCTCGGACTCAGTCCGGCACAACCAACCAATTCATAGTAAATATGAGTTAGCGCTAAAATACATTTAAATCTCAAAAGTTCTTTGGAAAAATACTTACAATGCTATAATATAATTTTTGAAAGATCACGGAGGTGCTAGAAGTGGCAACGCAGCAACAAAACAGTGCCAAATGCACTGTAACCGTGGGTCTCAAAAATTCACTTTTGAACGGGTGCAAACGAAGACCCGAGATTGATAGGGTAGGGCTTAGGGATGTCGGTGAAGCTAGTGGTGGTGGTGGTTGGCCGTGGGTGGCGGCGCAAAGGATGGTTGAAGTGCAAAAATATCCAAAACGGAAATATTGATGGTGGGGCTTCACCGGTGACAGATCGGAAGTGGGGTTGGGTCCATTGGGTTGCTAGGAGGTTGAGGATGATGTGGTGAGAAGATGGTTGTCGGAGGTAGCGCGACGGCGGCGCAGCGGCTCAAAGAGTGCCGCAGCTTGGTGATGCGTGTGGGAGCTAACGGCGGCGCGGTTGGGGCTGAGATTACAGGGGGGTGGTCGCCGGTGGCTGGGGAGGACGGTGGGCCAGACGGTGTCGCGCACGACGGCACAACGTGGCGGGGCTGGGTGGACGAAGAATGACGCACGGGAGAGAGGGAGGGGCTGGGTCGCGCGGGAGAGAACTAGGAAAAGAGAAGAAAAGAAAGAAAAGAAGGAGGAAAAAGAAAAAGAAGAAAAAGAAAAGAGGAAAGAGAAAATGTAGAGAAAGAAATGGGGTCCAGTCCTCACATATTGGGTCACAAAAATGATCCAACAGAAACGATTTTAAAACAGCAAGTGAAATAAAATAATTTAAACGCAGTGATTACAATGAAAATAAATAATTAAACCCAATAATAAGTTAATTTAATTTGAGAAGAAATTTAAACGCATAACAATAATTAATTTAAAGAAAGCACTTCAAAAAAATTAATTTTCGTAAACTAAAAGTCATAAAATAACCCAATTAAAATTCAATAATTTTAAAACAAGAGAATAAATTTTGAATCAATAAACATAATTTCTTCATTAAAAATACCCTAAAATACAGGGTGTTACAGGTTTATCTAAATTAAATTGAACCAAAGAATATTAAAATTATGATTTTAAAAATAATAAAAATAGATCTAGAACATTTGACTTCACTTAGCAAATCCCACACAATTTATTCTTCCTTGTTATAGAATTCCAATTATCCTAAATTGATGATAAAAATCTCTGGACAATTTAATATTTTCTCTCTAACAATACCAAAAATATCTCAAACTAATAACTCCATATCTCTATGTGAATTTAAGTAATTAGAGACTCGTTAAGTTCTTTGATTTTTCTTGAAAATCACTCTAGTCGCGGTAAAGCATATCTGCTTTCACTCAACTAATGATGCTTAATCCTAGAGCTTTAATCGCAAATCACCTCTCGGTCTCATTTCAACCCAAAAGATAAAACAATAGTTAGTTAGCAAATTGTAAGCATTAAGAATAAGGAATAAACACTCAATCATGGAAATATTGAAAATAAAATGACTTGGAATATAAATTGTGTGTTCAACGCTAGGCTACTTCAAAGCTCTAGAAAATAAAATTATTTCATAATGAAATTGCAAAAAATAACAATAATGTTCTTCGTTGGAGTTGGTTGAAGAAGCATGTAGCTCTCGCCTCTGCCTTCCAGATTTTCCTCCTCAAAAGAATAATAGACTCTCTAACACAAACTCTAAAAAATCGACTCTAAAGCAGAAAGAAAAAGATGATGAACTAAAGTTCATCCCACAATCTGGGATTAAATAGATGTAAAAATGCAAATTTGGAAACAACATAATGCAGCTCTAATCTAGCCTAAAAATCTGAAAAAGAGTTTCTAAATATAAATATTAACATAGAAGGAAAAAAAATATCCCAAGAATATTGGATTTATAAAATCAGAAGATTCCGTAATAATCGGCTTGATATGTGAAAATTGGGAGGATTTTGTAGTCAGCAGATTGAGTACAGAATTCGGGAGGATCCCATCAGGTAGACGCCGTGTGCGCTAAATATAACTGGCGCGGAGATCACAAATGAAAGGGCCTGGAGATCACTAATGAACGGGCACATAGATCACTATTGAACGGGCATGGAGATCACTCCTCGTCTACCCAGTGGTAAGTCTTCTCGCCTTTGGGCGCAAGAAATCTCTTTGCTGCCTCTTATCGGTCTGAATCCTTAGTCCCTTCTTTTGTATCAAAATGCTCTCCTTTTGCACTAAATCATTCATTCCTTCAAATTCAAGAAAATAAATAAAAATATGTTGAAATAAAATAAAATCAATAAGATTGAAGGAAAAATGACACTTTTCATAATTAAAAGAGTGATAAAAATAACATAAAAATAGCACTTATCACGCAACTTGATAGAATAAACCCATTTGCAACCAATGGCTTTAACCTTGGCAAGACAAGGGACAACATTCCATGAATGATTATACTGAAGAGCTCGAAGCTCTTCGGCTATTGCCTCACGCCAACAGTCTTGTTTAGCTGCCTTAGAATAACCTGATGGAATGAGAATGGAAGACAAAGTAACATGAATAGAGGCATGCGAGAAACCATACCGATCCGGTGGAGGAGACACTCTGGTTGAATGTCGAGGAACTGAGGGGTTTTTTGAATCACCCATAGAAGATACTGTCTAAGCAAGCTCAAATGGCAGATTAGGCTTAGGAAAGGGCAAAGTGGGTCATCGTCGTTCATATACAAGTCCAAGTTTGAATCGGTCAGGAGAAGGAGTAAAGTCATCAAAATGCGGCAAAACATGCATCTTAGGCAAAGGCTCAACATGAGAAGAAATGAACGACTGATTTTCAAAGAAGACAACATGACGAGAAATGTGAAATCTGTTAGTGCATGGATCATAGCAAACATGATGGGTACCAAGATGGACCTAGTCTTAAAGATCATTTGCATATTCCAGATGGGCCGATTACAAGGTCAAGAGCAAGAAGATCAAGGAGGCAATCCAAGGATTGATGCAATCGACTTGGGACAAGTCTAGCAAGAGCCCAACATTCAAGATGGGCTTGAATGATGAAGATCCAGTATTGATTCATTTGATACAAGCTATGGAAGAGGGCAACAACATGACTTAAAGGCTTTGGGCACTTGAAGGCTTTCAACTTGCTTAATTCATTTAAATGAGTTATTTTATTAGCTTGGAATAATTGAGTTTATTATGAGAAAGACTTAAGGGAGTGCCTATGCAAGGGCATGTTGAAAATGTTATTATTTTGTTAAACTAGGGTTTCAAGAGTACTGTAGTCATGACAGTATTCATTCAAGGGTATTTTTGGAAAAAGGGCTTTATTTTGGCTAGGGTTTTAATTAGGTTTTGGTTTAAATACTCTTTGTAGCCTCATTTTAATTAGTTTATGAAATGTAATGAATTTATTAATTGTGAGTTGAGTTTATCTCCTCTTGTTCTTGAATGGAATTTTGAACTTATCAAAGGCAAATCACAACCTTTATAGCGTTCTTTCTTATAATTTAGGTTCTTGAGACAGGTTCTACAACGGATCTAGATTTTCAAATAATCTAGGTTCTTGAAGCGAGTTCCTCAACGGGTCTAAATTTTCCATTGGCTTGATTTTGACTTTCTTGAGTGAGTTTTCAAATTGATTGGGGTGAGTTCAAGGGATTCTATTCCTAAGGGTTCATATCATTTGGTGTTTAGAGCTCGGTTTCCAATCAGGTCCGATTCTATCTTTTAATTCTTGCATCTTTAAATTGAATTCTAGGGCTTCATTATTCTAGGTTTGCAAAACAAAAAAAACAAAAAGTAGATTGCCGAAATTCTTAGGGTTTTTGGTTTGGTTGAAATTTGCATCACCTAGGGTTTTAAAATTCTAGTGTTTCTTGCATCTCTAAGTTTGTCAATTGCTTGGAGTGCCGTTCCATTTATTCTCTTATACTTCATTGTTAATTCTTGTGTGTATGAATTCAATTGCTTGATTATCACAATTGAATATTCCTATTTGTGATTGAATTAGAGAAAAGAAAAGAATCGAAAAAGAAAAGAAAAGAAAAGAAAATTGAAAAACAAAGAAAAGAAAAGAAAATGTAGCATATTCAAAGACATTTGTTTCGTATTTACTCTTTCCTTCATAAATTTCCTTGACTCTCGTGTCATTTTATTCATTCCTTGTTTCTTGAACCATATCTGGTTGGAATAATACAATGTTGTATTGTCTTCATTTAGTTCAACAAGTTTTTAAAGAACATGAGTGGGAAAACTATTGAAGTAAAAGGCAATAGAGTGTGTGACTATTATCGGGAAAAAACCAATTAAGAGTGAAACACGAGAAGAGTATCATTATTTGAGTGTAAACACGTAAGGGAGTGTGTGAGATTTTCCACTAACATTCTTTTTGTGCAGCACATTACGATGTCTCATAGGAGTGACTCATCACCAAAGGGGATGACAGATAACTCATCCTTTGTGTTGCAAGCTATGCAACAACAGTTTGAGAGATTGAATTTGGTGTTGGGTGAAGTGAGGGATATGATGGATCAACGAGATGCAATATGTAGAAAACTGCAAGGTGGGAGAGATAGGAGGTAGTGTGAGCCTAGTATTGAATGTAAGTATAAGAATGAAGAGTATGGTGAGTCTCTTATTACCAGGCGTGCTCTCAATACACAAATTAAGATGGATAATACAGAGCAGCAGAGCAAGAACATTTTTCATACTAGATGCCACATCAACAACAAGGTATGTAGTATGATCATTGATGGGAGGAGTTGTATTAATTTGGTTAGCATTACTTTAGTTGAGAAATTGAAGTTACCTACCTTGAAACACCCTAGACCATACAAGTTGTAGTGGTTGAGTGATTGTGGGGAGGTTAGGGTAAATAAGCAAGTGTTAGTTTCTTGTTCAATTGGGAAATACTAGGATGTGGTATTTTGTGATGTAGTGGCTATGCATGCTAACCATATTTTATTGTAAAAGTTGTGGCAATATGATTGGAATGTGATCATGATGAGTTAGAGAACATGTACAGTTTTGAAAATGATGGAAAAACAATCAAACTTGCTCCTTTAACTCCAACACAGGTTCATGAGGACCAACTAGAGCTGAAAAGTGAGATTGATAAAAAAAAAAGAGGGGGTAAAAGTGAGGTTGAGATTGAGGAAAAAAGAAATAGTGAGACTGAAAATGAGAGAGAAAGAAAAATGAGAGAGAAAAAAGATGAGGGTGAGGCTGAAATCTCAAGAAAAAAAGAGAATGAGTTGAAAAACAATTGTGAGGTTGAGAGTTTAAAAAAAAGGAGAGTGAAAGAAAAAAAGTGTGAAAAGGAAAAAGAGAGAGAGAGAAAAAAAAGAATGGGGCCGAAACATCAAGAGGAAAAGAGAGTGAAAAAGAAAATAGAGAGGTGGTTGAGAGTAAAAAAAAAGAGTGGAGTCACGAGAGAAAAAAGAAAGAGAGATTGCAGAGACAAACAGAAAAACGAAAGTGAGTTTTTATATTAAGGCAAGTTTTTATACTAACGAATTTAACGACTCTTTGCCTAGTGTTGTTGTTTCTTTGTTGCAGGGATGTGAGGCCATGATCGATAGCGGTGTTTTAGTGGATTGCCACCTATTAGAGAGTTAGAGCATTACATTGACTTTGTGCTAGGTGCGACAATCCCTACCCGAACTTTCTTTGTAGAACATGAGTCATTGGCACACGTGAAGGGACAATGTAAGTTGAATAGAATGCATGCCAAGTAGATGCAATTCATTGAGACATTTCCTCTTGTAATCAAGTACACACAAGGTAAGGAAAATCTTGTGTTGATGCCTTATTAAGAAGGTATGTCCTTGTCATTATTTTAGATGCTAAGTTATTGAGACTTGAATATGATAAGAAATTGTATGTTAATGATGATGGCCTGGCTAGTGTGTATGGAGTACGTGAGAAAGCATCGTTTGGTCATCTCTATAGACTAGATTGATATTTGTTTAAAGAGAATATGCTTTGTGAGCTTACTAGTCTTATGCGTGAGTTGCTTGTGCATGGATTTGGTTTGATGGATCATTTTGGTGTAAATGAGATTTTAGAGGTGTTGCATGAACTTTTATGGGAGTATTATTTGCCATTCATTGACTTGTTGCATGAACATTTGCGGTAGTATCATTTGCCCTTCATTGAGTTTGCATATAATTGGAGTGATCATTTTGATGCAAAAAAGACTTTAGATGTGTTGCATGAACGTTTGTGGGAGTATCATTTGACATTCATTGACATGTTGTATGAACGTTTGTGGGAGTATCATTTGCCATTCATTGACAGGTTGCATGAACGTTTGTGGGAGTATCATTTGTCATTCATTAATGTGTTACATGAACGTTTATGGGAGTATTACTTGCCACTAATTGAGTTTGCATATAATTGGAATGATCATTTTGGTGTAAGGAAAACTTTAGATGTGTTTCAAGGACGTTTGTGGGAGTATCATTTGCAATTCATTAAATTGTTACATGGACGTTTGCGAGAGTATCATTTGCCCTTATTAGGGTATGCATATAATAAAACCTTGCATACTACTATTTCTTATTCTCTTTTTGAAATTGTTTATGGTTTTAATCCACTTACTCCTTTAGTTTTGATACTTTTGCTTGTTAATGACAGGAGTAACTTGGATGGACCTTTTCAAATTCTTGAGAAAATTAATGATAATGCATATAAAGTGGATCTTTCAGGTAAGTATCATGTTTATGCTATTTTCAATGTTACTAACCTTTTTCCCGTTGATGCAGGTGGAGATTCGAGGCCAAATCCTTTTGAGGAGAGGGAGAATGATGAGCACCAAGATGGATCTAGTCTTAAAGATCATTTGCAAGTTCCAGATGAGCCAATTACAAGGTCAAGAGCCAAGGAGATCAAAGAGGCAATCCAAAGATTGGTGCAATCCACTTGGGACACGTCTAGCAAAAGCCCAACATCCAAGATGAGCTTGAAGGATGAAGATCCAGTTTTGATTCATTTGATACAAGCTATGGAAGAGGGTAACAACATGACTCAAAGGCTTTGGGCACTTGAAGGCTTCTAACTTGCTTAATTCATTTAAATGACTTATTTTATTAGTTTAGAATAATTGAGTTTATTATGAAAAGGACTTAAGGGGGCGCCTATGATAGGACATGTTGGAAAATTTATTATTTTGTTGAACTAGGGTTTCAAGAGTACTGTACCATGACACTATTCATTTAGGGGTATTTTTGGAAGAAGGGCCTTTATTTTGGCTAGTGTTTTAATTAGATTTTGGTTTAAATACTCTTTGTAACTTCATTTTAATTCGTTTATGAAATTTGATGAATTTATTCATTGTGAGTTGAGTTAATCTCCTCTTGTTCTTGAATGAACTTTTGAACTTAACAAAGGCAAATTACAATCTTTGTGGCGTTCTTTCTTATAATTTAGGTTCTTGAGACATGTTCTTCAACGGGTCTAGATTTTCATATAATCTAGGTTGTTAAAACGAGTTTCTCAACAGGTCTAAATTTTCCATTAGCTTGATTTTAGCTTTCTTAGGTGAGTTTTCAAATTGATTGTGGGTTCAAGGAATTCTAGTCCCACGGGTTCATATCAAAACATAACCTTTGTGTGAAACACTATGACTCATAAAAGCACACTTAACAGATTAAGCAGATAAGTTATGACGTTCATGGGATGGCAAATGAACAAAATAAATGCAACCGAAAGTATGCATATCAAGATAATGAGGTTGCTGATGATAAAGACGAAAGTAAGGAGTTTCAAAATTCAAGACATTAGACGGAAATCTATTAATTAGATAAACTGCTGTAGATAATGCTTCGACCCAAAATTTAGGTGGAACAGATGAGTGGAGCAATAAAGTACGAACAACATCCAACAAATGTCTATTTTTATGTTCCGTGACACCATTTTGCTAACGTGTATAAGGACAAGACTATTGAGAAACAAGGCCTTTTTGTTGGAGAAAATCGTGAAACTTACTAGACATATATTCACCACTGGAATTAGATCTTATAATCTTGATTCTGGAAGAAAATTGCGTCTCAACATAGGCGATGAATTGTTGGAAAACAGAAAAGACCTTAGATTTAGAATGAAGAAAATAAATCCAAGTATACTTGGTATAATCATCAGTGAAAGTAACAAAGTATTTATAATTCGCATGTGAGGTAACAGGAGAAATTTCCCAAACATCACTATGAATCAAATTGAAACAACTTTCAGTAGGACTACCATGAGAGGGAAAAGAAAGAGACTTACTTTTACCTAATTTGCATGTAGAGTAATCAAAAGAGAGATGAGAAGAAAATTGATCTTTATTGCCCAATAAATCAGAGTTTATTAAATGAGATAAAACAACAGAGTTAGTGTAACACCCCGTATTTTAGTGTAATTTTTTTTACTGAAGGGATTTTTATTATTTATTCAAAAATTTATCCTTCTATTTTAAAATTGGTTGGATTTTTTTAGTGAGTTTATTTCTATGATTTTAATTTGTTAAATTGGTGAAAATTATTTTATTGTGTGCTTTCTTGATATTTATTTATTGTTATGCATTTAAATTGCTTTTAATATTTAAATTAATCACTGGGTGATTTAATTATTTCAATTTGACTTTACCATTACGTTTAAATTATTTTATTTAACTTATGGTTTTAAAATCGTTTCCGTTGGATCATTTTCGTGACCCAAGTTATGAGGATTGGACCTCATTTCTTTTCCCCTCTTTTTCTTTCCTCTCCTTTTCTTTTCCTTTTTTTTTTCTTTTCTCCTTTTTCTTTCGGTTTCTTCTCTCCTGCGCGATCTCTCTCTCTCCTCTCCTCCGCCCGTTTCCTTCTCTCCCTCCCAGCACCGTCGTCCGCCGGCGGTGGTCGACACCGCCCAGCCCCTCCGCTTCCCCTGCCGCCGACGAAGCTACCCCTCCATTTTTAGCCTCCCTTGTGCCGCCGTTAGCCACCACGAGACCCACGAAGCCGCGGCACTCTTTCCGCCGCTGCGCCGCCGTCGTTCCACCACCGGCCACCATCTTCCTACCACTTCATCCCCGACCTCTTGGCAACCCAATGGACCCAACCCCGGCTCCGATCCGTCACCGGTGAAGCACAACCAAGCCCATCTCCGATTTCGGCCTTTGGCCTAAAAACACCCCTTGCGCCGCCACCCACGGCAAACCACCACCACCATTGGCTTCACCGACCTCTCTAGGCCCTACCCTATCATTTTGGGGTCTTCGTTTGTCTCCGTTGAAAAGTGGGTATTTGTGACCCACGGCCACAGTGTATTTTACACTGTGGTGTTGCTCAGACGTCGCCTTTTTCAGTTTCGTGATCCTTCGGAAATCATTATATAGCAATGTAAGTATTTTTTTCAAAGAATTCTCGTGAATTTAATGTATTTTTGCACTAGCACATTACACTGTATTTTAATTGCTGGTTGGTTTTGCCGGACTGAGTCCGAGGAGTAACGGGGTTGATTGGATTGGGTGATGGAGTTGTTAGTATGATTGGTTTAGACTATGAGATTTGTTGGCTGTTCGGGTTTAAATATTGGTGTTTTGTGTATGACGTGGGTTGTGGTGGATATTGGTGATTTTATGAAGTAATGATATACTTTGGGATTATGAGGATTTTTTTAAGTTTTGAGAAATTAAGATAGATTATTTTAGAAGCTTAGGCTTAAATATGGAAATCCGTAATTGGTTGAAAACTTACGGAAATTGTGTGATTATTTTTTTATAGGTGACGATTATTAGTCGACTCAACATTTTTTTGAAGAAATTTCTGAAAAGCTAAGAAGTCCAGGTAAGCGGGGTTTATATACTAGTTTTGCATAAAATAAATGAAAGGAGGTTGACTTTGAGAATAAATGTGTTTATTTTTGAAAGAGATGATCTGAAAACAACCTCAAATGTTTATTCTGCATATGCATAAATTCTATATAAGGGAAAATGTTTTTCTGTCATGACTAGTGTAGACATGAGCAAGTTTTGTGTACTTTATTTCTGAACTATGTAAAAGAGCGAATATGAAAATCTGGAAGTTTTGTTATGAACAAATGAGAATATTTTGTTTATGTTTATCTCGAACATGTGAAATGATCTGAAGCCTTTCAATGTTTTGTTTTGATATGAGGTATCATCTGAGAATCTTGGCATGATGTTCTGATTCTGTATATGATTGTAACCGGATTTTCGATGAAATCCGTTCTGTTTCTGTTAAGGCCCAGCCACGGGTATAATGGTGGTTTATAACCCTACCACGGGGGTGAAACATGGAAAATGGCCCAGCCACGGGTATAATGGTGGTTTATAACCCTACCACGGGGGTGAAACATGGAATATGGCCCAGCCACGGGTATAATGGTGGTTTATAACCCTACCACGGGGGTTAAACATGGTATTGTCCCGATGTGATATTAAATGAAGATAAGATTATAATGTTTCAGTTTAGAAATGTCAACGGATTCTATTTTTGGAATAAGTTCATTTTTCTGAAAATTTCGCTCTAATGTTTTTGTACAAGTTTTGTTTCTACATTCTGAAAGTAAATGTTCTGTTCGGCTTATCAAATGTTATAAATGCTCATGTTTACATGCTAGTATATGCTCTCTGCTTACTGAGTTGTTGATAACTCACCCCGTTAATCTTCATAATATTTCAGATGACATCGATGGCTCAGCTGAAGATCAGTATTAGAATCTATGGAGAAGATTAGCATTGTTTTGTTGTTGGGTATCTCATGATATTAGTGTTGGTGTTGGAGGTTAATTATCTTTCTTAAGTTTGTTTCAATGGATTTAGACAGTTTATGGATACTTATGTTAATGTTATATTATTTCTAGTTGTTATTTGAGACATGAAGAAGAGTTGATTTTATTTGGGTTGTTGGATTGAATATTGGATAGAGGAGTTTATTTGATTTATTTAATTGAAGTATATACGTTCGATTTGAGGTTTGGGAAAATGGATAAATTCTTGAATTTGGAAGTACTCTAGCCTTGTTATAGTTGATTATCAGGTTTTATGAGTTAACTCTCCGGACCCTCGGGGTCGGGGTGTTACAGTTAGAATGACCCAACCATTTGTGCCATACATCACCCTTATTGTTGACAATATTACAAGAAAATGAAAGAACAGTAGGAATGGAAAAATGCAAAGGAAATAAACTCCAACTTTAGGCCCTTCGCGAGTATCTTCCCCGATATGTGATCCTGCACAAGACAACCAACACAAGAAAAACGAACATGACAGTTGTTATCAACCAACTGACCTACTGTTATAAGACTAGTGGAAAGCTTAGGAGATACAAAAACATCTCTAACTATGGAATTAACATCCCAATAGCATGAATAGGTAACTGATTACTATTAGCAATCTAAATTTGTGATGAGCCATTATACGTCTGAACATTGCTCAGTGCATCAAAAGAACTATTCTTGTGATTAGACGCACCAGAATCAACAAGCCACGATAAGGATGGAAGTGAACCATTACCTTGTAGCCCTAAGGTTGAAAATGTTGAGTTGCACCATCTCAGGAGTAAGAGCAGATGAATCACCAACAATAGTAGAGTTATCGGAAGTAGATGGACTCACAGTGGCCTGATAAGCATTAGCCTGACGATTCTGGGGCCGTATAGGACATTCTTTGATAAAATGCCCCAACTTCTTACAGTAATTGCAAGATTTCCTCGCACAGTGAGCAGCAATATGGCTGTATTCCTTGCAGCCGAAACATTGAACCTTCTTCATGTCGTGTCCCTTGCCTTTCCCATGAGCTGCATAAGCCACTGCATTTGGTAACATTTTGTCTTGTTGATAAGTGGTGATCTCGTACTCCAATAGAAAATGCTGGGCAGTATTATCCTAATTATACACTTTTCTTAAGTACTCCCACATAGATTTAGTAGTCTTATAAGGCCTCCGATTAAGAACAATAAGAGGGTCAACAGATCCTAAAATCCATATCATCGCCCTAGCATCTTTGATCTTCCATTGAGCCAATTTAGGAATCTCAGTAAGAGCAGGATCACTCCCATCTATATGACCTCATAACTCTTTTCCCATAACAAATAAACAAAATTGAAATTCCTAGCCAAAGTAATTCTTACTCGTGAATTTCACAGAAAATGAATCAGAAGACGTGATGCCCGTAAGAGAAAAAAACACAAGTCCAGAAAACAATACATGCCCACTCCCCACAAATTGTGCCGATAGACCCACACCCAGACAAAAGTGCCGACAACCAAAGGAACTTCACAACAATTGCCACAGCCCAAAACTCAGCAAAGAACTCGCAGATAGTCCCAAAAATCTACAAAGAAGTCACAGACAGCACACAAACAAGAGTACGGAGATTCTAGTATGATCTCTAAGAACTAGAATCACTTAAAAATTCCCAGACAATGCCGATAGGAGGATAAAACTATCACCCACCAATCGAAAAAATGTCGCAGCCCTCAAAGCACTCACAGAAGATGTCGACAACCCCAAAACTCCCACACAGTGCCGATAGATGAGTAAACTATCACCCACCAAGCCAAAAGTTGTCACAGCCCTCAAAGCATTCACAGAACATGCCGACAGTAGGAAAACTGGCACCTACAATGGGAAAAAAAATAATTTCCTCACTAGAAAGAAGCAAAACTATCTCTAAGGTTTGGCTCTGAAACCATGTCAAATTAGATTGAATGCCTCCTTTGTGAGGATTTCCTTTCATTATATAAGCACAAGTGTGCGTGATACAAGGCTAGAATCAAGCCAAATTTACAACAATCAAATCTGTCTACAAAAGGAAACTAGGACTATTTACATAATCTGTCTAAATAAGGAGCATGATTTGTCTAAGTAAGGAGCCATATAAATATATATATATATATACACAGATTAGGAAAGCTGAATAAGGAAGGTCTTTTTGTCAATTAGGAAAGTTAAATAGGAAGGTCTAGTTGTCATGGCAAGGATTCCATTAGGAATCACAGTAATAACACAGACCCTTATCCCTCCTGTCTTTCATCTGTTGGGGCTTGATTTTTGGACAGGGACAATGGCTTTTTGGTTGTAAGGAATGGCTTTTTGGTTGAAAGGGAGGTTATTTGTATGGCTGGGTGGGTGTCTCAGGATTCCTCGGCCAAGGTTGTAGCTTAAGCCCCTCATGCTCTTCTTTCCCAACCCCATTGTTTCTTCTTGAATTTTTGCTAGACTGTAAGCTAACAATAGTGTTCTTGGGTTAAACATACGCACTGGCAGCCTTATTTCATCTCTTAAACCATTGAGAAAATAGCTCAGTTTATATAACTCTGATAGTCCCCTCAGTCTATTAGACAGCCCTTCAAAGCTAGCCTTATATTCCTCCACTGACCCCATTTGCTTTAACTTGGTTAAGGACTCCATTGGATCATCATAAGCTTATGGTCCAAACCTCACCAATAAGGCTCTAGTAAAGCCTTCCCAATCCTGGATAGTACCTGATTCCTCTAGATCCTGGAACCACACCGAAGTTAGTACTTCCATGTGGAATGAGGCCAATCTTAATTTGTGTTGGGGTAGAGTGTTGTAATAGGCAAAATAATGGTTGGTTTTGTACAGCCAACCATTTGGGTCATCTCCATGAAAAGAAGTGAAGCCAATTTGTACTTGTCGAGGCTATACCTCCATATCCATGTCCCTTTGGTGAAATCTTTGTTGTTGGTTGCCTGAAGAGCTCTCTGCCCTTGGATTGTCATTGTTCTTCTTCTGTAACTCTACAGTAATAGTGGCCAATTGTTGCATCACCGTATTTGATTGCCTCTTTAGAGCTAACATCTATGCTTCCAAGTTTTTGAGCTGAGAATCTGTGAATTTCTTCAAGGATGTCAGCCCATCTTGGAGTTGATTGAGATGAGTTCCTTCTGTAATCTTAAAGTTGATTGAATGATTGTTACTTGGGAGGGATCACTATTTGATACCAACTATAACACTGTAGTATTTTTGTTTAAGTATTTTATGTAAATGGATACTGGTTTGTAATGGTGATAACTCACTTAGAGGACGAGGACCTCCATGGATGAAGAAGAAAAGAGAGAGACACAGAGAGAAAGAGAAAGGAAGAATATTCTGATTCAAATTTTGCATAACATAAAAGGGTGCCAACGTTCCACCCAAATAGGACTGACAATACAAACTGTAACTAACTGATTCCTCTTCTAGAACACTATGAAATGACTACAATTGTAATAAAACGATAGTAACTACTAAAGCATGTAAATGGGCCTCATGACCAAAGACAGAACTCTCCTGAACTTCAATTCTTCAGTTCTCCTTCCTTCTCGCTGTTAGACAGATTCTTCCTTCTTCTTCCTAGATGTATTATAATAGTGAATTTTCCTTTGGGTAAAAATACCAAGTGTTACAAGCCTAATAATAATTTCACACAAATTCTTAGCTTAACACCATATGAAATAGTAAATACAACACTCTCAACATAGATATTAACCTCATATAAATAGTAAAATTAAACTCTCTAAAGTTAAGTCCTAAATGATCTCAAGTCATTAATTTTCAAACCCTCGCCAAGTTTACTTTCAAACCATCATACTACTGAAGTCCACGCTTCCGTTGCATACTCTGATAACTTTGCCAAGATGTCTAAACTAAGAGTCTATTCCATTCTACTACCTACCAAAGTGACTCTTATCAAACTTTCATAGCAATCCGACTTCTTGTCTCCCAAATCCATACACACTCAATTGTACTCTTAAATATTCTCTATCATTCTTAGCTGCAAACAAGTACTTTAAAAATTGAAAAGAATCATTTCTTAAAACCTGTTGAACTTGTAACCTCAAATCCGATACAATCAATTGCCTAATATTTGCAAAGTCTATAACCTTAAATTCTAAAAATAATGACGGCCAAAAGTCAGAAAATCTAGACCCTTAAGTTTTATACAACTACTTTTTAAAGTCTGAAGGGTTTAAAACCTCGAAACTTATAAAAGTTGTTGTCTTAAATTCCGCAATTTTAGAATTTAAACCATAACTATCATCTCTAAAATTCTCAAAATTCTCAAACATTTCATCTCAAATACCTCAATTTTAAAATCCGCAGAATCTCAATCCTAAAATGTCTTCAAAAAAATCAGTCCTCACAATCTCAATCCTTAATTATCGACATAGTTATTCCTTGAAGTCCGCATAATGTAAAACTTAAATCTCAAAAGGAATTATTTCATAATGTCAATACAATTCAAACTGTAAAATCTTATCAACAATACTTCTTAAAATTTGCGGAATCCAAAATCATAAATCTCATTTCTTAAAGTCTGAAAGATCAACAACCTCATAATTGACCAACTCATAGTAAAGCCTGCAGAATCTAAACCTTAGCATTTGATCAAATTACATATGTGCTAAAATACACAGAATCTAAAACCTTGATCCTTATTCAAAATCCTTTCTTAAAGCCGAAGAATCCTACAACCATATATCTCATTAAAATCATCCCTCAATGTCCACGGAATTTGAACCATCAAATCTGAAGATTATTTTCTCAAAATTGCAGAAATCCAAAACCTCATATTTTAAAGTCTATAGAACCTCAAACCTGGTCTTTGATCAAGCTTATGTACATCTTCAAAAATCTAAACTTTAAATCTTATCAAAATCATTTCCTACAATCCACAGAATAAGCCTACTAGTACTAAAACCTCAAATTTCATGAAAATCATTTTCTTAAAATATTCAAGATCTAAAACTTCAGATTTCGTGAAACACATTCCATAGGTCTGCGGATGCTAAAACCTTAAATATCATCAAAAATAATATATTGGAGCCTATGATAGGTCCCTTGATAACGTAAAATACAATACTCAAGAATTGTCCTCTTCGGGTGAGGATGTACCACCTTTTACTGAAATAATTTTGCTGCCTTTCATTGATAACATACGGCTGCTTAAATAACAGACCATGATTACACACTGAAACAGAACACTAAACCGAACTTGTGGAAACAGAGGAACAACCTAAGCCACTACCAGTAGCCGACGCCTAACAAAAGGGAAATGACTCACGTATTAACTGAATAAAATGCAGCAGCAATTAATCATAAAACAGAAGATAAAACAGAAGATAACGTAGAGCCGAAATGTCTCTAACGGCTATGACCCAGTCCATGCACGTATGGTCGTCGTTTCCCTGCATTACGTCTCGCGATGAACGCTACGTCCCGCGCATTACGTCCCTCTTTTGTTGACGTCCCGCGCACTACGCGCACTACGTCCGCTTTCGTCAACGTCCCGCGCACTACGCGCACTATGTCCGCTTTCGTCGATCTTGTCCGTCTAACCTCTTCCCAAATATTTGGGATTTGGTTTGAGTCCTCTAGCTGAACGCCGTGGTGTATCAATACTTCCCCCACTGGGTGGACGCTTGTCCGCAAGGTCCACATTTGGAAATTGCTCCAGCAATGATTGAGGCCTCTCCCACGTGGCCTCTTTAGCTGGCAAATTTTTCCATTGAACCAAGTGTTCTTCTTCAAACTTTTTGCCTTGTTTGACCCAGCGGGTATCCAGGATGCGTTGCGGCTCAAGTATGATCGTTCCTTCATCATCTATAGGCGGTAACTCAGTAGAAAGCGGGGTATGGTGTCCCAGAAATTTCTTTAAGAGAGAAATGTGAAAAACTGGATGAATGCGGGCTTCGGCTGGCAACTGCAGCTTGTAAGCAACTGCCCCTATTTTTTGTAGCACCTGATACGGCCCATAAAACTTACTGGCAAGCTTTTGGTGGGCACGTTTAAAAACTGTCTATTGCCGATAGGGATGCAGCTTCAAGAATACCATGTCACCAACTTCAAAAGTGACATCCCTCCTCTTTTGATCAGCTGTTTGTTTCATACGATTGATGGAGGATTCTAGATGAGCTTTGAGTTGCCGTAATAACTCATCTCTGTTTTTCAGCTGCTCATCTACTTCGTTGACGGAAGATTGACCAGTAGGATAAAGTGGAATTGTGGGAGGTGGCCGTCCGTATAAAGCTTGAAACGGTGTCATCCCTGTTGAGGCATGATATGTTGTATTATACCATAACTCAGCCCAAGGAAGATAGGCACTCCATTTGCACGGCCATTGATGCACAAAGCACCTAAGATATTGCTCTACACAGCGGTTAACTACTTCCGTTTGTCCGTCGGTTTGCGGATGATAAGCGGAGCTAAGCTGTAACTTTGTGCCTGACATTTGAAAAAATTCTTGCCAAAACCTGCTAATGAAGACCGGGTCACGATCACTAATGATAGATTTTGGCAAGCCATGCAGCTTGATAACTCCTTCCACAAATTTTTCAGCCACACCTTTAGCAGTAAATGGATGAGCTAAAGTTAGGAAGTGTGTAGCCTTGCTTAACCTGTCCACTACCACCAGTATAGTATCTTTGCCGTTGGACGTGGGTAAGCCTTCAATGAAGTCAAGAGTGATATCATCCCAAACTTGGCAAGGAATGGGCAACGGTTGGAGAAGTCCCGCAGGTGAGAGTGTCTCGGATTTCATCCTTTGGCAGATTGCACAGTGCTTAACATATTCGTGAACGACTTGATACATTTTTGGCCAATAAAATTGATTTGCCAAGCGTTTGAAAGTCCGCAATACGCCTGAATGCCCTCCGATCTTTGTGTCGTGAGCCTCATGTAACAACTGCTTCCGTAATTCTCCTTGGGAAGGAATGAGTACCCTGCCTTTGAAGAAAAATAACCCCTGACGTTGTGTATAGGGCCCTTCGTTTTGACTCTTGGTCACTTGCGCGATTGCCTGGATGTATGGGTCTCCTTCGTATGCCTTCCGAATTTCATCCCATATAGTTACGGTGGGTAAATGGATGTGGTTGAGGACTGGACTGTTGGGCTTGCGTGAAAGGGCGTCCGCGGCAGAATTTTCACGACCTGGGCGATAGGTGATCTCATACTCGTAGCCTAGTAATTTGGCTACCCATTTTTGCTGCTCTGGTGTTGCCAAACGTTGTTCCAGGAAATACTTTAAGCTGCGTTGGTCGGTTTGGATGAAGAACTTCCTCCCCAATAAATATGGTCACCATGTGCATATCGCCTCCACAATAGCAAGCATTTCTTTGGCGTAGGTGGACCATAATTTTTTTGTAACTCCCAGTGCACGGCTTATGAAAACAATGGGTTTGCCTTGTTGAGTTAAGACTGCACCTATTCCTTCCCCTTCAGCGTCCGTTTGTATAGTGAGGGCTCATTAAAATTTGGCATGGCCAAGACAGGGGTGGTAGTCATCGCTCGTTTAAGAGTGACGAAGGCTCCTTCGGCTTCCTCGCTCCATACATACTGCCCTTTCTTGAGGAGGTTGGTGAGGGGTCGAGCGATGATGCCATAGCTTCGAACAAATTTTCTGTAATATCCTGTCAAGCCTAAAAACCCACGCAATTTAGAAATATTAGTTGGTGTAGGCCATGCTACCATGGCAGCAATTTTCTGATTATCGACCTTCACTCCTTGAGGCGTAACAATGTGTCCCAAATATTCTAGCTCCTGTTGGCCAAATACACATTTGCTGGCCTTAGCAAAAAATTGTTGTTGCCTCAAAATCTCCAAGGATTGTTTAACATGCGTCACATGCTTTTCCCAAGTAGAACTATATATGAGAATATCATCGAAGAAGACTAAAATAAACTTTCGAAGATAAGGTCGAAATATAGAGTTCATAATGGCTTGGAACGTAGAAGGTGCATTACATAGACCAAACGGCATTACTAAATATTCATAATGACCGTTGTGAGTACGAAATGCAGTTTTGAGAATGTCGGAAGGATTTACTCTTACTTGGTGATATCCGGCCCTTAGATCGAGCTTTGTAAAGTATGACGCACCATGTAATTCGTCTAACATGTCGTCTACCGTCGGAATGAGAAATTGATCCTTGATGGTGGCGGTATTGAGTGCGCGGTAGTCCGTGCAAAATCGCCAACTACCATCTTTTTTCTTTACCAATAATACGGGTGACGAGAACGGACTGGTACTTGGACGAATAAGGCCGGAATTCAGCATCTCCTGCACTTGTTTTTCGATTTCTTCCTTCTGAAAATGTGCATTTCGATACGGTCTTACATTGATTGGCTCGGTCCCTTCCTTGAGCATAATGCAATGCTCAACCTCGCGCACTGGTGGCAGACTTGAGGGCTCATGGAATACGTCCTCATAGTCTTTAAGGATCCTCTACATTTCTTGTTGCTTAACATCAACTGGCGCATCAGGTGAGGCTTTGCTCAAAGTTGGCTGAATGTATATCGCAAATAGAGCATGGCCTTGGCGGAGCTCTTTCGATATTTCAGTCGGTGTTGCCTCCTGGATTGCTCACACGTCTACACCTTGCAACCTTCGGTCTTGGTTTTGCCAAGTAAAGTCCATGGTCAATTTCCTCCAGTCACAGACCACTGATCCGAGCATTTCAAGCCATTGCACACCAAGTACAAGATCTAAACCTGTTAATGGCAGAGAAAAAAGGGTGAGATAAAACTCGGTACCCTGCAGCTCCACTCGTACCTGATCGTAACGCCCTTGGCATTTTAATTTTTCTCCATTGGCTACCCAGACAGAAAATGCTTCCGTGGGTACTACTGGCAATTTGAGCATGTTCGCCAAACGCTCACTGATGAAGTTGTGCGTCGAGCCGCTGTCCACCAGAACCACCACTTCGTGGGGACCCATTCTCGCTGTTACGCGCATGGTTTTGGGACCCGACCACCCTGTTAAAGCATGCAACATGATCTCGGGTTCTTGTTCAGGTTCTTGTACTTCCCCTGTTTCTCCACCTTGGTCTTCCTCCAATGTTTGCTGATCAGTAATATCTTCGCATATGACATTATCCGTATGCCCCTCCAAGAGCAGTAACTGTGGTTTTTGACATTTATGCCCAGTGGTGAAGCGTTGATTGCAATTGAAATAGAGACCTTGAGCTCTTCTCTTTTGCATTTCTTCCCATGTTAAACGTCAAATTGGAATTGTAGGATTAGCAGGGGCTACACGCGTGGTTGGTGGAAAGACTAGCGGAGCTCTTGTGAGTGGTGATCGCACAAACCGTTGCTGGCGTGCAAGCTGTTCGTCCCGCATTCGTGCCAAATTAATGGCCTCCTTGAGGGATTGCGGCTTAAACATCCTTATCCCATCAGAAATCTCCGCCTTCAAGCCCCCCATGAATGTCCCTATTAAAGCTTTTTGCGTCCATCCACGTACCTTATTGCCTAGCTTCTCAAACTCACGTTGATAGTCTCGCAATGTTCCCGTTTGCCTGATCCGTGAGAGAGCTTCATCAAAGTCTTCGCATCCCGATGGCCCGAAGCGAGCCCATAATTCCTCTTCGAATTTTTCCCAAGAGATCACATTTCCTTCTACACGTAACGTCCTGCGAAGCCATTGCCACCATTGGTTGGCTTCCCCTTCAAGGTGGTACGCAGCCATGGGGACTTTTTGGTTCTCTGCCGTATTCTAATATTCAAAGAATTGTTCCACCCGATTGAACCACTCCGTTGGATCATTTCCAGAGAAGCGTGGAAACTCTAGCTTGGCTGATTTGGACGAGACGATCATCCGTCCGCCATCTGGGTTTTCGTGGTGGTGATTGCCCGGGTTTGAGGGATCCGGGTTAGTGAGCAATACATTGGAAAGTCGATTGAGGGTTTCCTCCATTCTCTGTAAACCCTTTTGCACAACGCCCAGTCCATACTCCAAGTGCTCAATACGCTCCTTGTTGGTTCCCATAGTAACCTGACTCTGATACCAATGATAGGTCCCTTGATAACGTAAAATACAATACTCAAGAATTGTCCCCTTCGGGTGAGGATGTACCACCTTTTACTGAAATAATTTTGCTGCCTTTCATTGATAACATACGGCTGCTTAAATAGCAGACCATGATTACACACTGAAACAGAACACTAAACCGAACTTGCGGAAACAGAGGAACAACCTAAGCCACTACCAGTAGCCGACGCCTAACAAAAGGGAAATGACTCACGTATTAACTGAATAAAATGCAGCAGCAATTAATCATAAAACAGAAGATAAAACAGAAGATAACGTAGAGCCGAAATGTCTCTAACGGCTATGACCCAGTCCATGCAAGTATGGTCGTCGTTTCCCTGCATTACGTCTCGCGATGAACGCTACGTCCCGCGCATTACGTCCCGCTTTTGTCGACGTCCCGCGCACTACGCGCACTACGTCCGCTTTCGTCGATCTTGTCCGTCTAACCTCCTCCCAAATATTTGGGATTTGGTTTGAGTCCTCTAGCTGAACGCCGTGGTGTATCAGCCTACAGAATTCTATGACCTTAGATCTCATCAAAATCATTTTTAAAAATATACAGAATCTCTAAACTTCAGAATTTCATAAATAGAATGTAAAATCTTTCCCTTATTATTCTCGGAGCCCTGAGTATGCACACAATAACGACTATATAGGAAACCACTTTGGCTTCCGAAGTGGGTGCACCGGAAACAGAAAAGTTTGTACCAACTAGAACATAGGCTACAGTTTTACACCCGTGGTAATCTCAAAATAGAAAAAAATAAAATATCATGTCAGAGGTTTTCAGAAGTCACATCATATCATATTAGAGTGTAGAACATATTCAGAACACAACATAATCATATAATTATGCGTACATCTTTTTTAACTATAGTCTATGGGCTCCTTTGAATGCTTAAAAGTATTTTAGAATTCTGTATGTAGCAGTGGAATGGTCTAGGTTAAAATGTTTTATTAAGTTTAGAGGAAGGAGATAGAAGAAGTTGAATAAAAGTATTATAAAGTCAAAAAATTGTTTGAATATAACTTTTAATACAATTTTTATTTTGAAGCTTGAAAGATTTGATTTGATTTTTGTATTTTGGTTTGAAGTTTGAAAAAATTGTAATGATTAGATGAAAAATTTAAGATTTAAAATTAAAAAAGTGTTTTGTATATGAGTGATATTTGGAAAAGAAATTATGAGAAGTTTTGACAATAAAAAATAATAAACACATATTATTTTTTACAATATTTTGCCCAGCTATATTGTAAAAAGAAGAGTATTTTTATAAAAAGAAAATTACTACTTTATAAAAGTACCGTTTTAAAATATATGTTATTGTAAAATATATGTTATGAAAAGTGTTCAAGAATTCGTGACACCGCCGCCCTATTGGACTGAGTGAATTTTGGGAACAGGTACAAAAGGTAGCTTTGTAAAATGTAGGCGGAGTAGGTGGAGCTGTGCTAAGATTGAACGCATCCAATTAATCAACCACTGAAGATGGAGACGGCTTCCCGTGTATTCGCAAGCATGGTTAGAATTTAAACGCACGAGAATTGGGATTGCGATACATCTTCGAAGAGTCTATGGGTGCTTGGGAGGGAGTGAGGGAGAACCGTGACGTAAGTTCGCTATATCAATATATCAAGTGTAGTGTGCGGTAGAGGATTACTTGCTTATTCATAAGGGATTGCTTGCTTATTAATTAAATAAAAAAGTCTCCTCTCTCCTTCGGAATGGGAGGTTGAGGTGCAGTGGTGGGGTCCACTAGATTCTAACAGAATTTGGGTGGTGCGTGGGTGGGGGGGGTGTTGACAGAGACTGAGTGATAGAGAGTGAGTGGCGTACGATGGTGTTTGGTGGAGGAAGTTCTTCAGGGGTCCTTGCCACAAGGAAACGAGAGGAAAACAAAGAAAAAACCAGAAAACATAGATAGAAAGATGGAGGAAATACAGGAGAAATGGGATAGACTGCATTTAATGGTGGATGAAGAAGCTACAATAGACTTTGATGAAGATGTGGGAGATGAGATTTCTTACAAAGGAAAGTGCAGTTTGGTGGGAAAAGTGTGCGTGGATAGAAGTATAAGCAAGGAGGTGATGGAGAACACGATGAAGAATGTTTGGAGAATAAGCAAACCTGCAATGTTTTTTGAAGTAGATATGAATGTATTTACAATAACCTTTGCTAATCCAGCTGATAAACGTGTGTGGGTGGAAGATCATGGCTGTTTGATTTTCATCTGTTTGTTCTAAAACCTTTTGATGAAGATACACCACCATAGAAGCTGAGGTTCGAGCAAGAGCGCTTTTGGATTCAGTTGCATAATATGCCAAATTCTTGCATGAATGAGGACAGAGTTATACAGATAGACAACACCATAGGCAGGGTGGAGGAGGTGGATGTGAAAGAGGATGGAAGTGGCTGGGGAAGATTCTTAAGTGTTCTGATCTCTATAGATTTTTCAAAACCTCTAGCCAAAGGCAGAACTGTTAACGTGAAGGAGGACAAGCTATGGATCCCTAAAAGGTATGAAAAGTTGCCCAGATATTGCTTTTCTTGTGGATATTTAATTTATGGTAAGGTTGTGAAAGGAAGAGTAAATGGGCTGATCAATATGGGGTTTGGCTAAGAGAAGAATAAAAAATAGGAGTAAAAATAAAAAAAGATGGAGAACCAGTTTATTCAAAAAGGAGTAATGAGGGAGGGAGGAAATGGTTTATACAGGATGAGGGAGAAGAAGCTTCTAATAACAGGTTGGAAAAAGATGTACTTGGTAAAAAAACAGTTTCTGAGAAGGAAAAGAGGTTTAGTGAGGCTGAGTATGGGGGAACAAAGAGAGGAGGCAATGAGAAGGAGGGGAGACTGGATGATAAAGTGGTCACTAATAAGCAAACAAAATGGGTAAGGGAAACAATTGAGGAGGAGAAGGAAGTAGTGGAGGAAGTAGGGAAGGTTTTAGAGAAGGAAGGAATAAGGAATGAAGAAGAAATCATTACTGAGGTGGAGGAGCAAATGGAAGATTTGTATGAAACCATTTACCTCAAGAGTATTCTCAGGAGATGGGACATGTACGTGTAAGGGGGAGGATGTCTCTGTTTCTATCTCGGGTCCAATGTCCGCTCCTGTGTGTGTCGTGTCTTCCTCGGAAGCCATTTCCTCATTAACATCATTGGAATTAACTTCAATGGAATTTGGCCCTCCTGTGTGTGTCGTGTCTTCCTCAGAAGCCATTTCCGCATCATTGGAATTAACTTCAATGGAATTTGGCCACTCCAATATCAACCAATTGTTTGCTTCAATTCGTGTCTCCCCCTGAAGTATAGAATTGGGTGAATAAAACATGTCTAACTCCACAAAGGTAACGTCCATAGTAACATGGGTCCGTTTGGTGTTAGGGTCATAGCAGCGATAACCCTTTTGGTGAAGTCCATAACCCAGAAAAACACACTTAAGAGCACATGGGTCGAACTTGGTCCGCTGGTTTTTGTGGAGGTGAACGTATGCCACACAGCCAAACACGCGAGGAGGAAGCTTCAAAACAGAAGGTAAGGAGGTATAGGTGGAAAGAGTCTAAAGTGGAGTTTGGAACTTCAATACTTTAGAAGGCATATGGTTGAGAAGATGGACTGCAGTGGCTACAACATCTGTCCAATGAGAATTAGGTACATGAGCACCTAATAATAAGGCACGAGCAGTCTCAAGAACGTGTTTGTTCTTCCGTTCGGCAACCCCGTTTTGTTGGGGTATTTGGGGACACGAGGTTTCATGAAGAATTCCATGCAGGTGAAAATATTCTTGAAAACGATGATTAACGTATTCACCACCATTATCGGATCGCAACACTTTAATTTTGGCAGAATATTGTGTCTGGACCATCATGGTAAAAGACTGGAATGTACTAAAAACTTCAACTTTATGTTTGAGTAAATAAAGCCATGTCATGCGAGTGCAATCATCCACAAAGAGGATAAACCAACAAATTCCAGACAAGGTAGCCACAGGAGACGGGCCCCTAACATCTGAATGGATCAAGGAAAAAGGAATGTCACTTTTATTTGAACTCACTGAGTAAGTAGCACGATGGCTTTTGGCCAGAATACATGTCTCACATTTGAAGTCTTCATTCAGTAATTTAGAACATAATGTAGGAAATAAATGTTTTATATAGCGGAATGAGGGATGCCCCAATCGACGATGCCAAAGCCAAAGTTGTCGATCTCGAATACCACCAGATTGATGTACATGATGCGCTTGACCCAGACTGAAATCATCCATGTAGTAAAGTCCCCCCCTCTTAGTACCATGTCCAATGATCTCCTTGGTGAGAATATCCTAGAGAAAACAAAAGTTCAAAGATAACACAATTCAACTCAGCAGTAACTTGACTAACAGAGAGCAATTTATGCGATAGAGAGGGAACAAGCAGGGTATGAGAGAGTTGCAGTGATGGAGACAGTGTCACGGTGCCTGCTCTCGTAACAGGGGACACCATCCCATTGGCATTTGCAATGCTAGTACGTCTAGGAGGAGATGTAGAGGAAAAATCTTGAGGCATGAAGGTCATGTGATCAGTGGCGCCAGAGTCAAGAAGCCATGACTCGCTGTCTATGCCGCGGTGAGAGATACAGAGTGCATGACCGAGATTACCTGGGTCAGCATTAGCCAAAAAATCTTGAGGTGTTGGACTTGGTAAGGCAAGAGAGAGATGTGGTTCGGCAGTCACCACAGCCGCCTTGCCTTTGAAGGCGTCGGAAGCCGTAGCAGTAGGCCTTTTCTTTTTCTGAAACTCCTCCCACCAGTTAGGGTATCCGTTTAGCTTGAAGCAGTTTTCATGTGTATGTTTGGCATTTCCACAGTGAGTGCACGTTGCCCCCTCGGATGGTTGGCGAGATCGAGTATGGTTACTGGACCACCCACCACCTTGTAGAGCGGGAGAGTTCAACTTCAGGCCCTTAGCAACTAAAACTGCACCATGAATGGATTCTGTGTTTCCAGTCACCATCACGGCTTGGTGAAGGGCTTCTCGACGAACATGCGCATAAGCTTGTTCAAGTGGAGGGAACGGTCTCACCTGAAGCACATCTCCTCGAATATTATCTAGACGATCATCAAGCCCATCTAGGAACACGTACATGCGGTCTTCTTGAATAAGGCTATTATAGTGGTGTATGTCCACAGCACATTCCATGGGGTTTGGACGCCGGAAATCTATCTCGCGCCACAGCCCTTGGAGGTCATTGTAATATTTTTCAAGAGGTCCTCCTGCTTGCTTCAGTTGTGCTACACGACGTCGGAGATCATAAACCTGGGACGCGTCGCTGCCATCAAAATAGGTAGTTGCAATGGAATCCCAAACCAGTTTGGCAGTGGGAAACCGAATAAAATTTCCAATCAAGGAAGAATCCATAGAATTGATAAGCCAGCCTTTGACAATGGCATTGTCGGTGCGCCACTTCCGAAAGGATGGATCAGTGTGGAAAGGTGGGGAAATATCGTCATTGATATATCCCAATTTATCCTTGATGGAGATGTACATCTCAACGACTTGGGACCAGAGTGCATAGTTGGTGCCGTCCAACTTGATGCCAATAGGAGCAGGAAAAGGTTTATCTGTAAGGGTAGGGGTCTGCACTTTGGTAAGTGCTTCGGTCATTTTGGTAGTAAATTCAATGAGTAGGGTGTTCGTCTGGTCAGAACCAGACTGCTGGTCAGAGTCAAATTCTGACATTATGGCTAGAAGCAAAGAAGAGAGCAGTGGGTGGGTGGGTGAGTTTACGAGAGGTGCACAAGTCGCAGGATCGAACCTGCTCTTGATACCATGTCAAAAAGAATTATTGTATATTTTTTTCTATATCTTCTTCTCTATCGTATACAAACTATATATGCAATACAAACTAGTATCACTACTCATAATTCTTTCCTTTCGAGTAGTTTAGAAAGGAAAGAATTCTATTTTAATTCTATCCTAAAATACTACACGGATTGATTCTAATTTACAGCTCACGCCAACAATTTTTAATTATAAAATGTTTAAAATCGTATTTAGATTTAAAGATAAGATGAGATGTGTTGAGATGATTTATAGATAGTAATGAGATTGTTGACATGAGATGATCTTTTAAAATTTTGTATGTTTGAATTGGAAGTGAGATGAGATTATTTTAACTTTTTAAAAATGAGATAGATGTGGGTCTCACAAATTATTACATAGTATTTGTAACGAATTTATTTTATTTATAAATATATTTATAAATAAGTAATAATAATTTATAAATTACTTACCCAATTTTTATTTTTATAATATATGTCATAATAATATTATAAGATGAAAATATTTTTTTCTAATCAAATTATTTTGTAAAATATCAAATAAAAATTTAATTATTTTCAAAACTGTTAATTAAATTTTTTTTTATATATAAATTGTGCTGAAAGTAACAGTGGGTGAAGGGTTGCGTGAAGGCCAGGGGAGTTTTCATTACACCCGCGAGAAAACAATCCGGTGCGTTTAGATTGGAGATAGTTTTACCGTACGAGATGACCTCATCTCATCTCGAAATTTAAATCGAGGCTAAAATCTCGTATATTTATCTTAAAATAAATTCAATAATTTTGATATCCACGTAAAAATAATTTTTTTTTTTTTAAATAATGTGTAAAACTTATTCATCTTAAAATTATATATAATATTATTCTTCTTTAATTCCGAACCACATGAATGGACGACAAAATTCGTGAAGACTGGCCAGCACGTTCATTACCAAATGTATGGACAAAATTGTGCAAGCACATTGATTATGAACAGCTTGTGAAAGAGAGAGGCAAATCCAAGTATGATTTAGGAGATTCGTGAAAGAGAAAATCTTTTCATAATTTACTATTTTACAGTTACATTTTATGAAAAATATATCTATATTTTATAAAAAAAAATTATAAATATAAGAAGTGAGAATAAATAATGACTAATGAGTAAAAATAAAATTATTCTTTTATAAAAGAGGCAAATCTAATAAATAATTATTTAATAATAATAAATATGTCATATCAAATATAGTTATATGAAAGTAAAATAGTAATGTAGTATACAAAATTTTTCTAAATATAAATACCACTACTTTATAAAAAAATAAAATACTATTAATTTTGTAAAATTATTTGAAATTTTTTGTCAAATTCGAACAAAAAAAAAATAATAATTTATTTTTATTTTAAAAAAAGCAGGATCTGATCCTTTACAGGTTCAAATACAAAGTTTATGTATTGAAATAAACCCGACAATACTGAATTTAAAATCTTAAATTTAATAAAAATTTAAGGAAAAAGCTATTTTGTCTCTCAATTTTGATCCCTCCATTTGACTGCAGGTCAATTTTTTTTTTCTATTTTTACTTAGTGATTAAGGAAATAATTTTAAATATAGTGATGAATTTTTTTTTATTTTTTAAAAATATTTAAATATATTAAAAAATGTGAAAAGAAAAAAAAAACGCTAGACGGTATACCTAGCAATAAGAGTGGAGCGACATAGTAGCCCTCCTCAAAATTTAAAATCTTAAATTTAATAAAAATGTAAATTAAAAATATCAAAAATTGGGGCGGATTATGTATGCTGCGTGGTTAGCCAGCGGCCCAGCAGACCACTACGGCTCAGGAGAATGTCGCCATCTTGGTGTTGGGTTGCATCAGATCTGGCCAGATCCGACCACACTAGTACCGATTACGGTCATTATTGAATAAAAATTCTTACCATTAGTATTTTGCTAATAGTTTAAAGTAAATTTTCAACCCCGCTAAAAAACCTTAATAAGTCTGGTACGGCTAATACTAATTATACTTTAAAGTTAACTTATATTAGAATTATTCGATCGATGCGTATATCATTTTTCATTCTCTAAAAGATCATTACCCACGTTGCTATCTCCTTCACTATAGTCTATGGGCTCCTTTGAAACAATAATATTGTTTTATTGAGTTTTGAAGAATGAAAGTGAAAAAATTGAATAAAAATATTATAAAGTTAAAAAATTGTTTGAGTATATATTTTTAAAATAATTTTTAATATAACTATTATTTTGAAGTTTGAAAAATTGAATTGATTTTTATATTTTATTTTAAAATTTGTTAAAATTGTAATGATTAGTAAAAAAACAGTAATTATACCAATCATTATACCTAGAGGGGGGTGAATATGTGTAATCCAATTTTTATGATTTTTTTAGAAATAGAGACAAACAAACAGTTAAATCAATTAACACAAATAATCAACACAATGATTTTGATCACGAAGTAGAAACTCATTTGAAGAACTTCTTCAAATTTTAAAACCACTCTGGGTGTAAGGTACCACCTAAAATCCACTATAGAAAAAGTTTATTACAACTAATTTAGAGGCACTCACAAAACCTTTATAGTGGCTAAGCTTGGCTTGCAACATCACAAGTGACCCACTCTATCTCTACAAGCATGTAGTGCCGGAACTCCGGCCTTCTATACCTTTCCACGAGAACCTCTCGATTTCTGCATCAACAGTAGCTCCGGACTCTTCCGACCAATAAAAAACGTCCACTTCATTGGACTTTGAATAAAATTTGATCTTGAGTGTGGTGTGGTGAAGACGTGTTTGTCCAAGAGAGATTCACAAATGAGGAAAGGTTTCTCTCTATTGGCTCTTGAAGCAACTAGGATTTTTGCTCTGTTTCTCCACACTAAAGAATAGAAATAAGTTGTTCTATATATAGTCCCAACAAATCACGGCGCTCAAAATCCTGAATTTTAAGTTGTCTTGAACATTGGCTCGAGTGAGGTGTCGAGCGCAAGTAGAGCGCACGTTGTCTTTCAAAAATAGCTCGAGCGATATATCGAGCGCACATCGAGCGAACCTCTATGGAAGAGTTCTGCTCAAGCGACACGTCGAGCGCACATCAAGCGAACCTATTTTGAAGAATTCTGCTCAAGCGCCACGTCGAGCGCAAATCGAGCGAAACTCTTTGGATGGGTTTTGCTCGAGCGCACATTGAGCGAACCTCTCTAGATGGGTTCCGCTCGAGCGCTGATTCGAGCACACATCGAGCGAACCTCTTTGGAAGGTTTCGCTTGAGCGCCAGTCGAGCGCCAGTCGAGTTGTGTTGAGCATACTTCAATCCTTTTCATGTTACACCACTTCAACACTGCTTACAACACAATACTAAATAGGTTTTCACAAGAAAATACCAATCAACTAACTTTTTACTCAACAATTAGATTAAAATGTTAAGACTTGAAATTGAAAAATATTTTGTGTTTGAATAATATCTTAAAACAATTTACATAATTATACTTTAAAATGACAACATATTTTTATAAAAAAATTACTTATAAAAATAACTTAACTTTATAAAAAGTAGAATATTTTAAAATATATGTTATAAAATGTGTTGAGAATTTGTCATCACTGTTTTATTTACCAAACTTAGAACATTTACAATGACTTCTTCATCCTATCATTTAAAATACATCACTAAAACTTATGTTTTTTATTTTAGATACTGACTTTTACAATCTACCATACATCAGCTTATCTATTTTTTCTTTATATCATTTAAATATTATACTTTTTAATACTTTTTATTCATTTTAAATATTTTCTCTAACTATCAATGATATTATCAAATCTTTTGATATTTGCAATATCTCTACATTTACAATGTTATATAATTGTGTTCTATTTTAAATTAATCTAAATTTATAGGTTAAACCAAAATATAAATTAATTAAAACAAAGATTATATTTATGAGAATATTCTCAAAGTATATTATGAAAACATGAAATACAATACACAAAACAACCCTTCTACTGTATACCCACCCTCTCGATTGAATAAGAAAAAAATACTAGTCATAGAATGTAGCTACACTCGAAGTTGCAGGATTTTATTTTATTTTTAGAGTAATGCCATAAAATTTGAAGTATTATGCTATGAAATATTGAGAGAGAAGGGTTGAAATGAAAATATGATAATTTTGGAGTAGTGGGAAAAGAAACCTAGAGGAGAGAGAAATTAATTTAAAATGTTTTAGAGTTGTGAGCAATATCTTCTATATCTAGCAGGATTGGTTTGGGAGATTCAGCTTGGCAATGAAAAATTATAGTTTTCAATAAAGCAACTCAGATCACACTCTATTTCTAAAGCACCAGAAAGGCAAAGTAACGCTAATTGCTTACGTTGATGATATGGTAATCACAAGAAATGACACAAAGGAGATAACTCTACTTCAAAAACAGCTTGCAACTGAATTTGAAATGAAGAACTTGGGGGGACTAAAATACTTTCTGGGAATAGAAGTGGCAAGATCGAAACAAGGCATTATTCTCTCTCAATGGAAATATATACTCGATTTGCTATCAGATGTTGGACTGTTGGAGTGTAAGCCTGCCGACACCACAATAGTCCAAAATCACAGACTTGGTATTTATACTAACCAAGTACTCACGGATAAAGGGAGATATCAACGATTGGTTGGTAAGTTAATTTACCTCTCTCACACTCATCCTGACATTGCCAATGCCGTAAGTGTTGTAAGTCAGTTTATGCATTGCCCGAGTGAGGATCACATGGCTGCCGTGACTAGAATGCTGAGATATCTGAAATCATCTCCTGGGAAAGGACTGATGTTCTCAAAGAATGATCACTTGAGAGTCGATGGCTACACCAACACTGATTGGGCAGGAAATCTCTCGGATAGAAAGTCAACGTTAGGTTATTTCATGTTTGTGGGAGGCAACCTGGTCACATAGAGAAGCAAGAAACAGAAGGTTGTGGCACTATCAAGCGCAAAAGCTGAGTTCCGTGGTATGGCTAAGGGGTTATGCGAACTCCTTTGGCTGAGAAGATTGCTGACAGAGATAGGCTTCCCTCCTACAATCGAGATGAATTTGTTTTGTGACAACAAGACAGCTATTGATATCTCGCATAATCTAGTTCAACATGACCGCACAAAGCATGTGGAAGTGGATCGTCATTTTATCAAGCAAAACCTCGAAGCCAAGATAATCAAATTTCCATTTGTTAAGTCAGAGGATCAATTAGCAGATATACTCACAAAGGCAGTATTAAGCAAGGATTTTTACAACTCACTTGTCAAGTTGTGCATTCAAGACTTGTATGTACCAACTTGAGGGGGAGTGTTGGCATGAGCTATAAATTAGAATCAATTTGTGTAGTATTTTAGGATAGAATTAAAATAGAATTCTTTCCTTTCTAAACTACCCGAAACTGAAGCCATAAAATCTGGGTAGTGATACTAGTTTGTATTGCATATATAATTTGTATATGATAGAGAAGAATATACAGAAAAAGATATGCAAGAATTATTTTTGACAAGTCCTTCTACATTTCCATAGTTCTCATACAGTGCAAAAAACTGAAAGCATAAGTGGACTACATATCTTAGCATGTCTATATGCAGGTGATTCCAAGTTCAAGAGAATGCGTGATCTGGCTTTTGCAAGGGATGAAATTCAAGATACTAACAAGAGAAAATTGAAATTACCTTGAGATGATATCTCTTTTGCAATGATTGTCGAAATAGACCAGTGTAGATGCCACACATCCACCAACCAAAATAAGAGTTGGGCAAGACTGTGCACAACATAGTTATAAGGTAGTGAGTGATTCTGTACCAGAGTTTCTAAGAGTTGGACAAGACTGTAAGTAGATGAAGCAAATGTATCTATGTTTGTCAGTTTGTTATCTGTGCCTTTTCAACAAGTAACTGAAATTATTTGCAACTTCACCACTATAGTGAAAAACCAATATGGAATACCAACTATGTAGTCAATCAAAGAAAGGATCTAAGAGGAAGTTGCACCAATAGAGAAGACAGGTGGAGTCACATGTAGTTCATGAGGTGGGTACGTGTACTATACGTACATGTTTCATAGGAAGGGACGGCGAATGTGGCGAAGGTGTAAGCATGAAGGGGTCGGAAAATGGTACTCTTCTTGAAAATATTCGAGTACACAAAAGAATTCACCCAAAAGAATTTGGAGCAGACCAAATCATCTGCAATCACTTTCTAAAGGTAGTTTCAACCTTTCCTTTTTCAGATGGATGGTAAACGGTAACAAAGAAAGAGAATTGTGTCTAACATGGACATGCATGCTTGAAGATTAGATAACGGCCTGGTTATATATTGGCTTGTAAGTAACAGAACTCTGGTAATTTGACCCCATACCCACCCTCCCGGCCAGTTTTGGTCTCAAACGTTGAAGCATGCATGTATAATAGGAAAAACATCTCCACTTTTATGTAACTGTTAAAAGTTTTTAAAAGAAGTGGTTTGTGAAACACTAAAAATTCAAGAATGCACCCGCGAGTGTAGCTACTGCATATTTATATTCTTCAAGAGTGATTTTGCCACCATTTGCATGACTGATTTTGCCCATGACTGATGCCCGGGCATGTTACTGTGTGACTTAAGTCTAAAACAAACCAACGTTTTGCACCCATGTAAAAACAGTAGTAAGGTGGGTTCATTCTTTAGGTTTTCAGAAAATGTTTAAAAAGGGGTTAAGAAACAAGTAGTTTTTGAAAGTTGAAATACGCTATTCATAATGGCCATTCTTGAGGGCAGTTGTTGATCCATTAGGGTAAGTGATTTCAATGCTCGAGTTTGTGCATGGAGATGAGAGGGATCAAGTTCGACTGCAAGCAAAACAAATAACAAAAGGAATTATAAAGGTCAAGTCAATTTCAACCAAAAGTTCTCAAAACCCAAATTCTCAGGTCAAACACCTTGTATATACTGACAATATTCATTTTAAGTGCTTGTTAACATCCACAAAATAATTCTGCATTTGGCACCATAAATAAACTGTATAAACACCGACAAAGTATCTGTCTTGTGCAGAGTAGGTTAGCACATTTCCATTAACATCATCAAATTCTACAAACCTGCGCCATTTTAGAGACTCGGACTCAATTAACAGAGCAAAACCAACTTCTGGTTTTCCCTTCTATATGTACCTAGCCATTTAACATGGAAAATATCAAGATGAAGGATAAATAGAAGACAAAATTAAAGGAGTGTTGCGTCAGTAGAGGAGAAATGGGAGGGAGCTTACCGCACAAAACGTAGGAAGAATCTCCAAAACCCACGAACTGCACAAATAAAATTCATTTCAAAGAAATTTCATGGGAGTAGAAATTAACTTGAAGTGAATGTGGGTGTATTCGTGAGAAGCAGAGAAGGAGAAGGCCTTACCATCGATCTGCAACTCAGAACTCCAACAACAAACACAAACGCGCAGCACCAAACCCACAAGAAATCTACATTGGAGAGATAGAGGGTCTACTGTGAGAAGAGAGAGAGAGAGAGAGATGGAGAGAAATACTTGTAGGTTTTTTGTGCACCGAGCGAGAAACGAAGAGGGATTGAGGAGAGAGGGGGGAGCGGCTGGAGGGAAATGAATAAGGTCAAAATGCGGGCGAATTAAATTTTGTCATATTCTTGCTGCGAGTTATTATTGCCGCATAAACTCAAACTTTTGTCACAAAAGATGCGAAGCTCATTTCTACCATTAAGAAAATGGTTGGAGATTCTCCTTTGTGGCAACTAAACTTCGCCGAAAATAGTCTCATAAATTTGGTAAAAGGCTTAAGAATTTTACGGCGACTATTTTCGCTGCAAAAAAGGGATATTGCGCCGATTTTCAATTTCAACGGAAAGAAAATGCCGCTACAATAACAATATATATTTTTTTTTTATGAAAAAAGTTGTATCAAATAAATGAACAGTGAATTCAGCTTCAGAATGTCTTATGAATTGTGTTGGAATTCAGAGGCAAATTAAAATTTGCCACAAATAAGGATTATATGTGGCGATTTTTGTTTTTTGCGATGTTCTAAAAATTGCTGAAAAAGGCTTGATTTGTTGTAGTGGATCTCCTCTTCACTTTGTAATGCTAGCTTGGCTACTTGATGAGCTACAACATTGCTTTCCCTAGGCGTGTATATAGCTTCCTACTGATTTGTCTTTCCCTGAAAACATACTTGATATATATCATCAATAATTTGACCAAACCATGAAAGATATTCACATGCAAAATTCATATCACTTAAATAAGTAGATTTGATTTATAAAATTCAAATTTTAAAGTTTTTTCTAAATAAAAGTTATGTCATATAAATATTTTACTAAATGTGTTCTATACACCAGTTTGAAAATTGAATTTTTCTAATTGGAATATGTTATTTATAAATCTGGTGTGTAATTTAATTATAAGACTTCGCTATCTTTATAGAACAAAATAAATTAGTAATATTTATTAGGCCTGCAACCCGAGCTCAAAATGTCGGATCTGTACCCGACCCGACCCGAATTCATTCATCTGGAGTGACAACCCGATCCGAACTGGCAATTCAAAATAAAAAGCGAGCCGAATCCGTATGACCCGACTGACCTTAAAAAAAAAATGTAAAAATAAACAAAAGGCAGATATTTCGAGGCCATATGTGTGGTTGAAATCGTCGACTTGTTGACAGACGGGCTTTGATTTGACTTTGGCTCAGACTATTCTCCGATTACAATGATGTTTTCTGCTACTGTTGCTTTAATTAATGTAATGTTTGCTAAATAGGCCCAACGAGACTGACACTCCCATTTTCTCATTAATTAATGAATTCCATCAGTCATAATATAATATTATTGTTTAAGAATTACAAATTTGACTGGCAAGCACTGTGAGAACTTTACTAACATTATGTTCTTGTGTTGAAAAAGAAGCCAAGTCTTAGGGTATGGATGTTGAAAAGTGTTGAGAAGTGTTGAGAATGTTTGTGAATAGTTAAGAGTAGAGATTGGAGTGAGTTTGTGGGTCCCATTGAGAGTATTTTGAGTTGTTTGGATGTGTGAAGTATGTTGAGTTGTTGACTTTTGAATGAAAAATGTGTGGGTCCCATAAATATTATAGTGATTTGATTTTTAATAATAAATATTATAATGATTTTATTATAGTGATTTTTTAATATTAATAAATATTGTAGTGATTTTATTTTACTTTTATATACAATAATGATAAATATTATAATAATTTTATTTTTAATTTATATATAATAGTGATAAATATTATAATGATTTTATTTATATATATATAATAGTGATAAATATTATAGTAATGTTATTTTTTATTTATATATTATAGTGATTTTATTTTTAATTTATATATAATAGTAGTAAATATTATAGTATTTTATTTTTTATTTATATATAATAGTAATTTTATTTTTATTTATATATTTTAGTGTTTTTATTTTTTATTTACATATAATAGAGATAAATATTATAATGATTTTATTTTTTATTTATATATTATAGTGATTTTATTTTTTATTTATATAGTGATTTTATTTTTTATTTATATATTATAATGATTTTATTTTTTATTTATATTTAATAGTGACAAATATTATAGTGATTTTATTTTTTATTTTTTATTTATATATTATAGTGATTTTATTTTTTATTTATATATTATAGCGATTTTATTTTTTATTTATATATAATAATGATAAATATTATAGTGATTTTATTTTTTATTTATATATTATAGTGATTTTATTTTTTATTTATATATTATAGTGATTTTATTTTTTATTTATATATTATAATGATTTTATTTTTTATTTATATTTAATAGTGATATATATTAAAGTTATTTTATTTTTTATTTATATATTATAGTGATTTTATTTTTTATTTATATATTATAGTGATTTTATTTTTTATTTATATATAATAGTGATAAATAATTTTTATTTATATATTATAGTTATTTTATTTTTTATTTATATATTATAGTGATTTTATTTTTTATTTGTATATTTTAGTGATTTTATTTTTTATTTATATTTAATAGTGATTTTATTTTTTATTTATATATAATAGTGATAAATATTTTTTATTTATATATTATAGTTATTTTATTTTAGTGATTTTATTTTTTATTTATATATTATAGTGATTTTATTTTTTATTTATATATTATAGTGATTTTATTTTTTATTTATATATTATAGTGTTTTTATTTTTTATTTACATATAATAGAGATAAATATTATAATGATTTTATTTTTTATTTATATATTATAGTGATTTTATTTTTTATTTATATATTATAATGATTTTATTTTTTATTTATATTTAATAGTGACAAATATTATAGTGATTTTATTTTTTATTTTTTATTTATATATTATAGTGATTTTATTTTTTATTTATATATTATAGCGATTTTATTTTTTATTTATATATAATAATGATAAATATTATAGTGATTTTATTTTTTATTTATATATTATAGTGATTTTATTTTTTATTTATATATTATAGTGATTTTATTTTTTATTTATATATTATAGTGATTTTATTTTTTATTTATATATTATAGTGATTTTATTTTTTATTTATATATTATAATGATTTTATTTTTTATTTATATTTAATAGTGATATATATTAAAGTTATTTTATTTTTTATTTATATATTATAGTGATTTTATTTTTTATTTATATATTATAGTGATTTTATTTTTAATTTATATATAATAGTGATAAATATTTTTTATTTATATATTATAGTTATTTTATTTTTTATTTATATATTATAGTGATTTTATTTTTTATTTATATATTATTGCGATTTTATTTTTTATTTGTATATTTTAGTGATTTTATTTTTTATTTATATTTAATAGTGATTTTATTTTTTATTTATATATAATAGTGATAAATATTTTTTATTTATATATTATAGTTATTTTATTTTTGTGATTTTATTTTTTATTTATATATTATAGTGATTTTATTTTTTATTTATATATTATAGTGATTTTATTTTTTATTTATATATTATAATGATTTTATTTTTTATCTATATATTATAATGATTTTATTTTTTATTTATATTTAATAGTGATAAATATTATAGTGATTTTATTTTTTAATTATATATTATAGTGATTTTATTTTTTATTTATATATTATAGTGATTTTATTTTTTATTCATATATTATAATGATTTTATTTTTTATTTATATTTAATAGTTATAAATATATAAATAAAAAATAAAATCACTATAATTTATATTATAAAGATTTTATTTTTTATTTATATATAATAGTGATGAATATTTTTTATTTATATATTATAGTGATTTTATTTTTATTTATATATTATAGTGATTTTATTTTATTTATATTTAATAGTTATAAATATTATAGTAATTTTATTTTTTATTTATTATATATTATAGTGATTTTATGTTTTATTTATATATTATTTATTTATATGTAATAGTGATAAATATTTTTTATTTATATTTTTTATTTATATATTATAGTGATTTTATTTTATTTACATTTAATAGTGATAAATATTATAGTAATTTTATTTTTTATTTATTATATATTATAGTGATTTTATTTTTTATTTATATATTATAGTGATTTATTTTTTATTTATATATTATAGCGATTTTATTTTTTATTTATATATAATAGTGATAAATGTTTTTTATTTATATGTTATAGTGATTTTATTTTTTATTTATATATTATAGTGTTTTTATTTTTTATTTATATATTATAACGATTTTATTTTTTATTTATATATAATAGTGATAAATATTTTTTATTTATATATTATAGTGCTTTATTTTTTATTTATATATTATAGTGATTTTGTTTGATTTATATTTAATAGTGATAAATATTATAGTGATTTTATTTTTTATTTATATGTAATAGTGATAAGTATTATAGAATATTTGTAAATAGTTATGAGTAGAGATTGAAGTGGGTTTGTGCGTCCCATTTAGAATATTTTAAGTTGTTTGGCATATGAAGTATTTTCAAAAGTACGAGAATACTTGAAAAGTGTTGAAAAATGTTTGATACCCAAACATAGTCTTAAACCCACGCGCTGGGAGGGACTGTTGAGACATTGCCATAAGAGAACCATTTATGCACAGCCCTAATATATATATATATATATATATATATATATATATATATATATATATATATATATACTAGTAGTGGGTAACGTCCAAGGGACGTTTGCCCAATTTTTTTTTTTTTTTTTTACCTAGTGATTAAAGAAGTATTTTTTAATGATGTTGTAAATTTTTTATTTTTTTAAAAAATGTTTATGATGATTAAAAATATACATGAAAAAAAAAATTTAAAAAAAGTGAAATATACATTCAGGACATATTTTCGGATTATAAACTAAATTTGATAGTTTATGTATCATATGCTATTTAATATCTGAAAAATATTTAATAATGACTTAAAATATTTATCTAAGGACTTAAAAGGAGGGGTTGAGATTAATTTCTTAAAAATATTTAATAAAATTTGATTATTTATTTAATGATGAAGTATTAGTATTTTATAAATTAAATTTGATAGTTTATATATGATTTGTTATTTATATTTTAATTATTTTAATTTTAAATTAGTTTAAATCAGTGTTTTAATAAGAGAAATTATTTATATATAAATTTTAACAAGAGAAATTATTTATTATAGTAATAAATATTACAATTTTATAATTATATCTCTAAATTTTAATAGAAATTATTTATATAATTTTAAAGTGTATAAAATCTACACAATTTAAACAAATTTTAGATCCCAAACGTTGTATTTTACGATAAAACCCTGCCCCTCTCTCTTCCTCCCTCACTTTTCTCCCCCCCGATCTCTCTCTTTCTCCTCCCTCTCCTTCAGCGTACGCGGTACGCTCTCCCCATGCCGAATTCCTCCACTGCCCAACCCGGAGCCGCCGTGCGCCGGTGAGTCTCACCGCCCCTTCCACCGGCACCACCTCACTCCGGCGAGTCCCTCCACACCGGTCTCCCTCTCTCACGCTCTCTCTTCCTCTCTCTCGGTAGTGCACAGCCCGAATGGGCTTAATGTTGCTGCACCGCCGTGCGTCGTCCTCCGATGCCACCACCTCCACGGTAGCCTCCCCTGCCACCGGCCATCCTCCTCCAGCGAGCTCGGCCTCCGTCTCCCTGCCGTTTGCCCCCAGGAAGTCCACCTCTCTCTTGCACGGGTTCTCCACACCCACGGCCGAGCTCCACCTCCTCTGGCCACCGCACCACCACCGGGATCTCCTTTGGCCACCGACCACCTCTCGTAGCGATCCCCACGTCCAGCCGAGCCACCATGCATCCTCACGTCTCTCACGCTCTCTCCCTCTCACACACGGCCGACGCGGTCTTGCCTTGATTTTGCCGTGGTTTTGGTTTTGCCGTGGTTTTGTGATCACTTTGTGGTATTTTTGTGATGAATTTGCTGTGATTTTGTGGGGATGTGGGGATTTTGCCGTGGTTTGCTCTGAGGATGCAGAGAGAGGGACGCGGTCTTGCCTTGATTTTGCCGTGGTTTTGGTTTTGCCGTGGTTTTGTGATCACTTTGTGGTATTTTTGTGATGAATTTTCTGTGATTTTGTGAGAATTTTGCTGTGGTTTTGCTTTGAGGACGCAGAGAGAGGGAGATATATATAATTTAAGTTGATGTAGCGAGCTTTGACATAAACCGGGTGTTTGATGTAAACTATTATACATATATTTATTCAATTATAATTGACAACTTCGATATGTTTTTCATGAGGACTTTTCTTCAATGAACACTCTAAGCGCTGGTTATTCATTTTATTTTATTTAATCTAATTATTCTATTTTTTTAAATCTTTATATAAAATAAAATAAATAATTTAATTTTTTTAAATTTTAAAATAAAAATAATTTTTAAAAAATAATCTATAATAATTTTATTTAACTTTTAATTTTAATCTCAATTCATATAATATTATATTTTTTTTAAATTTTTATATAAAATAAAATAAATAATTTAATAATTTTAAATTTTAAAATAAAAATAATTTTTAAAAAATATATTATAATAATTTTATTTAACTTTTAATTTTAATTTCAACTCATACGAAACGAGGCATAAATCTTTAAAGTTTTCGTTTAAGAAAAGTAAAGGATCAGAAGAAAAAAAACGTACTTGTTTGGAGGACACTGTCTATAAATGGACAATCTCAGAGTAGCTCATTGCAAAGTGCAAACAAAGATGGAGGCTTCAATGGATCTTTATGCTGTGCTCCTGTGGCTGAGGCTCTACCTTCTCTTTCTTCTTCCTCTACTGCTTCTTCTGATCAAAAACAAAATCAATGGTCCAAAGCAAAAGAAGCGCCTTCCACCAGGCCCTCCTACTCTTCCCATTATTGGGAACATGCACCAGCTTGGTGAATTGGCTCACAAATCTTTGTCACAACTTTCCAAAAAATATGGCCCAATCATGCTCCTCAAAATCGGTTCTAAAACAATTATTAACATCTCTTCAGCTGAGGCTGCAAGACAAGTCTTAAAGGTTCATGATCTTGACTGTTGCAGTAGACCTGTCTCTTCCACCGCCGGGAGACTGACGTACAATTTCAAAGACATAGTTTTCGCACCTTACGGTGATTATTGGAGAGAAATGAGGAAAATCTGTGCTCTTGAGCTTTTTAGCGTGGCTAGGGTGCAGTCATATCGCTTTATTAGGGAAGAAGAAGTAACTTCTCTTGTTAATTCAATTTCTCAGTCTGTATCTTCTGCAACCCCTGTTAATCTTTCTGAGAAGATGTTGGCTCTCACAGCAAATATACTCTGTCGGACTGCTTTCGGAAAGAATTTTCGTGGGAGTGGTTTGGATAATGAAAGGCTTCGAGAAGTGGTTCATGAGGCTGAAGTCATGTTTGCAAGCTTCAGTGCAACTGAATTCTTTCCATACGTGGGATGGATTATTGACAGGCTCTCTGGTCGGATTCGAAGACTCGAAAAGATTTTTCGTGGTTTGGATGATTTTCTGCAACAGGCCATTGATCTTCATCTCAAGCCCAAGAAGACAGAACAAGACCACGAAGACCTTATCGACGTGCTGCTGAGAATAGAAAGGGATCAGCAAACCAACACCGGTGCTCCTCCGTTCAATAAAGATAACATTAAGGCCATCCTCTTCGTAAGGACTCGATCTTTCCTACCATGGTTTTTTTATCACGTTTCCGCGTGTTTTCTCCTTTAATCTTAATTTCTTGAGTTTATCAGATCTTAGGTTTGTATGTTCTAATCATCATTATGAATTTCTTGAGTTGATCAGGTCTTAGGTTTGTACGTTCTAATCATCATTATGCAATCTTTCTTTGTGTATGTCAGGATATGTTTTTGGGTGGAAGCAACACTGCTGCAGTCACCATGCTATGGGCAATGGCGGAGCTTGCAAGGAACCCACAAGCGATGAAGAAAGCACAAGATGAAGTCAGAAACGTCGTTGGAAACAGAGGAAAAGTCACCGAAAGCGACATAACTCATCTTCATTACCTGAAGATGATAATCAAAGAAACATTTAGATTGCACCCTCCAGCCGCAATCCTTCTTCCAAGACAAACCATGGCAGACGTTAAGATCGGCGGTGATGACATTGCCCCCAACTCGTTGCTCCAAGTAAATGCTTGGGCGCTAGGACGAGACCCTGAATACTGGAAGAAACCAGAAGAGTTCTACCCAGAAAGGTTCGTTGATAGCTCTATCGATTATAAAGGACAACATTTTGAGTTATTGCCATTTGGATCTGGTCGAAGAGGTTGTCCTGGGATATACATGGGAGCGACCACCGTAGAACTTTCACTTGCGAATCTTTTGTATTGTTTCGATTGGAAAGTGCCCTCAGGGATGAAGGAGGAGGACATAAACATGGAAGAATCGACTGGTGCTGGCCTTACCCAGAAAAGAATACCTCTGAACCTTGTCCCAGTCAAAATGTTTTAGTGCACTGTCAAATGATACACTCTTGAGAATCATAATAAAAAACACTTTTGTGCGACAAAAGAGTTTGGAAATAAGTTTATGTGAATTTTGATTGTGATGGCCATTGTGTTTAATTTGGCCTTTTATAGTTAAATAATGGTATGTAGACCTCATTTGGTATTGTTAAATAAGTTCTTGTATAATAAATTCTTGTATAAGTTCTTGACGATATAAGTCGTTGCTTTTGACTTTTCACAACGATATTGCACCAAATGGACAAGTTCTGTAACGCCCCAAATCCGGGTGGCTTGGAGTATTACTACCTGTCACTTATAAACATGTCTCCCAACACATCCAAAGAATAATCTCCAAAGACTTCATAAGTGAAATCAAACTCATATCTTCTAAATAATCTCATTACAAACTCCACACAAACTTTAATGCAATAATAATAAATCAAAGGGGTCCACAATCTCCCGACAAGACTGATAAACCATTAGTCCTACTAAACCCAAACATATAATTAAAACTCAAAAGCATTAAAACTAAGAACATCAAAAGTCTTTCTTCCCAACCACGTCTCCTCAGCTTAAACACGTTCACCAATCTAATCCAGGTCCTCATTTGGACTCTCCACATCATCTGAAAAATATTATAATGATAGGGGGTGAGTTATCACAACTCAGTAAGCAGAAATCATATGCTAGCGTGCAAACATGAGCATTTATATAGTAGAGTATGCAAAACAAAATATTTTCCAGAGTTATCATGCAGAACAGAACATATTTTCAAAAAAACAGAGCGATGGTTTTAAGACAAGTAAAATCCATAATACTTTGGCACGACATAAACTGAGTATCATCATCAGATCAAAACATAGCATCAAACAGAGCAGAGATCATGTTTCACCCCCGTGGTAGGGTTGTGCTAACCCCGGTGGCCAAACCAGGCAGAGACAGAGTCAGATACGAAAACCAGTACATCATGCCAAAGGTTTTCAGATGTTATATCAAAATAATACAGAGTATCAAAACAGAATCAGACAGTTTACACACACTGAACACAAAAGCCAGAATATCTTTTCAAATAAATGCACAACTTTTCATATTCTCAATATCGCTCATTTTTTTCAGATTTCAGAAATCACATGACAGAATTTAGCTCATGTCTACACAATGCATGTCAGAATATATTTTCCTTTTTCGCACAGATTTCATGAATAATTCCGATAAGAGACCGAGGTTGATCTTTGTTTTCACAAAATCCCAACACAACACAAATTATGCAAGTTTTCATAAAATCAACCTCAATCTTATTAACTTGTATAAAACCCAGCATAGGAACCCCGCTTACCTGACTCCTGCAGCGTATTATCTAAACCTTGAAATTAACCTCTATCAATCCCGTCGCCTATTCATAAAAAAATATATAAACTAAGTGTTAAAAGAAAATAACACAACCTCCATCTAAATAATTAAAATCCACCATTCCAAACCATATTATAGCAAAAAAAAATAGTTTACTAAGTCAACCAAGTAGTAATCTGGACAGCCCTAAATTCAATCCAAAATAACATATACTAATCCTAATATTTACTAAAACACCCTCCAAAGCCAACGTCCAACACCAATAATAAAAAATTCTAAGACCATTCTAATCCAAAGTGTTGGCTTACTCACTTAAAATTACCAGGAACTAGGAATCACAAGCCACGGAAGTCCAAGAACTGACGAAAAGCAAACTCAACTCACGGCAACAACAAACTGCAGAAATGAGGATAGAATCAAAATAAATTCGAAGAGGAAAACTGCATGAGTACGTTACGGCAATGAGAAATTCCAGCAAAGGTTTCAATGCTTACCCGAAACTCACCAACCCGAAATACTCCCACGCACAGCAACCAGAAAACTCACAAAATGCTACTCAAACTCACGGCAACAATAATTTCCAGCAAGGCTTCAATGCCGACGAACTGCACCAACCCAAAGACTCACCACACACAATAATCAGAACCCACGGCCACAAACAAAACTGCAGAAAAAGAAGATAAAACAAACCGAATACTAAGAAGCAGAATTCGCACGGTTACAGAAGGAGAAACCAAAACTTAAAGGGATGAGAAAGAAACCCTTACCAGTCGAAAATGGAGGGGATGCGAAGTGATGCCCGTGTGTTGCAGAGGGAAGCCGAAATGCAAAATGGAGAGAAAACAGAGGAATGTAGCAGGCGGCAATACCGAAACTAAGTGCAGCGTAAGAGAGAAAACTGAAATTTAAGAAGTTTAGAGCATGGGATTCGGAATCTCAAAATAACTCCAGCAACAAGAAATGAAGAAGAAACCGAAAAGAAAAGAGAGACGTGCGCGAGAGAGGTGCGGGAGAAACTGAAACTCGGAAGAGAAGGGAGAAAGAAACGGAAAACAGAGGAGATAGTCATACCTCCCAAAACGACGCTGCTCGGTGGTCTCACTAGACACTAAAATGGCTGGGCCATTTTCACACACTGATCCGGGCCACTGATGAAGAAACTGGGCCTTACATCCTCCTCCCCTTACAAGAATTCCGTCCTCGGAATTCATTACAAGCTATAAGAACTCTCTTCGAACAAGTGAGGATACTTGACTCGCATCTCTTCCTCGAATTCCCATGATGCTTCATTAGTAGCATGATTATTCCACAATACTTTAACCAAGGAAATAGTTCGATTCCGCAACACTTGCTCTTTCCTGACCAGAATCCGTAGTGGTTCCTCGGTGTAGGTCATGTCTTCTTGAATCTGCAAGGGTTCATGATCTATGATGTGAGTGGGGTCATGTATATACTTCCTCAACATGGACACATGGAACACATTATGCACTCCCGAGAATGCCGGTGGTAGAGCCACCCTGTACGCCACCGGTCCAATCCGATCAAGGATCTCAAACGGCCCAATGTATCTAGGGCTCAACTTACCTTTCTTTCCAAATCTCATAACTCCTTTCATTGGTGAAATCTTCAAGAATACCTTATCTCCAATCTCAAACTCTAACTGACGGCGGCGTTTATCTGCATAACTCTAACTGACGGCGGCGTTTATCTGCATAACTCTTCTGTCGATTTTGAGCTGCTTTCATTGTAGCCCGAATGGTATCTATCTTTTCTGTGGTCTGCTGAATAATCTCTGGCCCTAGAAGTTTTCTTTCACCTACTTCATCCCAATACAATGGAGACCTACATCTCCTGCCATACAAAACCTCGTAAGGTGCCATCCCAATGCTAGCCTGGAAACTATTATTATAAGCAAACTCGACCAATGGTAAATGTTGCATCCAAGATCCCTTGAAATCCATCAAGCATGCCCTCAACATATCTTCTAAAATCTGAATAGTTCTTTCTGACTGTCCATCTGTCTGAGGGTGAAAAGCAGTACTGAAACTTAACTGAGTACCCATTGCCTCTTGTAAACTTCGCCAGAACTTAGAGGTAAAACGAGGATCTCTATCCGACACAATGGATACCGGTACTCCATGCAACCTCACTATCTCCCGTACATACAGTTCCACTAGTTTCTCTAGTTTATAAGAAACTTTAATGGGCACAAAACGGGCAGTCTTCGTTAAGCGATCCACGATCACCCATATAGCATCTTGCCCGCTTACGGTCCTTGGTAGACCTGTCATGAAATCCATGGAGATATGTTCCCATTTCCACTCTGGAATCTGAAGTGGCTGTAATAATCCTGCAGGTCTCTGATGTTCCGCCTTCACTTGTTGGCAAGTTAGGCATTGTTCTACAAATTTAGCGATTTCTCTTTTCATGCCATTCCACCAAAAGGACTCTCTCAAATCCCGATACATCTTGGTACTCCCTGGGTGAACAGTGTACAAAGAACGGTGTGCCTCTTCAAGAATTAACCTTTTTAGTTCATCATCAGCAGGTACGCATACTCTACCCCTAAACCTCAAAACTCCATCCTTGGAAACACAAAAATCAGGTTTGTCCCCGTTTCCAATCCCTTCCATTAACTTCACGAACCCTGAGTCCACTTTCTGAGCAGCTTTGATTCTATCTATCAAAGCAGGTTGAACCACTAAACTGGCCATAACAGCATTTGTATCACTAGAAAGGACTTCAATACCGGCTCTTTCTAAATCCATCAACAACCTATGCTGAGTGGTAAAAGCTGCAACTGTCGATCCCACTGACTTCCTACTTAGAGCGTCGGCTACAACATTAGCTTTGCCTGGGTGATAATTAATGGTGCAATCATAATCCTTGATCAACTCAAGCCACCTCCTTTGTCTCATGTTTAATTCTTTTTGGGTAAAGAAATACTTCAAACTCTTGTGATCCGTATAAATTTTGCACTTTTCCCCATACAAGTAATGTCTCCAAAGCTTGAGTGCAAAAATGACTGCCGCGAGTTCCAGATCATGAGTGGGATAATTCTGCTTATACACTTTCAATTGGCGTGAGGCGTAAGCTATAACCTTCCCATGTTGCATCAGTACACACCCCAAACCAAGCCTAGAAGCATCGCTATAGACAACAAATCCACCTCTAGCTGTGGGAACTGATAACACCGGAGCTGTCACTAATCTCTGTTTCAACTCTTGGAAGCTTTCTTCACACTTTGCTGTCCATTCAAACTTGTTATTTTTCCTGGTGAGTGCAGTGAGAGGAACTGCTATCTTGGAAAACCCATCAATGAATCGACGGTAATACCCCGCCAATCCCAAGAAGCTTCTAACCTCGTGAACATTCCTCGGTGCCGACCAATTAACCACTGCTTCCACTTTCCCTGGGTCTACTGAAATTCCGTCCTTCGAAACTACATGTCCCAGAAACATGATTGAATCAAGCCAAAATTCACACTTCTTCAACTTAGCAAACAGCTGCTTGTCTCGAAGTGTCCCAAGTACCAACTTCAAATGTTCTTCATGCTCGGTCTCGCTTTTGGAGTATATCAGTATATCATCAATAAAGACAACCACAAACTTATCCAAAAACTCATGGAACACCCTGTTCATCAAGTCCATAAATACTGTTGGGGCGTTAGTCAAGCCAAAAGGCATGACCAAAAACTCATAATGGCCATAACGGGTCCTGAACGCTGTCTTAGCCACGTCTTCAGCTCTGATCTTCAACTGGTGGTAACCCGATCGAAGATCAATCTTCGAAAATACTTGAGCACCCTGAAGCTGATCAAACAAATCTTCTATACGGGGTAGTGGGTACTAATTTTTTATGGTCACCCGATTAAGTTCCCTATAATCGATACACATTCTCATCGATCCATCCTTCTTCTTCACAAAAAGAACTGGAGCTCCCCAAGGTGAAACACTGGGCCTGATGAAACCCTTGTCTAACAAATCTTGCAACTGCTCTTTGAGTTCCGCTAATTCAGACGGTGCCATGCGATAAGGTGCTTTCGAAAGGGGTGCCGTGCCTGGAATTAACTCAATAGCAAACTCTACCTCCCGCTCGGGTGGAAGTCCCGATAAATCTTCAGGGAAGACCTCTGGATAATCTCTCACAACAGGTATCTGTTCCAACATCACTTCCCCCTTTGGTGCTTCTACCACACAGGCTAGGAATCCCTGACAACCATCACGCAACAGTTTTCCAACCTGAATGGCAGAAATGATGGGTGGAGTCAACTTCACTTTTGACCCTGTGAACCGAAATTCACCTTCATTAGGGGGTCTGAATACCACTTCCTTTTTAGCACAATCAATACTGGCGTGGTAGGAAGCCAGCCAATCCATACCCAAAATTACATCAAACCCAACCATGTGGAAAACTATTAAATCTGCTGGCATCAGTCTTCCCTCTATAGAAAGAGGGCATCCAGGTAACATCTCACTACAGACTACAGAATTCCTTGTTGGGGTCGCAACCACTAACTTGTTCCTCAACCTTTCAGCATCTAAAGTGCAAAATTTAGAGTACGCCGTGGAAACAAAAGAATGTGTTGCTCCCGAGTCAAATAACACAATAGCATTATTAGAAAACAAAGAAAGAGTACCTGTGATCACATTCAAACTCATCCATGAACCAAGAATATTCAAAGTCTTAACCAGAACCAATCAAAGAAAAGAACAATAATAGAAATTATAAATCCTTAAAGCAGAACAAAAGAGTCGTACCAGTGATCACGTCATTCCTACCCTCAACCTCTCCAGGTGTCAGTGCAAAGACTCGAGCAGGCGCAGTAGGACGTTGATTGCTGCCCTGGGCTGATACTTCATTCCTCTGAGGTGGCGGTATGAACGTCTGGTTGCTCCTATTTTGCATTGGGCAATCCCTGATGTAGTGTCCTGATTTGCCACAACGAAAGCACAATCCCGCCCCTTTTCTACACTCTCCGAAGTGCACTTGATTGCATGTCCTACACTGGTAGGGCTGCTGATTACTCGGAACCGGCCTTTTTCCTGAACTACTACCTTCACTCCTCCTTTTCCATGGTCCCTGGTCCATGCCAGACTGGTACCCAGTAGGAGTAGTCCTTTTCCTCTGTTCATGCATTGCAGCACTTCTTTGAAGGGTTCTTTCAAAAACTGTTGCTTTATTCACCAATTCTGAGAAGTTCCGAATCTGGAAACCCACCACACGCACATACAGTTTCTCATTCAGTCCTTGCTCAAATTTGCGTGCCTTCTTTTCCTCATCGGGAATCAAATAAGTGGCAAAACGGGATAACTCAGTAAACCTAGCAGCATACTGATGTACCGTCATAGTTCCCTGAACCAAGGTGGCAAATTCCATAGCCTTGTCCTCACGGAAAGAGCTAGGGAAGAAGCGCTCCAGAAAGATCTGCTTGAAGTGCAGCCAACTGATTATCTCTGTCCCCTCTGCTGCTCTGATGGTCCTTTCCGAGATCCACCACCTAAACAAAAAGAACATATATCCAACATTTAATAACCAATCTAGTAGACTGCTATTTATTGAGTAATAAATCAAAACAGTCCCTTCACAGCTCCATAACTATCTAACAATTAAACCCGAACAATTCTCTCTTCAAATCATTCGCATTTAAAACCCAAAACAGCCACCACTTTCTATTAACACCAACCAACTATAATTATTCCTAAAACCAACCACAACAACTCCAATAATTAAAATATAATCCAACCAAAACTTCACTTCCAACCTTCGAATAAAACAATTTCAGTGCACACATCAATACTCTAATCATTCAACAATTCAAAACTTACACAAAAGTTCAATACAACTAGTTCCAAAACACCCATCATTTTACACCAAAAAGTCTCAAATAATAGTCCAAAACAGTCTCACAAATCCATCCAAAAATCATACTCCTCAACATAAAAATTCCATCACACTCAACCACCATTAAAACAGTAACTCTATTACATTTCACAGTCCAAACCTATCATTCAAAAGCTACCAAAAGCTTCGGGAAACTTACCCCAAGAGAAAAAAATCCCAAAACTCCAAACCGCTTCGAATGGGTCACTGCAAATTCACGTCCAAAAAATATTCATAGAAATCTCTAGTGAAAGAGAAAGTGACCTGCACAAGGAAAGTTTGAGAATCTGAGTGTGTGCGTGTGATCAAACCCAGTAGCACCAAAAGGAGATAAGCCGTGCGATTAAAACCAGTAAAACAGGAAAAAGAAAGTGATAAATCCGGATTGAAGGAAAAAGAAATTACCAAACCTTGTTCAAGAGACCGAACGACACTGCAGTGAAAAGAAGAAAAAGAAATAAATTATAGTTCCAAAAGCTTGAGTTGAGCGCACGGTGAAGCCCGAAAAGAAAAACATAGAACGAGAGAGAATGATGGCTCACCTTCGAAGAACCAGGAAATTCGAGACCCACGGAAAACAGATTTGTCGGCTAAGGATGAAACACCAGTCCGTGCAAGAGAGAGAGTCTGAGTGGTTCGGAAATGTGGTGAGGAAGGCTATTCATGTGCGGAACCGAAAATAGAAATCGTGCGGCGTGGGAAGCAATTGCACGGGAAAGGAAGAAAATCACGGAAGCAAACAGAGGAACTCAGCTGGGAAGAAGAACAGTGCAAGGCAGAAAGGAAATTAATCCCTTCCCAAAACGACGCCGTTCGCCACTCAACAAGTTCGTGGGCTGGGTTTTCTTGCATCCGACCAAAGCAAAGGGGCTGGACCCAAAGCCCGGTTATTACATTCTTCCCCCCTTATAAAAATTCCATCCTCGGAATTTGTCACAAGCTGTTAGGATCGTCGTCGAACAACTGTGGGTACTTGACTTGCATTTCCTCTTCTAATTCCCAAGAGGCTTCACTGATAGCATGATTGCTCCATACCACCTTAACCAATGGAATAGTCCGATTACGTAACACTTGTTCTTTTCTCTCTACAAGAACAGATGGGCTAGACCTACAACAGGTTTTGCCAAGGTGAATTGGGATGCATCTTTGGACTTAAAGGAAAGGAGAATGGGGATAGGGATGGGGATGATTATTAGAGATGAAGAGGGTGAGGCCTTGATTGCAGCATGTGATAGCCAGGAGGAATGTTGGTTTACCTGAAGTTGCAGAATTTCAAGCTCTGTGGAAGGCTCTGTAGTGGTGCAATGATCTCAACATACAAAATGCTATTTTTTAGGGAGATGCAAACGCTGTCATAACTGTAGTAAAAGGGGATGAAGAAAACTTTTCTTATTTTGATTCTTTAATTGATGACATTAGGAATGCCTTATTTCATAGGAAGAGTTGGTCTTTACAATTCCATTATAGAGAAAAGAATAGTGTTGCACACAATTTGGCAAAGGCTGCCTTACACTTAGTTGAGAAAAAAGTTTGGATAGAAATAGTACCAGAGTTTATTGTAAATAGTCTGGAATTTGATCGAAGATCTATGCAGGAACTTCATATATGAAATATTGAGGTTTATTGAAAAAAAAAACAAAAAAAAAAGAATCCATGAGAGCTAGCTTTTGATGTTTCCATCATCCCTATGGCAAATCCATTATTACAAGAAATTAAAGCCTTTGTAATGTAGGGGTGCTTCCTGCCCCTACGGGCGGGGTAGCCCCCACTCCATCCCCTGGAGTGCGGGGGAGGGGTATCCCATCCTAGATAATGGGGTACGGGTGGGGGGTCAATTCATCTGCCCATTTTGGACCCATAAACTGCTGAAATGGGCCTAAAATGGCCCATTAGATTTTTCTTTTTAGCCCAGAAATAGCTTTTGGGCCATTTTGGGCCCATAAAATTAGAAGTAAAAAAAAAGTTATGAAACCATACTAAAAAAAAGTAACATGATTAAAAATAATATATACATGATACAAATTTACTAATTTAGAGCAAATGAAGTACTACTACAGACTACTAGTCTGCTACCTATTAAACTAATAATAGTAACTAAGCTATTACAAAATTGAATGGCTAAACAATTACAAAATCACAAACATAAAAGTGTTCAAGAGACATTGTATTAACATTACAAATCATTGAATACATAATGCGTACAAATGATTCCAATTTCAATATTTTAAGAATCTAAAGATAGAGCTGTTTGAGTCTTTGACTATGACATTTGGGCCGGCCTGGGTAGGTAGCCTTTTTATTAACTCATTGAGATTTGAGGCTTGAGCACATATTCATATTATAGCAGAGGTAGACATTGTCTTAGTCGTCTCATGTGTTCCTACAACAATTAAAACTAAAATTAATACCAATGAAATCGAAATGAATATAAATAAATCAAAATAATAAAATAAAAACAACAATTGCCAGGTGGTCCAGATCCAGAGTGATCACCACGCTCCTCGTCAGTCTCCTTAAAATCTAAAACATCTGAAACAAGAATATTCTCTCCCATCATCTAACTTTGTGTGCATATCAATGCATCCACAGTTGTAGGAGATAATGAACTATGGAAATGATAGAATATGCGCCCTCCGGTACTAAAGGCTGACTCTGATAATAGGGATAACCAAAATACAGCTGGCCATCTTAAAAAGGATGAGGTATTTCTTTGCTGCCACCTTTCACCATCCTAATATATTGAAAGCATTATCATCTTGAATAAGATTCCTTGACAAATAGTTGTCTAACTCCAAAACCACCTCCGTAGATTGACAGACTAGTGTGGGATTCTATGTAAGGGTCTTAGTCCACGCCAATCTACGCTTCTTTGTTGGCCTGGTGTCTGGAGGAGGCGTTGGGGTTGGTGTAGTAGATGCAATACGATCCTTAATCGCATTAAACTCATCATACAATTTAGCTAGGGTATCTCGGGCCATATCACCAAAAAGATCAGCCCATACATGATCGTGCGCAAGTCCCAAACCATATAACATGCCTCAAATTTTCAGACAGAGATCAAGAATTATAGCCACATATAACAAAATATTTAGTCTACTCAAATCTCTCCAATACTTAACATATTTGACCCTCATGGTCAATGTCATCCCCCTCATCTTTAGATTGGAACCCCTACACATGTCATCTAATTCTTCTTTCACCCTACATATTTGTTGACAAAACTTATGGGATGAAGGGTACAAAAAAACCAGATAACTTCAATGTGACATCGTAGAAAACCTCGAGAAAATCAACAAAAATAGAAACTATCTCCCAATCATCATCATTAGGCTTTCCTAATCTCCCGTGCTCATCAAAGTATTTGATTTATTGAATGTCTTCATCAATGAATAATTGAAAGACTGCTTTATATTCTTGGGCTGCTGCCAACATCAAGAAGGTTGAGTTCCATCTGTTAGGAACATCAGTGCAAAGACCCTTTTTCGATGTTATGCCCACAGTCTTTGCAAATTTCACAACTATTATAACTTGTGCAACCGAGTCATCAATATCTTTCAACCCCTCAGTCACAATTATATTCAAGATATGTGCAGCACATCTAACATGCAAATATTCACCACCCAATAATGTCTTATTTGCCTCTCTAAGATAGGTCTTTAGATATCCCAAGGCGACATCATTAGACGAGGCATTATCAACCAAAATTGTCAAAACCCATGCCAACCCCCACTGCTTTATTGCAGTCTCCAAGGCATTTCCAGTTGTCTCACCTTTGTGATCAGTTATTTGACAAAACTTAATAATATTTTTGTGAAGAATCCAATCAAAATCAACAAAATGAACAGTCAAAGACATGCAATTCATATTTTGGACAGAAGTCCAAGTATCAGTAGTGAGGTAAACTACCAAACCCGCCAATTGGCCTCTCAAAACATCTTTATCTTTTCTGTACATCTTTTTAATATTGTTTGCCACAGTATGACGAGAAGGAAGCATAAATGTAGGTTCTAATTCATGGACAAGTTCTTGGATCCCTCTCCTCTCCACAAGTTGAAAATGAAGCTCGTCTATAATAATCATACGAACTAACTTCCTTCTACACTCATCGGCATTATACTTCGTGTACCCCTTCAACCTTGGACCCCCACTACTAGCATCCGCCATTTTTTTTAGTCCAATATCTAGTCTAGATTGACTCTTCTCCAGTAAGGATCTTAATATTAGACTATTCGTGCATTGTTCCTCTAAATGAACCTTTAACTGGGATGTATCATGTTTCCTATAGTGACATTCATATATTTTCCCATAGTAATTATATTTAGCTTGGGGGTTATTGGGGTCACCACCCTCTAGTTTGGTAAAGTGAGACCAAACTATGGAAACAGGTTTCTTGCCCTATGTGGGCTTGGGGGGGGGGGGGGGGGGGCAAGGTGTACTTTCAGGAGTTAGAGTAGGGTTAGGTTCTGGGGCAGGGTTATTGGTAGGGGTAGGAGACCTATCACTGGAATCTCTTTGAGAAGACATTCCTGATTCCACAACATAATAAAAAATTATAAAATTAAGCAACACAAGACATAAACAAATCATAATAATACACCACGCATGAAAAAACAAAGCAAAGTGCAAACCCAACTCAATTTAGGGGTTTTGGATTGAACCCCTAAATAAATTGATTGAACGTCGTTTCACTTATAGAGTTATATATATATATATATAATATAAATTTTAAATATATTATATAAGCCACGGATCCAACCCTCTGTGTGATGGGGAACGTCCCATAAATCCGAGGATGGGCTACACTGAGCTACCTGTAAGGTTGCAGTCGTTGGTAAACGAAATCTCCCACCTTGAACTATTTTTCTTTCCTCTTTACATCGTAGTATTTATTCATGTAAATACCACATCTTTGGATCATCTTGCTTGCAACTATGGATCAGAGTTCTCAGGTTCTTGTTCATATGTCTTGTCTGTTGAGCCTGGTGACCTTCACTCAACATGGTTGGATGAAAAAGAGCAAAGTGATGGAACACATGTCAACTCAAATAGAGAAAAATTGTAAATGATGGAACACTTTCTCGAGTAGATGATAGGAGTGGAAGAGTTCAACCCACTGTTGATGTAGCTGAAATCATTAGGCGTTGGACACATGTTTTACTGTGTATTCATAAGCAGTCACTTCATCTGGTATGCTCTTTTCTTTATTCAAGCTGTTTATGATAACATAAGATCCTTTACTAACTAATGGAGTCTTGTCTTCTGCTTAGTGATTGCTGCATCTAGAGGTACTTAAATCGGTGTGTAGAGGTAGAGTGAGAAACTAAAAAAAATCGGGTTCTGGATTGTAAACCCGGGTGTACTCGGGTTTTAAAGCCTGGGTTTCGGCCTGGAACCCAGAATCAGAATCTGGTTTTCAGGGTTCCGGACTTGGCTGGGAAGAATTCCGGCCCGAATGAACAATCCTACCTTAGAAATTGAATAACTCCTGCCATAAACTGCTTGTAAATGTATTGTCTCTATTAGACACAATAGAATTCGACATCTCATTAATTTCCAGACATGTTTAGTAAATAACAGAGCTGTAGTCTTGGCTGTGTAGGGGTGGGTAATAGGAATGAAATGAACATACTTTGTTAGTCCATCTACAACCACCCATAGACTATTAAACCCATGTGAGGGTGGCAACCTTTCTATAAAATCCAATGAAATCTGTGTCCAAGGGATTTGGGAGTGGTTGTAGCAAACCACTGGGATGTGTGTTATTAATCTTGATGCATTGACAAACTTCACAATTCCTGATCAACACATTCACATCATTCTTCATGCCTTCCCAATAAAAATCCCTCCTGAGTTTGTGTAGTGTCTTGTCAAATCTTGAGTGCCACCCAAGAGTACTTGCATGCACTAACTGTAATAATTTCTACTTGAAAGCAGCATCGTCTACTACCACCAATCTTTGCTTATAAAAAAGCAGTCCATTTATATAATGTAGGCGCAGCTCCCCCTTCTTACACCTCTCCAACAAATCCAAGATCTTAGTATCCTTACCATATCCCCCATTAATTTCTTCCATCCAATCTAGAGTGGCTAAGGGTATCACAGCAAGAGTGGCATCCACCTTTACCTCTTCTCCACTATCCTTCCTAGATAGGGCATCCGCCACTTTGTTCTCCAACCCTCTCTTATACTCCACCAACATCTCATTTCCCAACAAGTTTGAGGTCCACTTTTGTTGCATAGGTGTCTCTACTTTCTGTTCCAACAAATATTCAAACTTTGATGGTCTGTTCTCACCACAAAAGGATGGCCCAACAAGTATGATCTCCACTTCTGCATTGCCATGACCAGTGCATATAACAACTTTTCATATGTTGACAAATTGAGAACTCTTCCCTTCAAACGCTGGCTATAAAAAGGCTACAAGTCTGTTCTTTTGCATTAGTACTACTCCAATTGCCCCTCCTGATACATCACATTCCACCACAAATGGAGGGGAAAAATCTGGGAGGGCCAACAAAGGGGGCTGACTTACTGCCTTCTTCAAAAGTTGAAAAGCTTCTTTAGCCTTTTCATTCCATATAAACTGGTTCTTTTTTAACAATTGGGTCAGTGGGGGCAGCAAGTGTTTTAAGTGTTCTTCCAAATTAGCACTATAAACCAAAATATCATTAAAAGAAACCAGTATGAATTTCCTCAAATATGGTCCAAATATCTCATTCACCAGACTTTGGAAAGTGCCAGGGGCATTAGTCAACTCAAAGGGCATGACTAAGAATTCATAGTGTCCTTCATGTGTCCTGAAGTCAGTCTTAGGCACAACTTCAGGTTTCACTCTAATTTGATGGTACCCCGAACATAGATCTAACTTGGGAAATAGCTTAGACCCACTCAACTCATCAAGCAGTTCCTCCACCACAAGAATAGGAAATTTATCTTTAAGGACCTATAGTCCACACACATCCTCCAAGTTTCATCTGCCTTCCTTACTAACAACACGGGAGATGAATAGGAACTTTGGCTCTATCAGATTACCCATTAGGTGAGTAGCTTCTTAACAATTTTTTCTATCTCAATCTTTTGAAAATATGGGTATCTATAGGGTCTTACTGATATGGGTTGAGTGTTTGGTTGTAGGTTAATGCTGTGATCATGAGATCTTTTAAGGGGTAAACCCTTTGGTTCCCCAAAGACCACCTCAAACTGGTTTAGGAGTAATTGGATAAAAGCAGGTAATTCTGGTTTGGAGAGGTCCTCCTTGACTTCTACTACTTGTAGCAACAACCCTTTCTTTTCTAATTTGTTGTTCTGGCTTAAGCTCCACTTCTCAATTAACTTAGCTAGCATCAACCCTTGCAATTCCACTAAGTGACTGTTGTAATGAAACTGCATTGATAGGTCCTTAAAATTCCATAGGATTGCCCCAAGTCATGAAGTCATTGTACTCCCAAAACCATGTCACATCCTGCTAGCACTAGTACAAAAGCAACTTTCACAAACAAATGGCCTTGCACTTTTACTCTTAGGGCAGCACATCACTCGTCACTTGTCACCTGCTCACCATTAGCAACCTTCACAGTTATGTTTTCCCTAGCATTAACTGGTATTTCACTTCTTTTTACCACTAAGGGGTCTATAAAATTATGAGTGCTCCTTGAGTCTATTAAGATTACTACCCCTTGGTTCCCAACTCTTCCCTTAACCCTCATCATTTTGGGATTTAGATCCCCATTAGTGCATGTAAATAAATTTCTAGTTGGTTTAAATTTGTAACAAGATCCAGCACCTCTCCTCCTTCAATAACTTCCTCTACCTTCACTGTCTCTCACGGTTCTTTTTCCACTTCTTCTATATGGAACAACTTAGGTTGTTGGCACTTCCAACCCCCTAACAGTGAGGATTTCCTTTGTGAGGATTTCCTTTCATTATATAGGCACAAGTGTGCGTGATACAAGGGTAGAAACAAGCCAGATTTACAGCAATCAAATCTGTTTACAAAAGGAAACTAGGATTATTTACATAATCTGTCTAAATAAGGAACATGATCTGTCTAAGTAAGGAAGTATATATATATCGATTAGGAAAGCTAAATAAGGAAGGTCTTGTTGTCCATTAGGAAAGCTAAATAGGAAGGTCTTGCTATCATCCTCCTCAAATTGATGCTGGTCGGTCAAGAAGCATCAATTTGCCCACAATAAACTGCTGACGTTGTTGTGTCATGGACTTTGTAAACACATCAGCGATATGGAGGTCAGTAGATACATGAGGAAGAGAAATGATATGAGTGTCCAAGATTTCCCGAATGGAATGACAGTCCACCATGATGTGTTTTGTACGGTCATGAAAAACAGGATTTGTGGCAATCTGAATGACACTAGGTGTTGTCAGTATGGAGAGGAGTAGGATCGGACTGAACACAACCAAGCATAACAAGAAGACCATGAAGCCATAGAATCTCAGAACAAGCAGCAGACATTGCATGGTATTCGGATTCGATGCAAGATTTGGAAACACGATCCTGTTTCTTACTCTTCCAAGATATCAAAGAGTCACCAAGAAACATGCACCAACCCGTAACAGATCGTCATGTATCAGGACATCCTGCCCTTCAGCATAACTGTAAGCCATAAGGTGAAGATAAGTCTCTCAGTAGGGAAGAATAGGCCATGGCTAGGAGATCCACGAAGATATCGAATAATACGACGAACAACAGCTAAATGTAGATGACGTGGAGCCTGCATGAACTGACTAACCTGCTGGATAGCGAATGAAATATTAGGTCGAGTAATAATCAACTAGTTCAGGCTACCCACGAACTATCGATACATAGTAGGGTCGGAAAGGAGATCACCCTTTTCCCGGCGATACTTCGTATACAAGTGGGTCGTCATCGTTCATATACAAGTCCAAGTTTGAATCGGTTTGGAGAAGGAGTCAAGTAATCAAAATGCTGCAAAACATGCATCTTAGGCAAAGACTCAATATGAGAAGAAAAAAACGACTGATTTTCAAATAAGACAACATGACGAGAAATGTGAAATCTGTTAGTGCATGGATCATAGCAAACATAGCTTTTGTGTGAAACACTATAACCCATAAAAGCACACTTAACCGATTAAGCAGATAAGTTATGACGTTCAAGGGATGGCAAATGAACAAAGCAAACACAACCAAAAGTATATATATCAAGATAACGAGGATGCTGATGATAAAGACGAAAGTAAGGAGTTTCAAATTTCAAGACATTGGATGGCAATTTATGAATTAAATAAACTGCTGTAGATAATGCTTGGACCCAAGATTTAGGTGGAACAGATGAGTGGAGCAATAAAGTACGAACAACATCCAACAAATGTCTATTTCTACGTTCAGCAGCACCATTTTGCTAAGGTGTATAAAGATAAGACATCTGAAAAACAATGCCTTTTGTTGGAGAAAATCATGAAACTCACGAGACATATATTCACCATGGGAACCAAACTTTAGAATATTGATTCTGGAAGAAAATTAAGTCCCAACATAGGCGTCGAATTGTTGGAAAACGGAAAAGACCTCAGATTTAGAACGAATAAAATAAACCCAAGTATACTTGGTATAATCATCAATGAAAGTAACAAAATATTTATAATTCGCATGTGAGGTAAAAGGAGAAACTCCCCACACATCACTATAAATCAAATCAAAATAACTTTCAGCATGACTACCATGAGAGGGAAAAGAAAGAGACTTACTTTTATCTAATTTACATGTGGAGCAATCAAAATAGAGATGAGAAGAAGATTGATCTTTATTGCCTAACAAACCAGAGTTTATTAAATGTGACAAAACAACAGAATTAAGATGACCCGACCTTTTGTGCCATACTTCACCCTTATTGTTGACAATATTATAAGAATATGAAAGAACATTAGGAATGGAAAAATGCAGAGGAAATAAACGTCCAACTTTAGGCCCATTCGTGAGTATCTTCCCCGACACCTAATCCTACAAAAGACAACCATCATGAGAAAAATGAACATCACAGTCATTATCAACCAACTGACCTACTGATATAAGACTAGTGGAAAGGTCAAGAGATACAAAAACATCTCTAACTGTGAATTTAACATCCATAATAGCATGAAAAGATAACTGACTACCGTTAGCAATCTAAATGTGCAACGAGCCATTATAAGTCCGAACATTGCTAAGTGTATAAGAAGAACTAGTCATGTGATTAGACGCACCCAAATCAACAAGCCAGGATAAGGATGGAAGTGAACCTTTACCTTGTAGCCCTAAGGCTGTAAACTCTAAAATAATCATTTGTTCCACCACCTCAGGAGTAAGAGCAGATGAATCACCAACAATACCAAAGTTAGCGGAAGTAGATGGACTCACAGCGGCCTGATAAGGATTAGCCTGACGATTATGGGGACGTCTAGGATATTCTTTGATAATATGCCCCAGCTTCTTACAGTAATTGCAAGATTTCCTAGCACAGTGAGCAGCAATATGGCCTTATTCCTTGTAGCTGAAACATTGAACTTTCCTCATGTTGCGTCCCTTGCCTTTCCCATAAGCCACTGCATTTGGTAACATTTTGTCTTGCTAATAAGTGGCATGTGTGGCAAGACGTTGCTCCTTACGAAGTAACTCCCTAAAACAAAAGTCCAAAGAAGTCGATGGATGACGGTTCATCAAATTGGAACGAGCGGCCTCAAATTCAAGTCATAACTTCATCAAGAACTGATCTTGCTTGCTTTTGTTCATGAATGTCCTGCACAACATAGAGAGATTCTTCCGGTACCTTGGCATAAATCATGTCAAGAAATTCTCCGCAGAGATTATTAAACCGAGAAAAATAATCTTGAATGGAGAGATCGCCTTGCAGCTGAAACATTGAACTTTCCTCATGTTACGTCCCTTGCCTTTCCCATGAGCCACATAAGCCATTGTATTTGGTAACATTTTGTCTTGCTAATAAGTGGCATGTGTGGCAAGACGCTGTTCCTCATGAAGTGACTCCCCAAAACAAACGTGCAAAGAAGGTGATGGATCACAGTTCATCAAATTGGAAAGAGTGGCCTCAAATTGAAGTCGTAACTTCATAAAAAACTGATCCTGCTTGCTCTGTTCATGAACTTCCTGCACAACATAGAGAGATTCTTCCAGTACCTTGGCATAAATAATGTCAGGACATTCTCCCCAGAGATTATTAAACCCAGAAAAATAACCTTGACTGGAGAGATCGCCTTGAGTGTAACTAGCAATCTCGTGCTCCAACTGAAAACGCCAGGCAATATTGTCCTGATTATACACTTTTCTTAAGTACTCCCACATAGATTTAAGAGTCTTATATGGCCTCAGATTAAGAACAATAAGAGGGTCAACAGATCCTAAAATCCATGTCATCACCCTAACATCTTTGATCTTTCATTGAGCCAATTTAGGAATCTTAGTAGGAGCAGAATCACTCCCACATATATGACCCCATAACTCTTTCACAAAACAAATAAATGAAATTGAAATTCCTAGGCAGAGTAATTCTTACTCGTGAATCTCACAGAAAATGAATCGGAAGACATTATGTCCACAAGAGACAAAAAAACAAGTCCAGAAAAAAATACCTTCCCACTCCCCACAGATTGTGCCAACAGACCCACTCCAAGACAAAAGTGCCGACAACCAAAACAAACTTCACACCAATTGCCAATCGAAAAACTATCACCCACCAAGCCAAAGGTTGTCGCAGCCCTCAAAGCATTCATAGAAGATGCCGAGGGTAGGAAAACTGGCACCTACCAATGGGAAAAAACAATTTCCTCACTAGAAAGAACTGAAACTATCTCTAAGGTTTGGCTCTGAAACCATGTCAAATTGGATTGAATGCCTCCTTTGTGAGGATTTCCTTTCATTATAAAGGCACAAGTGTGCGTGATACAAGGATAGAATCAAGCCAAATTTATAGCAATCAAATTTGTCTACAAAAGGAAACTAGGACTATTTACTTAATCTATCTAAATAAGGAACATGACCTGTCTAAGTTAGGGAGTATATATATACAGATTAGGAAAGCTAAGTAAGAAAGGTCTTGTTGTCAATTAGGAAAGCTAAATAGGAAGGTCTTGCTGTCATGGCCAGGATTCCATTTGGAATCACAGTAATAGCACAAAAGCCCTTATCGCTCCTATCTTTCACCTATTGGGGCTTATTTTTTGGACAGAGCCCTCTGATAGTCCCCTCAATCTATTAGACGGCCCTTCAAAACTAGCCTTATATTCCTCCACTGACCCCGTTTGCTTTAACCTGGTTAAGGACTCCATTGGATCATCATAAGCCGATGGTCCAAAGCTCAACAATAAGGCTCTATTAAAGCCTTCCAAATCCTGGATGGTACCTGATTCCTATAGATCTTGGAACCACGCCAAAGCTAGCCCTTCCTTGTGGAATGAGGCTAATCTTAATTTGTGTTGGGGTAAAGTGTTATAATAGGCAAAATATTGGTTGGTTTTGTATAGCCAACCGTTTGGGTCATCTCCATGAAAAGAAGGGAAGTCAATTCGTACCTGCCGAGGCTATACCTCCATATCCATGTCCCTTTGGTGAAATCTCTATTGCTGGTTGTCTGAAGAGCTCTCTACCCTTGGATTGCCATTGTTCTTCTTCTGTAACTCCATGGTAATAGTGGCCAATTGTTGCATCACTGTATCTGATTGCCTCTTCAGAGATAACATCTCTATTTCCAGGTTTTTGAGCTGAGAATCAATGGATTTCTTCCACTGGAGTTGATTGAGACGAGTTCCTTCTACAATCTTGGAGCTGATTGAGTGATTGTCACTTGGGATCACTCTTTTATACCAACTATAACACTGTAGTATTTTTGTTTGAGTATTTTATGTAAATGGATACTGGTTTGTAATGGTGATAACTTACTTAGAGGGTGAGGACCTCCATTGATGAAGAAGAAAAGAGAGAGACACAGAGAGAAAGAGAAGGGGATAATATTCTGATTTAGATTTTGCATAACTGAAAAGGGTGCCAACGTTCCACCCAAATAAGACTGACTAGGTAATTTTTCTTCCTTCTTCTTCCTAGATGTGTTACAGCCACCCTCTCGCCGCCAAGGTAATTTTTCTCTCTTGTGAGTGTCGGAATTTTTGCCGTTGCGATGTGTTTGCCCTTGAATAATCAGAATTCTAACATTTCCACTGGATCACAGGGAATTAATTCCATTTCTGGATAGCTTGTAGTCATTTAATTTCAAGGGTCACATCATGAAATTTGGTATTGTAATTTTTAGTATTCTTCTCCACTGAAATTTACGGCTGTAATGGTAGAATTATATAAAATGTGTTGACAGTTTTGGGTTGTTTGGGATCGTTGTGGCTGGTTGGGGTTAATGTGATAGTGTGTATGGTGTTTTTCTCTTTGTTGTGACTATCAGGAGTTATTATGCTTGGCTGTTTTGGGTTTTAAGAGATGATTGTTAAATAAGATTAATGGTTGTTGGTTGTGAGCATGGAGATTATTACAGTGTATTTTTTGAGTTATTGGTGTTGGCTAGAGGAGTGGTTATACGTGCGGTACAAGCTGGTATGAACGGCTGGTTCAACTGTGTTTGATGGGGAAAATGGAGTTGTTTTTGTTTGCCATGAGAGTGGCAAAATAATTACTAAGTAGGGCTTATGTTATTTTATTGTAGAGTTGGATGGTTACTATAAGTTGGTTAGCTTTTTTTTTTAGTGTTTGTGTGGGTTATTAATATGTCATTACATGCTCTCTAGTATAGGTGTTGGAATAGCTAGAGATTAGACACAAGAGCTACTCACTAATACACTGCGTGAGTTAGGTAAACGAAGTTCCTATGCTAGGCTTTACATGAATTGTTTAGACTGAGGATAACTTTCTGAAAATTTTGCATGTCTTGTTATTAAATGAGAACTTGGGAAAAACAATTTCGGTCATTTATTTGCATTACTCATGAAATCTATATGAAAGAGGGAAAATATTTTCTGACATGCATTGTGTAAACATGAATTTTATTTTATCATGTTGTCTCTGAAATGTTAAAAAGAGCGATATTGAAAATCTAAAAATTTGTGCATTAATTAGAAATATGCTCTAAATTTTGTTTTCAGTATATGAGAATGATCTAAATATGTTTTGATACTCTATTTTGTTTTGATATGGAATCTGAAAACTTTTAGCATGGTGTACTAATTTTGTATCTGACTCTGTCTCTGCTCTGTTCTCCTCTGCTTTGCTTTACTCTGTTTGGGTTGGTACCAACTTCTCTATCTCTGAGTGCACCCACTTTGGAAACAAAGTAATTTTCTGTGGTCTTTCCTGTGTGCAGACTCAGGGCTCCAAGAATAATAAGGGGAAGATTCACCTCTGTCTCTGCTCGGTTTGGCCACTAGGGATAGCACAACCCTACCACATGGGTTAAACATTGTAACACCCAGGTCCAACAACAAGCCGTTTTATAAAAGTTTTGTTTTTGGGGAAGATTTACCTCTGTCTCTGCTCGGTTTAGCTACTGGTTTTTTTTAAGTATTTTTTTATTTAGACTACGGGCCTAAAATCTTTGTTTTGGCAGATTATGATTTTATTCGACTTGAAATTTAGGTTGTTTTTCTAAAGGGCCAAGGTGAGAATTGAGCCAAGAAATTTCTAGAATAAGTTGGATTATTTTTGGAAATTGAGTCAAGACCCATGACTAATAAAAAAAAAAAAAAACCCAAGACCCAAGCCCACACCCGTTTATTGTTATACCATGAAAACCAACTATCCGTTTTATGATTATTCTTTTCCCCGCCACACACGATTGCACTCCCATGCACGTACGCATCTATTCTCCTCAGCTTTAGGGTTTTGTTTATATTTTGTTTCAATCACTTATATATACACACATACTTCCTGCACGAAGCACAGAGAAACCACTCCAGGCCGCATCACCCTCCTTCCGCTTTTTTAAAACCGACGCCGTAGCTACCCCACATGAAGTTCCAGCAGCCCAGCCCTCCGTCGTTCGTACTACCGCTACACCATTGCACCCCCTCGTAAACATCCGCCCAGACCAACCACCAGAACTGCGTTCCACAGTCATGGGAAACAGCAACCCACAGCTTTTACCAAGTCAAAATCCTCTGTTTTTCTATACCAAAAACAAAGTAGCCCACGTCAATGCCTTCAGCCCCACTTCCTCAACATCTCAACCGCTCGAGTTCTTGTTCGTGCTCCTCAAAACAAAGCCAATGCCCCCAGTGACGGAAGGTGCCATCCATTACCCCGACTGCTCACCGTAAGCCGTTATCTCTCTCTCCCTATGTCTCAGGTTCTCTCTTTTTCTCTCACTCATCTCTCTCTCGGTGCTCCGCTGCCGGGACAACCACCTTCTTCACCGCACTGCATGCAGCTCCTCGATTCTCGGTGAGTATCTCATGGCCCTGTCTCGCCGACTGTTGCACCACGTAAATGCATGAAAACGTGTTTTTAAGAGGCTACGTTAATTTAGGTTTACATATTATTCTGATATGAAATTGCAATACTGCCCTTATTATTGGATGGTTTCAGTTGGAATTATGTTTATATTAGATCTATTTTTTTACGTGGTCTTTGTGGGAAGTCTAAGAAATTGTGCAGAGATTAAATATGATTTTTTTTTAAATTGTACTATTAGAAGCAAATTATTTTTATAGTAAGTGTGTAATTTTATTTTGAACATTTTAAATATGATTAAAGTTTTTTTTTTTATTATTTAACGAAATTTTTACTAGTACGTATCTTAAGTGTTGATTGATATCAAGGAAATTTTGAGAATAAGGATATTTTAGATTTAAGGGATATTTTAAGGTTATGGGAATGTTTAGGTATTGAAGAATTAAAATTGATATTTTAGAGGCTTAGGCTTAAATGGTTTAAAGTTGTAATTGGTTGGGAATTTATGGAATTACATGATTATTTTGTAGGTGACAATTTATAGTTGACTCGACTTTTTGAGAAAAATTCTGAAAAGTTAAGAAGTCTAGGTAAGCGAGATTCTATGCTAGACTTTACATAAAAGTAAAATGAGCTGAGGTTGATATTTGAGAAGTATGCATATTTTGTTATGAAAAGAAATTTGAACTACTTGAGTTATTTGTTTTGCATTACTCATGAGATTCTATTTAAAAATAAAGTATTTTTCTGGCATGATTGGTCTAGACATGAGCTTATTTTTGATATTATGTTTTTGGACTCTGCAAAAGAGAGCAAATATGTAATTTTGTGCATAAATTATGTTTTTGTGATATGATTTTGTTCTGTTCTGAAAATGTTTTGTACTCCGATATGATATGATGTAATTTCTGAAAACCTTTGGCATAACATTCTGTTTTGTTTCTATTCTGTTCTAACCTTACCACGGGGGTAAAACTGTGGCCTCTGTTTGGGTTGGTACCAACGTTTCTATTTCTGGTGCACCCACTTTGGAAACAAAAGTAGTTTTCTGCATGATATTTCCTATGTGCATACTTGGGCACCGAGAATGAATAAGGGGAAGATTCACATTCTGTTTCTGCTCGGTTAGCAACTGGGGTTTGCACAACCCTACCACAGGGGTTAAACATGGTCTCTATTATGATATGATAAGATAAGATGTATATGTTCAGTTATGCTCTGCCAAAGGAAATTTTGCATAAGAATGTTTTCTGAAAGTTTCGCTCTTATATTTTTGGTATTTTGTTATGCTGTTGCATTCTGAAAACAAGTATTCTGATTTTACATTTTGAAAAAAAATATTTTGTTTAGCATTCTGAATTCTGATAAATGCTCTTGTTTACACACTAGTATATGTCCTCTGCTTACTGAGTTGTTGATAACTCATCCCTTATGTCCAAATATTTTTCAAATAATTTTGATGGTTCAGCTGAAGAACAAGAGTAGGAAGTTTTAGAAAGGTGTGATGATCGTAGGGGAATAAGTGCCTGAGGGTACAAGTGCTTATTTTTGAGTCGTAGTTAGTAAATTGATTTATTTTCGGTTATTTTGATTTAATGAGTTAAATATATTTTAGAATATTTTGAGAGTTTTTAATTTATGTTATTGAGAATCTCTTTGTTGTCCCCATGAAGGAACATAGATATTTAGGTTGATTATATGAATTAATATTTTATGGAGTTTTTAGGATTTTGTAGTTGTGTTTTTTAAGTTGATATTAAGTATTAAGAGCTAACTCTCCGGACCTTCGGGATCAGGGCGTTACAGTTGGTCTATGCTTTGTGAGATGCTCTGTTTTGATGTGATGATGATACTCAATTTTGTTATGTCAAAGTACTCTAGGTTTTATGTGTCTTTAAACCATCGCTCTATTACATTTGAAAACATGTCTTGTTTTGCATGCTAACTTTGAAAGATACTTTTGTTCTACTTATTGTACTTTGTAAATGCTTCTGTTTGCATACTGGTATATGTCATCTGCTTATTGAGTTGTTGATAACTCACCCCTTATCTTCATAATATTTTTAAGATGATTTAGACGATACTCTTGGTGATCAGGAATAGAAGTTTGGGCAAGATTGACTGGTTGTGGGAAGTTGAGTACCTAAGGGTACTTTCATTATTAGAGAGTTATCTTATGAATTGTTGGATTTTAGTGTGTGAAATTTGATGTTTGGAGACTTATGAATTTCTTGTTTTCATATTATAATTAATTAAGGAAGACCTTGTAGAGGAATTTATGTGGTTGAACTCAATGAATAAGTTTATGTTTTGTGCGGGAACAGGTAGAGATGTAATTTGCATTATAAGAGATGAATTGAATTTTATGTTTTTGTAGTAGTTATAAATATTACTTGTATTGGGAATATATGATTTTAAGTGATAAAAAGTAACTCTTCGACCCATCCGAGATTGGAGCTTTATGTTTCCAGTTTGCCATTGGCCTTGAGAAGACCCACTTGCAGTCGGTAATTGCATCTCAGGTGTACGAAAGTCCTAACTCCCAAGTATGATTGTCTTGTAGTACAGCAAGCTCCTCAAGCATTGCTTTGTGCCACCCATGATGTTTCAAGGGAATCAGAACTATTTTGGGCCTGGGAGGAATGGAGATGCATTGATGAATATTGGAATATATTTCGGATTAGGCTTGTGAGTACAAGCTCGAGAGCAAGGAATCATTGGATGAACATTTTCTGTTGTCATTGGCCAGAACGACCACAAAGGTATCACTAGGAGCATCCAAGGGAGTGGCCAATGGTACCGAAGAGTGAAGATGAGATGGCTTAATCATTACATGTGAAAGATGAACTGGTGTCTTCAGCAGAAGCAATCATATATGGGAACCGCATAATTGACACCATCATCCACAGGAAGAGCAAGAAGGGAAGGAGACGTGTTGGCCAAATGCTCACATAAGGCCTTGAATGCAATGAGGTGTCCGTAGGCAAAGAGTCTGTGGTAGGAAGTGAGGCTACAGTGGACACGCGGTCAAGCTTGGTATAACGGACAAGCGGTGCAACTGAATCATGTGAAGGACTCTAAAGAAAAACTAAATAATTCGGTGATGTTGCACGATATTGTAGAATCATTTGGCCGTGGAGCCACCCATTCAAGATAAACCGAGAGATCACAAGGACATGGAGAAGATGAGTACAAATGTAAAGTATAGTAGACACGGAAAAGGGAAAGTCTGCTCAGCAAAAACTAGGCGTCTAGAGACACAGCTTCTTGGTCAGTGGATGGAAACATTTGTAAGTTGTAACCTTTATATATTTCTCATTGTATCCCAAGAATACCTCAACCTTTGGAGACTCAGCAATGTCTCATTAGATCGCATCATACATGGTCATAGACAACATGTCAAAGTAGCAAATATTAAAACCTCAATCTCATGACACGGTCAAAGGACTCCTAAGGGCATAAATAAATTCAGGTAAATAATCATGACCTACAGGATTCACAAGGTGAAGAAGTAGGGATCCATTCACTCACTTTTACTATTGGTTGTAAAAGTACTTGTAGTATGAAATACATATTACAGTGGAGTTCTCTTTCCAAAAAGAGCATATGTTTAAGATCAATACACTGTACAAATCTTAGTCTAGTCACTATCTCAATGACTAACCCAAGTCCCACCCATTTGGCTAAACCGCTGGCTACACGAATTGTGGGCTATCCACGTACTATCTTAACAAATAACAAAGACCCCATCTTAGCCTAGCTAAGGCGACATATATATTTGTGTAAATAATCTCTATATGCTACATAAGCATCAACAGACACAATGTCTCTTCTCTGCTCACTACTTAAGTGCTAGAGGCGATCACTTGTATGAGTGAGCTGATCTAAACCTGTCGACATATCTTTTTCACCATAATTGCAAAATTTATGGTGTGTACGTGTTCTCACTAAATGCTCCCAGTCGTGCCACATGATCATAGAACATATCACTATCATGTGCATGACGAGCAATACCATGAGGAAGAGAAATCACATGGTCAACTACAAATAATTAAACACAACTCTCAAGCGGTGTTTTAGGACGATTTCTCTCCATGCACAATTTCTTGTGTAGTAATCTTCCGAAAAACATGTTACCAAGAGACTTTGTTTTTATATATAAAATTCCTTTGCACAACCATGAAAGTTAGCGATTCATTGTGAATCTCAATTAGGGTCAAACTCATAATATAAATCTTAGATTCTAGTAAGCAAATCCAACTGCGACTTTTAATATTCTACAATATGACAACAAATATCATTCTACAAACTTAATTTGAGACTTCATAGTTTCATACGAATCTCTTGTTCTGAACAACATGTGAGATCAAGCGATTAGGGCCGTTGCCCTAAGGACAACCACAACAATCTAGCTATAACTTTTAATGACTTGTTCAAATCACATCATAAGCTTACTTAATCAAATAAGCCATTCTTATCCTCTAACGAAATCTCAACCTCTAATTCTCATGAGCAACAAATAATGGAAATACCAAATAATATAGGTAAAAATAGATTCTTTGACATTCACCATCTCATTAAACACCAATGGATTTTGAACATGAGCTCCTAGAAACTATTCTTCTTGTAAATAGTCTAACAAGACATAAAGTTTGAGCTAATTTTCACAAACCCATGTCCACTACGTTGTAGTATGGAAAGCCACTCATTAGGCAACAATTAATATTCTAAGACAACCAGATTGTCATCTCTTAGAAGGACACTTTTCTAGGATTATTGTTGACAACATATTTTAATTCATAGGATAGAAACAAGTAGTTTTGATCTTATAAGCAAAGGCCTAGCATTTAATTGTATTTGTTTAATAAATAATTCATCGAAACCATTATGAGTATGTACATGAACAACTGAATGTTCAACAAATCTTGTAGACATGATTGGATACTCAGGTTATTAAGCTTCTAATCTAATTATTTGATTATATGATCATGGGATCGGGAAGGTGGTAATCCCTAAGGGGTTTCAAAAACATGTTGAAATTCATTAGGGAGGTTTTGTATATCAATAGGTACTGTAATGGAATTGTGAACTAACTCATTCTCCAGTAATTGTAACAAAAGTCCCCTCCCTTTAGACAGATGATAGCAAGGCCTTCTTGCTGCCCCTTAATAATAAACATGATGGGGGTGAGGCCCTTTACGGTCATCTTCCTAGGCCCAAGTCCAAATTCCATGGTTAAGTTGAAGAAATCCGACACAATGGGTCCCAAAGTTATAAGCCAACTTAAACCCAAGACAACATCACAACCACCCAATGAAAGTATGTAACAAAAAGGGCAAAATGGAGTACCTTGAAGCTTTGTCTTCACATTGTTCCAGAATCCCACACTTTGCACCAATTCACCATTAGCTATTTTCACTGATAGCTTCTTGGTCTCATCCACCCCAAGCTTGATTTTCAGTACAATAGATGGGTCAATAAAATTGTGTGTGCTCCCTGAGTCAATCAGCACTACTTGCTCTTCACAAATTCTTCCAAGGAGTCTCATAGTGTTAGCACTTGGGGTGCCTAAAATAGCATTCAAAGAAATCTCGAGTTCTTTTTTTCCACATTCACTGCCAGTATTTGTTCCACTACTTCATCTTCCAACCCTTCCTCTACAACCAGGCCACCATCACCCAGCTTATCTTGGGCTTGCAACCCATAAAGTTTTGGGGACTTGCAAACGTGAGAAGGATTCCACTTTTCATTGCAATGATAGCAAAACCATTTCCGATGCTTCTCATCCAGGGTGATTTGATAAAATCTTTATGTTATGGGGTACATGTTTCGCCCCTTTATTGCCCATGTCACCTAACTGACTCCTCGATGTAGGAAAAAATTTCTAGAAGGAGAAAATCCCTTATCTAGAATAGTTTTGAAGGATCTTCTAGTTGAAGCCAAATATTCCTCTTATATCTTGGCCAGCTCAAATGCAGCACCAAGGTTAATAGGATTGAGCATCTGAGTGGGTAAGCGCATCTCATCCTTTAACCCACAAAGGAAACAAATAAGTTTGTGATGGTCCGACAGCCCCCTTAAATGGTTGGATAACGCCTCAAACTAAGCCTTATACACAGCTACTAAGGTTGTTTGCTTGAGTCATGTGAGAGCTTCTATAGAGTCATCGTATGGCGTAGGGCCAAACCTTAACATTAATGGTCTCACAAAGGTTTCCCAAGATGTAAATTGCCTAGTCTCCATTGCATCTTGGTACCAAATCAAGGCTTCACCCTCCATGTAGTAGGAAGCCATCAATAAATATTGGACAGGGAGTGTTTGGTGAAAATCAAAGTATGGTGTAGCCTTGAAGACCCACCCCAATGCATTGTCCCCTTCAAAATGGGGAAACTCCAAACGAACCCCTCTTGTGAACCCACCCCTATGATGCATTTGTTCCCCATAAAGACCCACTTGGATCTATCTGTTAACATTACAAATTTCTTGTACCACAAGTGTTCTTATCATGTATGTAAGTTGAACTAACCTTTCATTGATGTTTTGAATGCCCTCCTCGTGGGAGTCCACTTGCTGCTAGAGAGAGTCTTGCTGCTCCCTAGAGCGTGTGCCTTCTGCCATTAGGATGGAGGCTCTAGATATCACTTGTTAAGCCCCTTGAGAAGAAGTTTGTAACAGAGAGGGATTGTAACATAGATGGTTTGTATCAAAATGAAGATGAATGAAACAAGGATGTCGACCTGGAAGGGGAATTAAACTATATTCACAAGTAGCAAATTCATAGGGATTGTTCGAGGCAATCCACGTCCCAAATGGTCTAAGAAATACTAGATTCAAGTGTGAGAATTCTACATTTTTCTCCAACTACCTTATACCTCGACTGACACTCCTAACATAATACAAGGAAATTAAAAGTAACAGTAAAAGACAGACCCAAGTCACAGCCATTAAAAGATGCATTTCAGATAAGTGAAACACCGTGTTTTTTTTCCAACACCAGACTCCCTACATAACCCCAATACAAAACGCAGCGTTCTGCCCTTTTAAGAAAGCATTGTCGTACTTTAAGTTTCCCACCAAGTGACTTCACACTTAGCCCAGTTCAATTTCCAGTTCCAGATACCTCCCCAGTTCACTCCTCTTCCGATTAGCTAGGTTCCTTGTCGTCATCTTCTTCCCATTGCTAGGGATACTAACACTTCCACATTGTGTATGCCACAAGGGTAGCCAGCAGACCACTCCAGCTCAAGAAAATGTTGCCATCTTGGTGCTGGGTTGCATCGGATTTGGCTAGATCCGACCACACTAGTACCGAATACTGCCACATTGATGCTAGAGATGTTTTTGATGGCCAGTCGCAACAGCCACTCTTAGTAAGGGTCGATTTGATTGTTTTTTGAGATTTCTCAGATGCCAGAGGTGGTGGTAGACCACCTTACTCGGGGTTGGCACTGGATCTGGCCAAACCAAGCCCTTATTGTACTGGATTAAATGAATAGCCATCATTTTTATGAACAACGACCATTTCAGCACCAGAAATGTTTTTGGCTGCCACCACTTGAGATGGTAGCCACCACCTGCCACCCTAGATACGGTTGGAATAATTAGGACATTGAGATAGTTTAGCTCATTGTAGGATTGATTATTAGGACGTTGAAGTGGTGGGCTAGGATTGGAGTGTGAAAAACCCAATCCTGATGGTAGTTGCACCCATTTTAGGCCTTGTTTGGATGTTGAGATGAGATAAGATGAGGAGAAATTTTTGAATAGTAGTAAAATAGTTTGTAAATAATAGTGAAATGATTTGATTTAATATGTTTTATGAGATTTTGGGAAAGGAGGAAGAAAAACTTGAATTAAAATATTATAAAGTTAAAATATTATTTGAATATAGTTTTTGAATATAATTATTATTTTGGAATTTAAAAAAATTGAATTATTTTTTGTATTTTGCTTGGAAGTTTAAAAAAGTTGTAATGATTAGATAAAAAATTTAAGATTTAAAATAAAAAATATTTATATTTAAATGATATTTGAATGTTGAGATGATATGAGATGAGACCATCTCAACATCCAAATGGAATATTACATTTAAATTGAAAACTAGATAATACTAATATTGTAACGCCTCGGTCCCGCAAGGGTCGGATCGATATCCACTTAGCAAAATTCCACAACAGTGCCGAACAAAATCATTCGTCACCTATAAGATAGACATATAACTTAAATTTCTAATTAAAAACGCATTTGGTATTTAAGCTTGAAATGCTAGTAACCTATTTTTCCTAAAAATATAAAATTCTCATAATTCTAAAATATCATCACTTCCCAATCGCATCGATATCCACTTAACAAAATTTCACCACGATCACTAGTCTATTTTAAATCTGGCCCAAACTCACACAAGATATTATAAATGTTTTGCAACAAATACAATCGGGCCCAATATCCGACCAAGGGAAAAGATGTAACTAATGACAAAAAGGCTTAGAAAGTTAGAACTTTTCATTGGAAGCTATCATGTCTTCTTAGGGGCATTTAGATGTTATATATAATAAGTGGGTAGAACTTAAAGGCTAGAACTTTGAAGAAAAACAAGCTTTAGAGAAGATGTAGTGTGGGAGAGACCGTTCGAGGTAACTCACCGAACAAAAACCATGTGATGGAGCTGGTACGACAGACTGGTGGTTCAACAGAATCATGTTCAAAGAGGCACGACACGAGAGCAAAGTGGAGGACTTGGAGTGGTGTGCAGTTGTAATGCCCCGGTCCCGTAGGGATCGAAGAGTTACTCCCTATAACTTAAAACTCACAATTCATCAACAAATTTATAGACTCCAAAATATAACGTCATCAGAATACTTCAAAGTCTCTTAATAAAATCCGCCACTGCTCAGAAATCTTCTATGAGTAATCCACTAGGCTTAAATAATCATCTCACCGATACTCCATAATCCTGATCCTTAGCTGGTCTATTCAAAAATCATCTGAAAAATAAATGGAGATAAGGGGTGAGTTTTCAACAACTCAGTAAGCAGGGACATATACTAGTGTGTAAACATGAGCATTTTCATAGAGTTCGGAATGCAGAAACAAAACATTTCAGTATCAATATGCAAATCTCAAAAAAATACATTTTATCAGAAATCCAGAGCGACTTCTCAAATATTTCATATTCAGAAACCAATATTCAAAGACTCCTTTGGCACAACATGACTGAACAACTTCGTCTTATCATATCATATCAGAACAGAGACCATGTTTAACCCCTGTGGTAGGGTTGTGCATCCTGCGGAAAGTCAAGCAGAACATAAATCACCGTGTTACCAAAGCGATTGCACTCAGAACAAAAAACCACTATTATATCTCGTGGCGGGCCAGAGGTCACTATTATCTCCCGTGATAGGGTCAGAGGTCACTATTATATCCCGTGACAGGGCCAGAGGTCACTATTATCTCCCGTGACAGGGCCAGAGGTCACTATTATATCCCATGACAGGGCCATATATCAGAGCAAAACAGAATCAGAATCACCATATCAGAGTCAGAATTAGAGTCAGAAAGTCATGCCAAAGGTTTTTCAGATGCCACATCATAACAGAGTACAGAACAGAATCAGATCACAAAACATACTTTATGCACAAAATTTCATATTCGCTCTCTTTTTCAAAGTTCAGAAACAGAATGTCAGAAATAAGCTCATGTCTAAACCAGTCATGACAGAAACTATTTTCTTCTTAAATAGAATCTCATGAATAATGTAGAACAATTATCTGAGGTTGTTTTCAGATTTCTTTTCATAACAAAACATGCACATTTTCCAAAAAGGACCTCAGTTCATTTTATTTTAATACAAAGTCTAGCATAGTAACCCCGCTTACCTGGACTTCTTAGCTTTTCAGAACTTTCCTCAAAAATGCCGAACAAATATTAATCGTCACCTATAAATAATCACGTAACTTCCATAAATTTCCAACCAACCACATATTTCGATATTAAAACTTAAAAGTGCTAAAAGAACCTATTTTAAGAATCTCAAAACCTAAAATTCTCATAATACCTAAAATACCAACCTTTTCTAAGACCAACAATATTCACTTAATCGAAATCGCACTGGAGAAGAAAATTTATCAAAAAAAGTATTATGATAATTATAGAACTCAATAAAAATTAATATTCAAAATATTTAACATACCAACAATATTTTATAAATAAAAAGAATACATTGATTACTAAACTTTTCCTAAAATAATTCATGAAAAACTCACCTCTTATGAAAAAAAAGATTTACTTACTTTAACTAACAATATTATCAAAATACAATATAATATTTATTAAAACTTAAAACAAAATCCTAATTAAATATAAACTCAACACACAAATTTCTTCTCAGCCAAAACTCAAACCGTGAACTTTCCTAATATATATTAGGTTAAAACTAGTAAGTGCAAGTTAAAACTTTACTTATAAATATACACACACACACACACACACACACACACACACACATATATATATAAGCACCCTATAAGTAAACAGGCGATAAACAAACAACAGAAAACAGCGAAAAACAAGCAGCGGCGGCAGGGACTCACCGAGATGGAGAAGTGCGACTGCGCGGCGTGCGAAGGGAGGTGGTGCACTCGGTGGCTATGCACTGGACGAGAAAGAGAGAGAGAGAGATGCACGGTGAGAGAGAGCTTACGGGAGAATTAACCGAATGTGAGAGAGAAAAACAGAGAGTGAGATACCGTGCAGCGAGGCGGCAAGAGGCGGACCTGGGGGTGACAGAAAACTTCGCCGGCGGTTTCTGGAGCTGCAACGTGAAGAAGCTCACGGTGGTTAAAGGTTGCAATGGCTCACGGTAGGAGGAGAACCATCCTCTGTTTCGGGAGTGAAAAACAGAGGCTGCGGGATGGCTATCGAAGGCTACGGGTTCACGGCTGGGTCACGGTGGCGGCGTAAGGCAGCGTTGAGGAGGAGCAAGCGGTGACTTGACTTCCTTGGGAGGCTGTGCTTTCCAGTAGACGGTTGGGGATGCAGGATGGATTTTGGCCGTGCGCGGGCGAGTCTTGCCATGCGATCCGCTTGCTCAGCGTCTCACGTGGCGCAATGGTTGCCTGTGGTTGAGATTGACCTGAGCTGGCCGTGGGTGGTGCACTACAGAAGTGCACGGTGCGGAGTGAAGGTCAGTGTAGTTGTTGACGGCAGGGTGGAGTGCAGCTCTGCACGGGTTGCTGCCGCCACTTCTCTAGAGAGAAAACATGCATTTAGTAGATTAAAACCCTTGAAGATCACGTACGTGCATGCGGTTAGGAAGTGAAACTGCTTCCTGGTTGCGTCGGGCTGGGCTTACAGGTCCACTCCATGCATTTCGGCCCACGGTTAAACAGGCCCAGCCCGAACAAGAAGAGTTCAACAATACCAAAAATATTAAAGAGTAAATTTAAATACAAACACTGATTAATATCAAGAAAGCACATCAAAATAAATTTCACAACTTAAAAAAATATAAAATAAATCCAACGAGAAAAAATTCGATAAATTTTTAAAACAAGAACAATAATATTTAAATTAATTATAAAAAAAATCTTCCACATAAAATAAATAAATACGCTAAAAAAAATACGGGGTATTATAGCAGTGCTCGGTGGCACTTTCTGTGAATGTGGCGACGACGTGGAGGGGTTGTCAATGTCACTGGACTTCATCGAGCCATGGTTGGTGGCTGAGATGTTGTAACCCAATTAAGTGGGTTGTGCTTCATGGGCCCCGAGCTAGGTTGTTGCACTTTTACTTTATTTGAATTGTTAAGTTGTTGACCCATGGCCTTAGTTATGGTGTTTGTAGAAATTTTGTCTAAGGCCTTTGTTCGGTGGCTGACGATTATAGGAATGGTGTCTTCAAGTGTACAGAGGGAAGGGGGTAGTTGAAAAGGACATTATGGAATTTATATGAAGTCTTGTAGTTTTTCATTTAGAGGAATTGGGGACCTCGAATACCCCCAACGCATATGAATTCAATAGCATTTCTATTATCTCCTTCTTCGTTCATAGTTTTCTATATTTTCCATTTTCATTCGGTCTGCACAATCTATGAGGTTCATAACAAGTGGTATCCCAGAGTCGACGATCCATGGAGGAAGACACTATTCGAGTAGCAAGAAATTCTAAACTCTCAAGAGAAGAGTCTTTAGGAGATTCATCACTGTTTGAACGAATTCATAGATATGCTGCTTAACTGGTTGGCAAAGCAACAAAATATTCATAATTGAAATAGTATGATTGAAGAGTTGATGAAACAAAAATCAGCAAATTTTTCGAGAGGAGATAAAGAAAATAGTTTTGTAGAATTAAAGGAAGGGACGAAATGGGCTACAGATCCAGCAGGAGGAAAGGAAGAATCAATAGTTACAGAAGAGAGTTTGATTTTTGCTGGTGACATATCAGGTACTTCAAATGAAAGGGGGGGTTTATATCTAGTCTCTAAGAGCATCCTCATTGGCTTTGCCAAATGAGGAGGTTGGATAAAATTTGCATAACTGATGTTAAAAACATCTCACATTGAATTGGGCAAATCTAAAATAATTTAAACTTTTGCTACATTGGTTGGCCAAATATGGAGAACCACAATTGATTCACTAAACATTAAAATACTAATTTCTCACTCCAAACAAACATTAAAATATTAGTTTCTCACTTCAAACAAAAATACTATTTGGTTTGTAATTAAAAGATTTAGATAGAATTTTAAATGAGTTTAATCAAATATTTTTTTTATTAGCATTAAATGAGTTTTGAAAATATGATTTTTTTAATATTAATTTAATTAGAATATAATTATTATTAACATTTAATTGGTAGAGATACAAAATGTGATAAAAATAAATTAAATAAAAAAATTATTAAATTAATAATATTTTATTATTATATAAAGAATGAATGGATAATTCAATGTGGGGGTTGAATTTAAATGAAATAGACAAATGTAAAAAAATGCGATATTGGCTAAATTTTGAAGATGAATTTGGCCAAGCCAATGAGAATGTTCTAAGGGTGCCGATTCTCATCATAGTGGCGAAATTCCAGAAGAATTTCTTAGAGAATGACATCTTACCTTGCAAAAAGAAGACAAGCTAGAAAGAATTTCCCTCTTCCTTCGTTGAAGAAAAACAAATGGCCATTCAAGCCTATGGAGGTTGTCATCTACAAGAGAGAAGCGAAACAACCCTCTACTGGGAAAATCTCCCCTATGGAAAGGATCAATATCCAAATTTGTGGCCGATGGGGTGGTTTTAGGACCCTAGAGAAGTGGGTCAGTGGAGCATATGCTGGTCATTCTGCTGTTTGCTTTAAGGATTTTGGAGGAAAGTTATAGGTTGGTGAATCGGGCCACAAAAATGAAAATGGAAAACACGTAATTGGTGCTCAGTTCACTATTAAAGGACGAGAAGAATTTAAAAATGAGATATCCATGACAACTCAAACCAAGAAGACCATTACTCTGGACATTCAGACCTTCGACCAGCAACATCTCCTCATCGTCTCCTATAAATCCAAAACCCTGTATTTTGTCCTCCATTTTCTTCACAAACCCCACCATCCCCAAAATTCACTAGCCCTTGTTTGCTTTGCTACACTTTATTCTTCTCATGTTCGCCCAATGTTATGTTCGACAGAGGTGGTCCATGCTACCATCATGGAGGCTGTGAGTGACCTGAAGACGCTTGAACGTCATGGAGACAGGGTATGGAGCCTGGCGTGGGATCCTACTTATTTTTTACGGCTCTATCGAGGGGTCTAGTTATTTGTGGTTTATTATATGGCACCTAGTGTTCCCAAAGATTTTACTGGATAAAAGTAATCAAGGAAGTGTTCAGTATCACAAATGATGGGAAAGTCACAGAAATACTCTAAAGGGCATTCATATCCTTTTGTTCCATATTACCGACATGTTGTTGAGACGATGGGCGAATCATAATGGTTTGGTAGTTCTGGACGGGTTGACACGGAGATAACGATTTTTGAGGATTCATATACCCCAAAGAAAAAATGCATTAGCTTGATCGCAGATGGTTGTGACAGTTTCGTGGTGCCACTGCAAGTTTTGTCATTGTCAAAGATGTTACAGACACTACAAGGAAACCGGTCTATTGCGGTGATTTTTGTCTGCTGCAAATAATATCGCAGCAATAACCAGTTATTCACTGCGATTTTGTGGGTCGACGCTGCTTCGAACGGGATTTACCTTTTGCCAGTTATTTACCTTTTGCAACGATTTTAAAGATATTTACGGTAGTTAAATTTCACTGCAAAATATGTTTTACCCATTTGCAATGATTTTAATGATAAGTGCGGCAAATTTAAGCGCCGCAAAAGATGAAAACCTTTTGACGATGCACTATTTCGCTGCAATAGTGTTATAAGATACACGGCGCCAAAAGGGTAGAAATTTATCTTATTTCCCCCCAAATCCCGCTTTCTCCTTCGTCGTCCCCAACTTTCATCTTCTCCATTTCTCTCCAGTTTCAAATTAATCGCCGCCCACTCAAAATTCCTGTGGATCAACTTCCACCGAATGAAACCACTACCATCGCCACTAGTCTAGTCCAGTGATTCGAGCGTAAGCAATGTACGCGACTCCACCCCATCGAAAACCCACTAATCGGCATCTTCCTCAGTTTATGCCGAGTCTGCACTAGTGAAAAAAGTCTCAATTTTTTGACATCCTAAGGCTTTGTTCTTCATCATCGTGGTTTCGTTTCCTAATCAAAGTGGGTTGGAGTCGATTTTCCGTCCCATTCGTCTCCTGATCCCCTCGGCTGGATTCGATTTCCCGAAGGTAATTTACTATGTTCTATCTTCATTGTTCTTAATGAAACTGTTTAGGTCAAGTAGAAACATGTTAGGGTTTTGAGAAGCACACACATTTGACAATCCCGAGCGGAGGAAGTGTTTCATCATGTTTCCCAGGAATATTAATTTTTGTATGGCTTTCTTCGACTTTGGCAAACTTGAGAATGCTTGAGTTACGGGCACTTCCTCTTAAACCCAATGATGTTGTTTTTTTACCTAATACAACAGCATTAGCATCTTATGCTCGCATGAAATGGGTTAAAATTTTGCTCATTCGGTTGGATGATGGATGATGAATTGTTGATCAAGTTTCTTATATTTATTTGATGAGTATAGGAATCCAAATAAATGGACCACTTTTGGTTGACTCAGTTTACATATTGATTTGGCTAATTCACATAGTTTTTGAGGGCCAAATGTCCCATGTTAAAAATAATTGTAACAAAGTTTGGGGACCCATGATCACTAATTGAAAGATTTTTCTACTGATCTTTTATAGACATGGGTTTTTGATGGCTGAGGAGTGCTGTTATATATGCATAGAAGTAGTACTGACTCCGTTGTGTACTGTAAAGTCATCACCCAGCTGTAAAAAAGACAACAATTCAGGGCACTAAGTTATGTACAACAACTTGATTATAGGAATCTAGTGCATGTGGAAAGTCATTGCATGTACATCTATTTCTAGACTTTACGTGTCACAGTTTTCACTACAAGAAATTGGCTCAGTTGCGGCGATATTTGGTCTGCTGGAATTAATATCGCCGCAATAAGTCATGTGTCACGGTGACTTCTTGGTCGACGCGGCTTCCAGCCCGTGACTTTTTTTTTCTTTTTTTCTTTTTTTGCGGCGATTTTAAATTATTTTGCGGCGAAAAGTTTCGCCGTAAATCTTATTTTTATTTTTGCAGCGAGTTTAAAGATAATAGCGGCGATATAAACCGCCGTAAAATGTCAAAATCTAATGCCGACGTTGTTGTTCGCTGCAAATCTCCAATTAATGTAAACGGCGCCAATACCTCCACATAAAATCAGTTTTCCCCCCAAATCTCGATTTCCCCTCAAATCGCGATTACCTTCGTCCCCATTTTTGCCTACCAGTAAGACACACGCCCCTGTTTCCACCCGGCGATTTAGGAGCTGATAAATATCTCTCCGTTGCATTCTTCGTGCATTTCTTGGTTCTCCTTTCATGTAACAGCCCGCTAGAAATTCATTGATGGAATTTCTATTGACTTTAGGAATCTCGTGAAAACCCCATAAGTTTTTACGAATCGACCAATCGTACAGTTTTTAGTCTGTCAACATAGTCAGTGTTATCACTCACTATGGTGCTAGAAATATGAGTTTAATTATTTGAGATAGTTAGAAGTGTCAGAATGCGTTATGGTCTGCGCCATTAGACTCAGTGGATTATTTAGGATTTTATGGCGCAATAACCTATTTTCATAATTTCGGACGAAAAGTTTGTTAGAAATTGTGAAATTTATTTTTAGGGGCACTTCGGGGTTGAATTTCGGTAAACGATTTTCACTATAGGTTAATATGAATATTTAAAATTTTTCAGTACTAAGTTTATTATGATTTGTTTTGAGTGAATAGTAATCTCGATAAGCTCACCCAGTGCAGTGTTTTCAAAATCACAGTGTGAAATGTCCAAATTAGGTTGGAGGAGTTTTACTTGGACACTTGGCAAGATCTTAGCCACATATAGTGAATAATATTAGAGATTTGGTACAAAGAGGAACCATTAGATGGATTTGTGAAGGTAGTCAAAGTGTGAGATCATGTCACCTATGTAAAGTTTTGTTTCATCTGATCAACCAAATTTTGCCAAACCAAAGAGGGTTTCAACCCTAGCAAAACCCTAAATGGTTGGAATCCAATTGAAACTCCAAAAGCTTGGTTGAAACTGAAATCCTAAACGGTTTCCCCAAACCCTAAAGTTAGTCTCCAAACCCTTTTTAACCCGATTTCTAGCATTGTGTTTAATCACTTGATTAAATCACTTCCACATGCTATTAATTAATCAAATCCTTGTTATGACACCATTATCCAACCTTTTAAACCTTGAAAATTTGATTGGGCCAAGAAAAATTGGTTTTGGGTTTGATAGCATCTCAAACCCCAACCAAACCCCCTTTAAACCCCAAATTGAAGCCCACTTGGTGGGGGCCACCAAGGCCCACGAAATTGGCCACCTTGGCAAAGATTCTTGGAGAAGTTTCCTCCCCCACATGGCAGAGCATCCACTGTCATTGGCTACACCCAATAGTGCCTTGATGTGAAGGAGAAATCCACTCCATCAACTTCCATCTTTCACAGCTGCTGCAGGCAGTCTTTTCCCCTCACTATTCTCTACTTTATGTCACATAGCCACCTCCAATTAAGGGTCATTCCAGCTCACAACTTCCCCCTCCAGGAGTCTATAGTCGTGCAAGGCACTTTTCATTCTATTTTATCACTTCTGTTTTCCCGTTCTTAGAGAGAAACCCAAAAGAGCTCTCTCGGGCAGAGTTCTGGGACATTTTGCGTGGCCATTTTAGACCCTTTGTAGGTATTTTTCCAAGATGACACCTTCACATAAGTTGTTCATCTTTGAGTATAGTTTTCGTGGATATCTTATTAGTTGCATTCCATGCTCATTTGATCAGTCAAAAGTTTTTTTAACCAAGGAAAGGTCATTTTGGGCGTGAAACTGGAGAGTATGTTATGTTTTGGAAGTTTTGACCAAGCTAATGGACATATCTTGGTCCGAAAATTTTATGGAGTGTTGTTAGCATGTGTTTATGAATGTTTATTGAGGTTTTGTTGCATGAATAAAACTTTTGATGATAGATTTTCTTAGAGTTAGAAACTTGAAAACTGGAAGTCGAAAAACAGTTTCTGTTTTGTGAAAGTTTGAATATTTCGTGGTTGAATGTTATTCCAAAGGCTTTAATATTTTTCTATGATGATCCTAAGCATCTTATATACATGTTAGGATGTTATTTCAAAGATATTTAGTATTAGTTTTAAAGATATGATTTTCTATCGGTTAGGCCTAAAATTTGATGTTTTTTAGTTAGATCCATGTTTTACTAAATTTTAGCCATGTGATTTTAAGTTTGATGATTGGATCTTCTTTAGTACACATTTTTAAACCATGTGATGTGTTAGTTTGAAGATCACGTGTCTTTAAGCCATGAATCGAGAGATTGATCAAAATTAGTTGGGAAAAACAGTTTCTGTTTTGGACTAAGTTTAAAACCAAAAACTCCAAGTGTTGTTTTGTGATTTTTGGTGAGTTTTGTTTAATGATTTAAAGCATGTATGATCTTAGAACGATGTTATGAATATGTTAAAAGTAAGATTTGATATTTTTGGAATTTTGGGAGATGTTTTTATTAAGATCAAAACTTGTGATTTAGGGTTTACTTTTTGTTAAAAAGTTTGGGTCTTTTTACAAAAAGTTTGGTGTTGATGATTAGCTTTTCTTAATGGATATTTTAAGTGTATTTTTAAACTTAGGATAGGAAGATCCTTGTTACAAAATTTTGGTTCAATCATAGGTTTTGAAACTTGAAAGAATTGCAACCAAAATCAAGACAAATGACCTATGTAGGTTTTGGCCATAGTGAGTTTTTCATAGTTGTGATTGGTTTTAAATTTTTCTGAATTGATATTTAAATTTGCGACAAAATTTACATGAGGAATATAAATTTTGGTAATTTTGGAATTAGGATGTAAAATCCTTAAGTTAGGGGTAAAATGGTCATTTGCCCACATGTAGAGGGTAAAATGGTAATTTTACTCTAAGTTGTTTGTTTTCACTTTTCTAATTGTTAGTAATTAATTTCTAACTTTTAGAATACCCTCTTATAGTTCTTCGTGTTTCGCGCTTTATTATAGTAAAACGCGACAGGTAAGTTAGCTTTTAACTTTCTATCAGTTTAATGTGTATGAGTGATAAGTAAGGGAGCTAAATTGTATGTATGCATGTTATCATATGTGCCATGCCAAGTCATTACAAATTTATCTGTTATACAAAATTTATTCTGTCATGAATTATTCATCTGTTACACAAGATATTCTATCACGTATTGCTATACATTGCAAGTATGTCATGTTAAGTATGCCATCTGTTACATGTATTTCATGTCACGTAATATTCACTATTACATGTTACGCCATGTTAAGAAATGTTGTCTGTTATATGGTATGCCATATTACGAAATGTTGCATGTTACATGTATGCCATGTTATGAAATGTTCTCTGTTACATTTATGTCTTGAAGTATAACATGTATGTCGTCTTACGTCCATGTCATGTTATGCTACGCCAGAACTTCTGTCTTTTATGTCACGTTCATGTTACGTCACATTACGAAATGTCTTGTATGCCAGTTAAGTTATTCATGTCAATCACGACCCTAAGTGCTAGGATGAGGTAATATCCTAGTGGAACTCCTTTGTTCACGGTGGAGTGTTTAAATAGGTATGAAATTCCCTGAGTTGACGAAGTACAGTCAACAGGTTGTGAATGGGGCCTAATTAGCTGGTCATCGGAGTGCGCCAGACACTAATGCCGATGGTGCCACACATTATGTTACGTGTGTCAACAACAAGTGTGGCACAAATAAATAAGTCATGGGGCCACAATAACTGTGGAGCATGAAGTATGGGGCCACAACAACTGTGGAGCATACACTACGTGAGACATAGCAATTGTGACACGTAGAATACGTGGAGCCACAACAACTGTGGAGTACGTATTAATGCACTCACAGCTGGTATAGAAACCTGTGATGTGATGCAGTAATCAGCAGGGACACACGGCTCAAGGGGACCTGTGTAGCACCCATATGATCACTTTAATGATTAAGTCTATTGAATAAGATTCAAAGTTCATGCATTTCACGTTCAAGTCATGTGTCACATTATGTTATGTTCAAGTTTACGTTCACGCAATCATGGTAATCCCATGAGACAAGAATATGTTTCAAGTTCATGTTATGTTATGTTCCAAGTTCACATTTATGTTATGTTTCAAGTCCATGTTATATTTTAAGTTCACGTTCATGCTATGTTTCAAGTCCATGTTATGTTTCAAGTCACGTTCATGCTAAGCTTCAGCTTCAGTTTCAGTTTAAGTTATGCCAGTTATGTTATGTTGCATGTCAAGTTATGATATGATTACTTATGATTTGATTATGTATTCATGCTTTTACTGCCATGCATGCATCATTAACCTGTGTGGAAGTTTTCTGTTAACTTGCTGAGATTTGTAATGAAATCTCACTGTGGTAGTCTCAACTACCATTCCCCCCGAATGGTAGATTTTGTTACAGGATCTGAAGAAGAACCGGGAATCGACCAAATGGAAACGGTCGACTAAGCGAATGTGCGACGTAGATGGTAATACAGTAGTTACCTCAGATTACTACTTGTATTTGTGGAGTTCAATCTCCAGCACTCTTTTGATCACAACCATGTGGACTATTATTGTGATCTTAGTTGTTTAGTATGTCGTTAAGTATGAAGTATGTTTTAGGTTTTTGGGATATTTCAGTTTGGTGCATAGTATTGCTAAAGAAAAAAATTTATTATCCACTACGAATATTGCATAATGCTAGATGCATGTTAGGAACATTGCATCTTATATGTCATGAACGGGGGCAAGTAACCTTGTGTTGCATGTCTCGATGCTTCAAATGTCCGTCCGATCCCAAGCGGAATTTGGGGGCGTCACATTTCGCGGAATCTAGGCCCCTCATTCTAGACTTTGAGTTCGAAACAAAGTCTGTGCTCGCCGTCGACCACGTGGAGAGATTGTTTTGGGAAGCCCAATATCGGCGGCGATTATCGTCCATCGAGACGGTGGGGACTCTCTTTCATGCGTCTTAGGTATTTGGTTGTTCCCTTTCTGCAAATAGCTCTCCCCCTTCATCCTTGCGTGAGTTCTTTATTGCAAAAATTATGCATTTTGGTGGGTACTGATTTGTTGTGTGTCTAAAGTCACTGCAGTCTTAATGGGCGTGTAAGCATCCAAATCATCTGAGTGATCATTTTTTTTCTTGATCTGTAGCTTATGGATTTTTTCTGCTTCGTTTGGTTTATTCATGGCCCCTTCACTGGTGCATTGTTTGTGTTGGTCTCCTTGGACTGTCTTTGAAGTTCCAAACTGTCCAGTTTCAAAATTAGTGAAAATGATGGGTAAATGAAGTCACAAACTCTATGGCCTTTCCAAAGTGATGTAGTTAAAGGAAAGGAAATGTCTGAGTGTCGGTTAGCTTGATAGGTTAACTCATTGTAGATGCTAGGAAGAGAAAGGCTAGCAGGAGAGATTATTAGTTTAGGTTGTTGGAGGATGCCATGGATAGGGAAAAAAAAATTGGCTCGAACCTGCTTGGAATACCAAGTTAAAAGGCAATTGTTTTGGCGGAATAAATTCTTTGTTTCCATTGATTAGAATATAAAGAGTTTACATGATAAGATGATATTTGTACAACAAAGGATATGTACTGCGGACATGTGCTCCAGTTACAAACTTTACTTAATTATCTTTTGTTCCTATATTTTCTGAACAGAGGAGTTGGAACTGATCTTATGTTTGTAACTGTGTTAATAAGTCTTGAGTCGTGACAACTGTTTGAGTCTTGAGTTGTGACAACTGTCTGGGTATTTTTTTTTTCATATTAAGATGTGTTCGGCCTTTTGGTTTTACGATGTTCTAATCTTTGCTATCATTCATTACTTTGGATTGTTGGTGATATCACAAGAAAAACTGATAGCATATCACTAGAATGAAAACCATTTTAAGTTGATGTATGACAAGAAGAAAGCCAGATTAGAGAACCGAAAGAAATAATACATGCAACCTTTCATTTACTGTAATGAATGTGACACAACACCAAACTTAATTGTTTTACTCACCTATAACCCCTCCTTTTACTGTGTAGATCTGGCCTTTATTGGCACTTTGTTAACGGAGTGACTGCAGGATCTTACTTAGTGATGGTCTGCTCTTTATCCAGGAAAAATAGGAAAAAGTTAAAAATAAAGCTAAATACTTTCAAAGTTTCATGGCTTAGAAAACATAAAGGATCTTTTCCTGAAGCATGCAATTAATTACTTGCTGAAGATTGAGGTTTTGATTTTCATCATTACGAAACCTGATAAACCAAAAAAATAAAAAAAATAAAATAATAAAAAAAGGCATTAACTGATATTGTGATTTTTTTTTTTCCTACTGTTGGTGACATGGGGCTTCATGCATATCTTAGTTTCATGCATTAGCTGATCTCCACCTGTTGTAGAAGGGTACTTATCATGTGCCCATTTGCATGTCAGGCGCCACGATCGTTCCTTTTATTTCTTCTCTAAGCCTTTTGACCTTTCTGCCTCTTTGCCATCCACATAATACATTAGGGTCATGCTTATACTATAGATATGTTCATCCCAATTTTGGCATTATTAAACTAATAAATGTGTGGCGCCCTCGACCCCCACGTGTTATTTAAGTGGAGTTCGTGATACCGGGATGATGATCACACGGATCACGCAGCCCATCGACCAGTGCTCAGAGTGTGTACAACATGCAATAAGTGTACAAAAATATACGCAGCGGAGAAATAAAAAGTCTTTCTTTATTCAGTAGCAGAATTTGTTCAAAAACAGTAAAAATAACTTTACAAGAATTATACAGTCATCCGACAGATAAATTAAAGACATGAAGTATCAGAAGGAAAACAAATCCTAAAACGCTGAACAACAAATCAGCAACTTATACACTTGGCGGAGTCGGCCCTTCAGGTTCAAACTCGGGCTCTGCGTCAGACTCTACGGCACCATAAAACGGAACCGTAGGGTAAAACACCACAATGAGATTATGACATCTCAGCAAGTAATTAACCGAAATAACATCCAAAAGATATATAAAATCACGGGTCCCCATACAGACATAATCCACATAAAACAACAGCACATGTTCTTTTTCCCAAAATTCCATTTTTAACCACTCACGCCAAAATCTCATTTTGGTCCAATTATAACCATTATTTTATTAAGCATGCGCCACGGTCTCCCCTATGGACCGTTCACACGACCTGGCTCTCTTCATCACATCACGGGTAACGTCCGTGCATGAGACTTCGTAACGAGCGATGCCCAGTTCCGCGCTCAGCGCGTACATGGCCAAGCATCCTCTAACCTCGCTAGCCAAAGGTCACGGAATCGGTACGAGAGCGTTACCGTCTCGTCCGTTCCCGTCGACAACTCAGGGGATGTCACATCAGTCTATTACGTTCCTGAGTGACCAGAGGAGCTCCACCGAGATAATGCCCCATCTCGGCTTGGGGTCGTGAAACACACGCATCCACGCAACAGTATCAATATCCAATAGACTTCATGACATCACCGCACAATTTAATAAAACGATAAATATGTTTTTCAACAGTTTATTAGAATACGCATTTAAATATTCCACTTACAAATTCTCAATAAATGTCGAAATACAGTTTCACAACCACAAGCATAATCTCATCCTCCAATCCGGCCCAAGGCCCAATTTTCCAACAAATTAATAAAGTCAATAGTTCCACAGATACCACAATTTATAAAGCCAATAAATGTAACAATTTATTTATAAAGCTCGAAAAATTACATGACGAAATGGACAATTGTACAAGCGGCAGCGCAACAATGGTACACGGCAACACAGTGCCCGACAGCCCTCACACTCACGGTTTTGATTCATGGAAACAACCAACAAAATTCCTCAATTTAGAACAAACACCAAGCACGGCCAAAAGTAGCCTCAAGCTTTCGGATTGTAACACCCCGTTCCCGAAAAGACATTTTAGAATTTTCGAGGAGCCAGTGTGCTACTACTAAACTTAAATATAAAAAGCTCTTCCTTTTTAACAACGCGCCAGATACGAAAGAATTCCATAAAATAACAAACTTCAATAAATACTGAAAATTCAAAATAAAGTCTGCGGAAGCATTTATCAAGAAATATAGAAGTCTTATGTGCTTATCAAAATAATTTATTTAAACCATAGAAATAATCATAGCAAAATTTGTCTAGGCCTCAACCTTGCCTCCCGGAGTCAAGTCCTGTCCTGCAGTCTCATCTTCATAAATGTCATCACCTGGGGGGTTTTAAAAAAAAAACATGAAAACAAACTAAAATGAGTCGAATACTCAATAAGCAACACATCATACAGTAAACATAATAAACATAAGGTGTCTTGAAAAGCGTGCATATTCATAAATACATGCATAAATAACATGAGCAAGAACATTAACTTATCTTTCACTTATCATAGGCCGTTACCCACTGTTGACCCCCGTGAGTTAGGGTTAGCGAATCTAAATAGATTCCGATTCTGACCGTGGCCGCGGGTTGTGGAATCCATACATAAGGAAGACAATACTGGGTGCACTACCAGCATGCACGACCTGGCAATGCAATATGCCCATAACATAGGTACCGTTTTCATATCATAACATAGGCCATTACATATTTTATTAAATCATACTTGCATACTTGTCATTTCATAGATTTCAAAAGAAATCACATACATACTTGTCATATCGTATCATAGATTTCAAACGAAATCGCATTCTTTCATAAACGTCGTGATACATGTTTCATCACATAAAATCATGATTTTTCATAAATATTTTACGAAATAACTCTCTCCTAAAATCATGCATTTCCTAAATAATTTTATGAATAATCTTTCACTTAAAATCATGCATTTTATAAATAATTTTATGAATAATCTTTCACATGCATTTCATAAATAATTTCATGAATAATCTTCCACAAATAATCATGACTTTTTCATAATTTTATCATGTTTTGGGTACGTAAAAAGGGGCTTCCAATAGAGGGCATACATGCATAATATCTTTTATAAAAAGACAAACAGCTCACTGTACATACGTGTAAGGATATGATCATGCTACTTACCTTTCAACGCTAATCCACTATTTTCAGCACGTAGTCGGTTGCCTATAAAAATAAACATGCAAATTTTCATAAATTTCTTATTAAACCTGTGACTTTATTTAAAACCTAAACTACTAAAATAGTCTATATTTCCTAAGCCTAAATTCTTCCTAACACTAAAATATTCTTACCCGTTAGTCTTAAATAAGCAAGGATATTTTTGGAAAATAACATACTGTACATGGGCATTTTGGGAAAATAAAATAGAGGGGCATTTTTGTAATTTAACTAACCAAAAACAAATATTGATTACGGGTTGCATGGATTCAGTTTGGTTTTACGCGTGAAAGGGAAAGGCATGCAATCGAGTTGGGGTGCGATGCTCACCGAGAGAGGAAGCTGATGCGACGGTGGTTCTGGTGGCTGGGCACGACGTCAACTCCGACGAGTGGTGGCTAAGCAACCGAGAGTGAGAGAGAGTTATGAGAGAGGGAGAGTTTGTTCGGCGTCGTCTGTTGCTGCCAACGGTGGCGCCGCGGCCCAAAAGTGGCAAAACGTGGTTCTCGGTTTGAGTGGGGGGGGGGGGGTGCTCTGTTTCGAGGGCCTAAAACAGAGCAGCTTCAGCTTTCGCTTTCCACGGAAGATGATGATGGTGGCTACTGTGTTTGGGCTGCTTTAGGGGGTGGAGAGGAAGAGCTGCGTGTGTGTAGTTGTGCGGTCGTCTCGTGTTTGTTCTACGGTGAGTGTTGGTTGTGTGTTTGGAGGTGGATAAAAATCGAGACTCTCTCTCGGTGACGGACTTGCGGGTTGAGTGGTTTTGTGTGGTGCACGTGACGGCTTGGCTGAGCAACGGGGGTGGAGGGTATCGACGAGGGCTTGCTACTGGGTTGGCATGGAGGGGATCATAGTGCGACGTGGGGAAGAAGGTGTGGCTTTGGTTTCCATGGAAAATTTTCAGAGAGGAAAAAAAAGATAGCTTGGCGGCAGTGGCTATGCCTCTCATGCAGAGGACAACTTAACTATTTATAACCTAGCCAATAGAGAGTCAAAAAGAAAAACCCTAGGATGAGAAACGTGAATGTGGAGGAAACGGATGAAGCCGTGCATGCATTTTATTGATACGCGATTAGCAGACTCACGGTGGAGGGCATTGCGGCTTGCATTCTTTGGTGAGTGAAACGTGTGTATGCATATATGTTTGAGATCTTAAAAGAAACCCTAGATGAATAGACGTGCATGTGCATGTGCATGTGAGTGGCTTGTTTGAAATTCAAAGAAAAAAAAAATCCGGAAAGAAAGGAGTTGTATTATGAAGAGGATTCAAGGGCTTGGATAGAAAATAATAATAATAATAATAATAATAATAATAATAATAATAATAATAGAGCATTAATAAAATTATTCAAATTTTATCCCTAAAAAAAAAATATAGGGTCGGGTCGTTACACGGATTCCCAACAAAATCACAGAGAAATAATCAACCCAAAAATGATAGAGCTAAAGAGGAAGTTGTTCTCGGATCCCCCAACAATGGAGATGCCGAGGCCTATAAATAGACCAAAGTGGCGGTTTGCAAGGCACCCGTGTCGCATGGTGGAGGAAGGAAATAACGGCAGCATGCCGTGGAGAAAAAGAAGTCCTCTCGTGGACGCGTGGCACGGCGGCACTCACGGAAGCCATGCCCATCGACACCGAGGAGCTTGCGGAAGGACAAGGGACCGTGCGATGCCACGGGTTGACAGCAAGCTCTCGGGGTGCATGCCGAACGACACGAGAGAGTGAGATGTAGGTGGAGGTGGCTCACGGCTGGGATCTACTTTCGGTAGCAGCTGCGTGGAATTCGGTGGAAGAAGCAGAAAAGAAGAAGAAGGAGGAGGAACAAGAAGCAGGAAGAAGAAGTAGCAGGGTGCGGCGCATGAAGGGAAATAAGATGGAGCCCTAGCTGCATCCAAAACGGCACCGTTTGGGTTAGTGGGGGGCTGGGTTCTCACGGGCTGGGCTGGGCCGGGCTACGGGCTGGGCCGGTCTTCGGCTGGGCTTCAGCAAACACACACACACACAACACACACGGCCCAATACAATAAAACAAAAATAATAAGCCCAAAAATAATAACAATACAAATAATCAAAATAACACACTCTAAAATAAATTTAACAAAACAATAAAATAAAATACCAAAATAAATAAAATAACAAACAACATAATTAATTAACACATTAAAATAACACCTCAATTAAAAATAATAAGAATAAGGATTAAAATACAAGCAAAACTAGAGATCTCACAAGATGCATGCACAAAACTTTTAAAATAAATTTTCCACGTCTCCCTTTATGTGATCTGTTTGTTCTGGCCATCATCTACAGGTAAAAGTTAAGTTATTGTTTTTCTTAACTGTTTGAGTCTGAGTAGGATCCATAACATTTTCCAATTTCTGCTATATTCAAGTGCAGAATTTTAGCTATTTAATCGTTGGTACTAGCTTAGTTATCCTTATATTATGTTATACTTGTCTTTGTCTATTTTAATGAAGCCCCTTTCGTCCAAACATCAGAATAATGCTCCTCCTTTTCATTTTAGCTAAGTTTTGCAATCAAATACAATCTTTATTGCGTCTGGATATTTGAGTTTGCTATTATTAATCAAGACCTGTGATAGTCCAGCACGTTTGGTTTTGTATATTCGTTGAACTGATTATAGTTATTATACATGCAAATATTTAATTGTTTACTTGAATTGATTATAGTTAGAATACATTCATGAATTCTAACTATATACTTACTTCAATTTAAAGTTTCTTTGGTGCTGATCAACAGTACCCCCGACCATTCCTTTACCCTCCTTTAATTCTTTTGTTTCATTTGTCATTCTACATTCTTTTGGCAATAATTTCTTGGCTAATGTATTATGGTAAACCGATCAGTGGGTCTTTTATCTAAAAATTGGTTGCCTCATTTCTAATGCATAAGTGTATTTTTTTTTTAATATTTTGATTTTTTTTTTTCACTTGCGGTCAAAGTGAGCGGTTACTTTGAGGGATAGAGTAGCAGCGCCCTCTTTTTTTTTTTTTTCTTCTTTCTTCTTCTTGATTGGATTGCAGGAAATTAATTAGCTAGCTTCCAATAACATGCATGGCAAAATGTGTTTGTACTTCGAATTGGTTTTAATTAATCATCTTCCTCATGATCATATAGTAAAACTTTTGTCCAAAAGGCGCCACTAATGCAATGAACTGCACATTTAGGACAAAAGGGTTGATGAAGACTCTAGCTGAAGTATTTAGAAGCTGGATTTTGGTAACAAACAAGGGTTAGCGGCTAGCCTAGCTAGTCATGATAATATAGTTTCATTTGGATGTGATTCCCTAACTTTGTGAGCTGACAATTTCTGCTGGTTACTCATGAATTTGCAATGCAGAATAACTAAATAAATGAATACTTCTTCAAGCTTTTTGAGCTGTTGTTCATCTCATTATATAGGAGAGGTAGACCCCCCCCCCATATATGGAAATCGATCATATCCTATTACATATTATAAAGTCTATATTCATATATGTATATAGACTTACATATATGGACATTGATTCTATGCTCATGAGTTAGAGAGTACATTAATTTAAATATGCCCCCGATGTTTAACCTAATTGCTTCATTCTGAACATTTCTTTTTTGCCTTCCCTTTTCTCCCCCACAACCAATTATTAGGAGCTAATGATTGAGAGAGATGAGGGCCAATGGGGATATATTAATTTCACCTTAGCATCGACTTCTATGTATAGTTAATGGAATTTAGAGATCTATGGTAGGCTGATTTGTACTAAGATATTGAAATAAAAGACTAAAAAAGACTCGAATCCCTTCAATTCGGGGAAATAAATCAGCTTATGTAGCTGATAAGCGTCTTAGTACTTGTATTTATTTTTTCATGGAAAAATATAAGATCTCTCTCTCTCTCCCTCTCTATTATTATTTTTCTTCCCAATAGCCCTTCAACATATCAATGTCTTTGAACAGTACTGTCAATTTATTGCACATGACAAACATCTCTCTTTCATTATTGTAGCGAATACAATCTGTGACAGTGGCTATAGGATAGGAGGTGTGAGGTGTTGGATATGGCCATCATGTACTTGAGCATGTTATGTATAGATATAACATATATATCTATATATGATGGTCAAATGAATTCCATCACTTGTGCAATGAACCTACAGCTAAATCAATAGAATAGTACTACTTAATCCATATTAATTACAACCATTTCACCATGATGGGAATTTTCTGCTATTATTTGCGGATTAAGCTAGCTAGCTTAATGTCATTAATTCCTAAAAGCCAATAAGTAGGGTTTTTTTTTTTTTTTTAAAAGAGCCGGTAGCCATATGGAAGTGGCCCCGTCCCAAGTTTATTAATAAACCCTCACTTATGGCGGAGGAATACCGTGGTTATAAGACAAGTATGAGGGAGTTTATAGAACCTCCCAAATACAAAACCAACCTAGGAACCAAAACAGCAAGAAAAAAATAACAAATAAAACAGAAACTAACAGGCCTATAAAAAAGCCTAAAAACAAGAACACGAAAAAAAAAACTAAACAGGCCTATAACAAAACAATAAAACATCTGAACAAGCCTAACAAATAAAAACAAAAAAACCAGAAAACACCAAAAACAAACCTGGACCTCAAACTAACAACGCAAGTATGGAATGCTAAGAAAATCCAGCCGCACAATACCTTTTAAATACCTGGGAAAATCTTGATTGTCGTTATACGTGACATTCAAACCCATTTCACCTTCTCTAGCAAGAAAATCCGCTGCACTGTTACCTTCCCGCAATTGATGAACCACAACAAAATTAAGCCCCTCAAGTTCCTTACGCAAAACCTCCCAAAAATCCCAAAGATACCACACAGAGCATTTACCCTTACAAAGCCAATCAACAACAATTTGAGAATCACTTTCAATAATCACATTAATCATATGGAGCCGTTTACACAATCTAATACCATCCAGAATTGCTTTCATTTCAGCGCCATTATTCTTACCCACCCCATAATGGGCAGAAAAAGCCCCTTTTACCAGACCGTTCCAATCTCTAATAGTGCCGCCCCCTCCCGAATTACCCGGATTACCTCTACAACTCCCGTCGCAATTAAGCTTCACCCAGCCCGAAGGAGGCCTGGACCATTTAACAATTTTACTAGGTCGCATAGAAATGCGAGGCCTCTCTAAATTAAAATCTTCCAAAATCTTCAAGTCGTGCATGGATAAATGACAAACAGAGTTAATATTATTCGCCAAAGATTTAATCCACACCCGAACACTTCTCCAAACAATCACAGCCGAATCATACTTGCCATCCATTCTAGCCTTACAACGTCTCTTCCAAAGGCACCAAGTGATGATACAAGGAATTAAACCAACAAGAGTCCCTTTAAAAGAGGATTTTTTAGCATAAGAAAACCAGCCAGCTACTCTATTTTTCCATGGAAGATTGCGTCTACAAGGGATACCCAAAACAGAACTGGCATACAACCAAACCTCAAAAGCCACTGCCCCCATAGAAAAAATATGGTCAATATCTTCCATACACCTCCTATCACAACAATCACACGCAGAGGCAAGAGACACACCTTTACTTTGAACCTGAACGTCCACAGGCAGACAATCCAATCATGCCAAGGTAATTCCTATCCTCTCTTTCTCACCACCTCCCAAGCTGTACGAGTAGAAAACCTGCCATCAGTAGAAGGCTTCCACATAAACAAATCCGGACCATGGGTAACATTAATAGGCATCTGAATAATTTCCTCGACAACCTCCTCACTAACCAACTCCCTAAGTAAGTCCTCATCCCAAAAATTATTGGACCAACAATCTTGAAGACGCAGCCTGTTATCAGTAATCTCTTCCACCCGTATGGAAAGGGGACCTGAAGCCAACCATCTATCAAACCAAAAAGAAGCATTACCACCACGCACAAGGACCTTCACATTGTCCATAACTTCCGGAAGCATCTTTACAATTGATCGCCAGAATCTAGAATCAGTTGGCTTCACCTTGTAAGTAGAAAAATGACTATGACGAATATATTTGGCACGAAAAAAATCAGACCAAAGATTGTTAGAAAACAAAATACGGAAAGCAAACTTCATAAGGAGAGATTTTTGAACCTCTTTAAGATCTTTCATGCCCAAACCACCTTCTCTGGTAGGCAAACAAATATGCCTCCACGACCTCCAATGATATTTCCTTTTACCATCATTCTCACCCCAAAAAAAATTAGCTAACAAGGCATGAATACAAGACAAAGATATGGAAGGCACACACATAACAGATAATAAGTGGATTGGCATACTATTTAAAACATGCTTAATTAAAATCAATCTCCCACCCGAGGATAACAATTTAAACTTCCAACCGGCAACTTTTTTCCTGATTTTATCAATTAACGGCTCAAAACCCGGGTTGTCAATCTACCAGAAACCAACGGCACACCCAAATAAATAGTAGGAAACTTACCATCCTTAAAGCCCGTAAGACTCAACAAGCTCCTCTTACGTAAATTAGAAATAAGCTTAGAAAGAAAAAGAGCAGATTTATCCCTGTTGATTTTTTGACCAGACCACCTCTCATAAGTATCAAGAGTATGCAGCAAATTTTTAATAGACCTCTTACCCCCATTAGTAAAAATAAGGATATCATCAGCATAAAGTAAATGAGAAACCAAAGGGGCACCAATTGGGTGGCTAAATTTGCCAATCCGACCATCCTGAAAATTACTCCTGAGCAACCGAGACAAAACTTCTTCCATGAGGATGAAAAGGTAGGGAGAAAGAGGATCCCCTTGACGAAGACCCCTGGCAGATTGGAAAAAACCTTTTAAGGTACCATTCATCATGACAGAAAACCATTGAGACTGCACACAGTTAGCAATAATCTGACAAACAGTATCAGAAAAACCAAAAGCACGGATCACATGCAATAAAAAATCCCAATTCACCCTATCATAAGCCTTAGCCATATCAAGTTTAATCAAAACATTACCACCAACAGATTTTTTATGAAGCGACTGAACCATCTCCTGAGCAAGGGTAATATTTTCAAAAATACTATGCCCAGGAATAAACGCACCTTGTTCATGAGAGACCAAAACATCAAGAACAGAATTAAGACAATTCACAAAAATCTTTGAAAAAATTTTATAAGCCACAGAGCACAAACTAATAGGACGGAATTTATCAAAACCAGAAGGCTCAGGCACTTTTGGGATAAGAACAATAAAAGAGGAAGAATAAAACCTGGATAGGGGAACACCCCTGAAGAAATCTCCAGCAGCCGCTACCACATCCTCTTTGATAATATCCCAGCAAGACATATAAAAGCCCGAACCAAAACCATCAGGCCCTGGGCTACTATTCTTAGGAATAGAAAAAACAGCTTGTTTCACTTCCAATTCAGAAGGAACCGCGCATAACCAAAGATTTTCTTCATCTGAAATTTTCTTCTCAATAAGCCTCGACAAGTCGCAGTGTTCCACCATAGAGACATCAGAAAGGAAGTTACGGAAATAATCCACGGCCTCCTCATGAACCGCTTCAGCAGTACACAAAACTCTCCCATCGGCAAGGACCATTTTACTAATATGCCCCTTGTTGCGCCTCTGGTTAATAACTGAATGAAAAAACTTGGAATTTTGATCTCCCTCAGTCAACCATTTCTTTTTAGCAATTTGGCCAAGACGAGAAGCTTCCCTTTTCTCCCATATTTCAATCTCGGTCTTAGTAGCCACAAAATCATCCTTATCTCCTCAGAAAAACCAGATTGAAGTTGGCTATCTAAAAAATCTAACCTCTCTTCCAGCGCACGAATATTCACATCCACCCTACCAAAAACATTTTTATTCCAGGCACGAAGCGCTATCTTTGTTCTTTTCAGACGAATAGAGAGCTTAAGAAGACCAGACGCCGTATCCTGCTGGTTCCAAGCTTCCTTCACACACATAAGAAAACCATCATGTGAGCACCACATATTCAAAAAACGAAAAGGAGAGGGGCCATAGGACAAAGCTGGATGATCTGAGTATACAACCATCGGGCAATGATCAGAAGATTTACGGCTCAAATAATTGAAATGAACAGAAGGAAAGAGACTGGCAAAAAAATTATTCATGAGCACTCTGTCTAATTTTGCCCAACTTCTGGACACTCCCCCATGTCCATTACACCACGACATGCGCTGGCCAGAATTAGAAACCTCTAACAGACCACAACGATCAATACAATCGTTGAATTCTAACATCAAGATAAAAGGCCGAGGATTCCCACCAACTCTTTTCGAGTCCCTGCGAATAACATTAAAATCACCCAAAACTAACCAAGGCTGATCCAAATCGGTCCACTCCTCTAAATCATGCCATAGTTCTCTTCTATCAACATATGAACACTTAGCATAGACAAAAGTAACAAAAACACGGTGAGCATCCCACTTGAACCAACCAGACACGGATTGGGTCGTACAAAGCACAATCTCAAAAATGTTAGGAATATTCCAGAACACCCACAACTTACCACCCTGATTGGCATTAGAAGCATAATAATTAAAATCAAAAAAACACCCAAGAGAAGCCATACGAGAATCATCAACAAAAGGTTCCGAGATAGCAAATAAAGAAACCTTGAATTTAAAAAGCAGCTTCTTCAAAATACCTCTAGAACTGCCCAGCCCTCTAATATTCCAGAAAAAAATGTTATCAGTCATAAATTCAATTTTTGGGAGCGGGTATGAACCCGTTGTGATTTTCTCAATGCCTTATGCCTTATCCTCCTTCATATTTAATTTCTCATTAGCCGTGATATGATCCGCATCTGAGTCATAACATTTTTCTTTTCCCATCACAGCAGGTAGAGCACCCTCTTCATTTTCAGAGTCATAAAACCGCTCCCTCTCCCCATGGAAAATCAGCTTACGCGAACTCGGCAAGTCTTCCTACACCTTTTCACCATCAGCCTGCACCTGCGGAACGCTGTCACACCAAACTTCCTCACCATCATCTTCACTATCTTGGGCACTAATATCCTTGAATTGCTGGCCAGCATCCATATGAGTAACAGCAGTAGCATGCTCGCGCAACTTCCCAGCCGCAAAGTCCTCCAACGAAAGATTAATACCAGGTTCCTGCTGGGCGACGCACACGGCAAGATGGTTTTCCATCAAATCCAATGGCTGGATATTCTCGTCAGAGCAAAGAGGAGATGATGCCCCCAGCCCACTAACACACGCCCCTTCTTTGCTGCCCGTCACAAGAGACTTGATAACCTTAACAGAAAACTCTGCACCCTCCTCTGTTTTTTCCCTTGCATTACTTGATTCTGGTTTATCAGGATTTTGCTCAAGATTCATTTTCGCATGGTCATCTTCTTTGGTTATCACCATGGCAGAGTTCTTCCGACCCACTTCCTTCCATATCTTTCCATCATCCTTGTTCCCTTCCCCGTTTCTGGACTGTTTCCCGACATGCACACGGCTTGCACGCTGTCTCATTCTACAAGCCACCTCTGTATGGCCTTGCCTATAACATTTATTGCAATAAAAGCCTGGTTTCTCATAGACCACCGACTGCCAAATCTGATGTGAACCAAACATCACAGGAAATCCTTTAATCTGCTCGTCTCTGAGATCAACCGCAACACACAACCGTGCCCCTGTGGCTCGGGTTCTATAAACCGTAGCATTGTCCGTTCCCGAAAACTTCCCAAAACGTGTGGCAAAGCTTTGAAGACAATCCAACCTATACAAATGCAAAGGTAAACCAGGCAAAAAAATCCATTGAGGAGCAATGGATGGTTATCTTTTCAGATCGAAACCCACGGACCAGTTGAACAAACGGAACGGAACGCCTGCCACCACCCTGCCTTCACGTGCCCATGCATGTAAGTAGTCTTTTTCATTTGCAAGGTGTAAAAGAACATGGAAACCATCCATAAAACTGATCATCGGCACCTCACTAAACTCCCAAGTTTTGATAATATTCTTCCGTAAAACATCAATGGAAGGTCTGGAGGATAAAAACATAAGGACCAAAGCAAATTTTAAATCTTCGGCTGCCTTTTCCATCTCAAGATCCGAGAAGATGAAACCAAGCTCACTATTAATTACCTCAGGACGCCGGACTAGAAGTTTGAATTTTGGAGGAGGGATAGGCCGCTGCAATGCCTCCGCAAACGTACGCCTCTCGCCGTTCTCGTTACCGGTTGAAAACTCCAACCCCACCAGAGGGGGCCCTTCCGGAATCTTGTCCAGCCCGCTTGTCCCAGAGGCCACCAGAGGGCAGTTCATCACTGCCCACGAAGACTAGCGCTGCGCAAAAAACCCTAGCAGAGCATGCAGCGGACGTTCACGTAAGGAAACTTTTTTTTAAGCCAATAAGTAGGGTTACCCAAAATAAAAAATTCAATAAAGCAAATCTGATCATGACTCAACGTAGGGTTTGTTTCCCTTGGTATTATAATTAGCTAGCCAGCTTTCTTTTCCCTTTTTAATTTTATTTAGGGATTGTACATGTTTGTTTGTTTTTTACCCAGTAATTGTACATATATGTAAGACATTAAATCCCGAAATTTAGGTTGGCTTTTGTTTTTTTGAATCATTGGAAATGTGGGGCTTGAACAGGTGTGTTAATGTGATATCAAACTCTAGTTTGCAATGATAACAAGTGGTAATTCTCGGTTAGGTTCAAATAAGTATAAGATTAGACTTCAAATAATGCACCAATTCCACTAAAATTTTCCTGCTTTCGAATGCAGATCACCAATTTACATAGTTATGCATTTTACTATGTGAATTATTGGGCATCGACCAATTTTGTTATTTTGTACTGCCTTGGGATCCCACTTCAACTTCTATTCTTTCAGTTTTGTCTGAATTTCTAAATATTATTTTGATCTTTTCCGTAGAGAATGAATGCATGCCATGCCTTCAGATGAACATTATTGTGCAAGTCAGAGTTAGAACTCTGAGATATTTGGATCCATGCGGCACTTTGATTTGTGATGTGTTCCACTTATTTACTCCTAATTATTCTAACTCTGAATGGAATGATTTGAGAGATTATAATTGGCTGTATCATGAGATACCATTTTGAATCTCATTGTATAAACTTTAGGCAGGATATCAGTTCTTTCTTACTTATGTAAATAATTAATCTTAGACCATTTCATGAGAAGAGCTGTTTATTTTGGATAATACTTGGTTTTTTGAGTACTTGTTGACAATTGAATTAATCCCATCAACTTGTGTTAGTTAATTGGTTCAGTTTGAAGCAAATTCCCGCTTTTGATGGGCATGGCAGTTTTGGACTGATTAAATTAGTTTCTTCACAAGTTAATGGATTGATTAATTAGGTTTGTAATCTTGTTGAGCCGAGTCGATCTTTTGGATTGTCGGGCTTTGCTTGATTACATGTAACTTGTGGTAAGAGCTCGTCACCTTTGCTAATCTTTTGGATTGTAAGGCTCAGCAAGATCAAATAACTCAATGTTCAGCTCGAGTTATAGTTACGTGTTCGAGCCTAGTCGAGCCTGACATTAGTCTCAACGGAGTTGAGTTATTATTATTCTTTAACACGCTAGATCATAGTCAATTTATTTCTTTTAGCTTCCCTTGTGCTCTTTTTAAACAAAAATTACATGAATAATATATTTGGTTTTGGATAAAAAAATGACCATATCTTTTCGTTATTGGACTCCCCCCACTAGATTTTTCCCAACATGTAGATGTTCCCCAATGACAATCTATTGGCATTTTCTAACCTTTCATCGTATATGTAACATCGCCCAGAATACTGATCTTGTGCAAGGAGAATTCTTGTAATTCCTTAGACCATAATGGTTCTCCCGCCATCCATTAGTTTTCCTCCAATGCCCATCTTTAATAATCCAGGCATCATGGCTGTTTAGAAGATATGGTTTTGGTTGCATGTCTTCAGCCATAATTCTCAACGTAGTGTTCACAAGTGCAGTTTAATAAAGGCTTACCCAATTCATAGATGCCATAATTGTTTTGTGTATAATTAATGATAATATTCAAGCATACTACCTACACGCTTCCATAAGTTCTATAATTCTTCCAACTCTTGTGTATGTGGACCATCTACTTAGAATCTTTATATGCACCTTGATCTAGAATATACCAAAAATATTCACATATATATGACTATGTTTAACATGCTGACATATATTTTCTACAGCACTTCACTGCTCCTGGCATAAACACACTAAACCATTCACCACTATCTCTTCGTCACTCCACAACTATCTTCATGACAACCCCGGTTAGTATCATTTTCAACATCTTCTCTTGTGCTCCACATGCAAGTAACTTCGACTCGCCTGCTTATTTATTCAACAATGCACTTTCTCAAATTCTTTACCTGTCCTCCATATAGCTAAATCTTAGTTATCCGATTAACTAACATGTATATTTCGACCTTTTTAGATGGACAAAAGTTGGATGAACTTGACCGATAGACTTCGTTCGCCTGCATACGCCGATGGGGTTAACACTTTCCTCACCCTTGCACGAAACCATTCTTAGGGTAGTGATCGCATTCGGTGTCCATGTCGTTCATGCTGTAATAATCTCTTCTTGCCTATACGAATTGTGGAGATTCACTTGTTCATTAAAGGGATCAATCCAAATTATACCCAGTGGGTATTTCATGGGGAGGAGGAAACACGAAGTTTTACACATTAAGACACTCGGTGGCTGGTCAATAAAGTCTTTTGATATGCTACTGAACCTGTTGCGGTCTGCCTTTCCTGATGCTGAATTGCCACATTCATATGAGGAGTCAAAGTCATTGGAGTGGGGTTTTGGATTCAATTACCACAAGATTCATGCATGCCCCAATGACTGCATCTTGTTTTGGAAGAAGAATGATAATCTTAATGAATGTCCTAACTGTAAGGCTTCAAGGTGGGTGCCTAATACACACAAGGCACGCCTTATCCCGCAAAAAGTGTTGCGGCATTTTCCTTTGAAGCCAAGATTGCAACGCCTCTTCGTGTCTGCAAAGATAGCAGGTGATATGAGATGGCATAAAGAGCAACGACCGACTGATGAGGCTAGCCTGAGACATCCTGCAGACTCATAATCCTAGAAGAGATTTGATGAAGAACATAGTTGGTTCGCTCAGGATGCTCGCAATGTAAGGCTTGGGATGTCAAGTGATGGTTTCAATTTGTTCAGCAATATGTCTAAATCGTATAGCATTTGGCCAGTAATCCTGGTTCCGTATAACTTGCCTCCATGGTTGTGCATGAATGATCAATTCATGATGACATCCCTCATTATTCCTAGGCCAAAATCTCCAGGTAATGACATCGATGTTTACTTCCAACCGTTAGTCGATGAACTGCTTGAATTTTGGGAACATGGGGTACCTACGTATGATGCCTCCACAAAGGAAACTTTCATGTTGCATGCTACTTTAATGTGGACAATCAACGACTTCCCAGCATATGGGAATCTTTCTGGCTGGTCAACAAAAAGAAAATTAGCATGTCCATCCTGTAATGTGGGCACAGATTCCATATGGTTGAAGTATGGCCGAAAACATTGTTATATGGGACATCGTCGTTTTTTGCCACCAGATCACATGTGGAGAATGAGAAAATATTTGTTCAATGGTCGAGTAGATCAAAGCATGCCACCAAGGATTTTAGAAGGAGCTGATGTTTTGGCTCAACTGCAGATGCTTGGGAATGTGCAATTTGGTAAATCTGGTCGAAAGAGAAAACGCACTGCTGAAGAGTTGAACTGGACAAAGTATAGCATTCTCTTCAAGCTAACGAATTGGGTAACCCTGTGTCTTCGACATAATCTAGATGTCATGTATATTGAGAAAAATATTTGTGATAACATCTTGTGCACATTAATGAACATTCCTGGGAAAACCAAGGATAATATCAATTCTCGACGTGACTTGGAGATTTTTCAGTTTAGAAAAGAATTACATTTGAAGGTTCAAGGTGAACATGTTACAATGCCACATGCACAGTACACATTACACGGTCATGAAAGGAATAAATTCTGTGAATGGCTGGCCGATGTGAAATTTCGAGATGGATTCGCTTCCAATATACCGCATTGTGTTTCTGTACGTGATTGCAAAATCAAAGGATTGAAAAGTCATGACTGTCATGTTTTTCTCTAAAAATTACTTCCTATTGCTGTTGGTGGGTACTTACGAACTGATATTGCATTGGCCTTGACTAAATTGAGCACTTTCTTCAAGGAGTTGTGTGCCCGAACCCTGGATGTTAACCGCCTATCGCAACTCCAAATTGATATTGTCACAATTCTATGCAAATTGGAGATGATATTCCCCCCATATTTTTTCGATGTCATGGTCCACCTAGCTGTCCACTTACCCCGTGAGGCCATACTTGGGGGTCCAGTACAGTACAGGTGGATGTATCCATTTGAGAGGTATCTCGGCAAGTTCAAGCGGTATGTTAAGAATAAAGCTCGCCCAAAAGGCTCAATAGCCGAAGCCTATATTCACATCGAATGCCTGACTTTTTGTTCAATGTATCTCTAAGATATTGAGACGAAGTTTACTCGAATGGACCGCAACATTGATGGTGGAGAAGCGGAGAATATAGATGGATTCAAGATTTTCAACCAGAAAGTTCGTGTCATGGGTGTAGCTTCCAACTTGAAATTATCAGATAAACTCCTCAAGGAAGCCATATGGTACGTCCTCAACAACTGCGCTGAGATTGGACACTACCTAGAGTAACCATCCATTATCTCTCAAGTTTGAACTTTTTTTCTTATGGCTTTTCATTGACAACCCATCATTAGTGTATGTCCCTTACGTAACTTGCGTATAATGTCTGGATGATTTTGTGCTCTCCAAATGCAGGGAGCACTACGAGAAATGTAAGGTGCATAGCCCAATGAGTATCAATCGAACACATCAAACTGAGTTTCCAACTTGGTTCAAGAAACGTGTAAGTTAGCTTGCTCCCTCTCTAGTTAGATGAACTCGATCTTTTCTGACTAAGTTAATTAACAAACTATAAGGAATTACCTCCCACCAATATTTTTGTAGGTTCATGTCCAGAGGGGGACCAACCCACTCGATGTGACTGCTAATCTATATGCGTTAGCTTGCGGTCCTGAACCTAAGGTTGCATCTTATGCTGCTTGCATTATAAATGGCAAAAGGTTCCATACAAAGTAGCGTGAACTTCAAAGGCGTACACAAAATTCAGGAGTGTTGGTAATTGGTGATGAATGTACAAATGATGTTGACTTCTACGGTGTTATTAATGATATCGTGGAGTTACGCTATATGGGTTGGCGTCGGGTGTACTTGTTCATGTGTGATTGGTTTGACGTTGGTGATCCAAGACGAGGGATATGAGTTGATAACCATATGACTAGTATCAACATGGATAGGACTTGGTATAAGGATGAACCATTTGTGTTAGCATGCCAGCCTTCCCAGTGCTTTTATATCAGAGATATAAGGGCGAAAGGGAGATGGTTTGTGGTGCAAAAGTACACGAATAGGGATCTATATGACATTCCACCGGTGCCAAGGGTGTTAGAAGATATTGATGGTGAATCAAGTGATGATGATGCCTATCAAGAAAATGAATCATCATATGATTATGCACCATTACATTGTGATGGATGTCTCATGTCAACTCCATTGAATAGGAATGATATAGAGCCTAGCTTGATTGATGCACGAAAAGTCACTGGTTTGGTTGGTCAAAACATGGATTCAACAGATTTTATTGACGATGGCCTGATTGCTTCTTGTTCAGGAGATGCATATGGTGATGGGGAATATTCAGATGAGGATGACCTACCCACAGACGACGAGTTTGTGTCAGAATAGTCAACCAGCTGAAAAGTTGATTCACTTTTATTCCATAGTTAACTTTTTTTTTGTAATGGGTATGTGGCAGATATAAATTACACAGACTTACATGTATGTTCCTTTTCAAATAAGTTATAATGCTCAAGTTACCTTTGATTCATTCATTTTGGGTCAAGTAACTTGCATCTTTCCATAATCAATAGATTTTTCAAGTCATAGATCCTGAATGCACATTTACTATGAATATAGTTATAATGATAGCTACCTCTAGTTCCAGATTGGTCTATCTATTTATAAGAATAGGAGGTGATATTGGTTGGCAAATTTTTACAAGTAGACGTTTAATATAGTCTGAAACTTAGTTTCACGTGTGAGTCATATGAACAAAGTATAAGTTACCATTAACTATAACTAATAAAAGAAAACTACAAAACCGGTGTTGATTTGTACCATATTAACCATAAATTACAACCCATGTATGAGGAGACCTCATTAATAATTAAGTGAATATTGTGTGTTTTATAGTTTATCTTAACACAACTTTATATTTGTGATATTTCTAAGTTATTATATTCGAGGGCGTTTGAAACAGGCTCATTTAGAAGAAATGGTGAATAAAGTGAGGCAAAAGATTAGTGGATGGAAGATGAGGCTTCTTTCCTCGGGAGGTAAACTTGTTCTTTTGAGGCATGTTCTATCTAGTATGAATATCCATCTACTTGCTGTTTTACAGGTACCTCAAGTTATTATTGCCAAGATTTATAGATTGATGAGTTCTTTCTTTTGGGGAGAAGCTGATGGACAGAACAAAAAGAAATGGTTGGCTTGGAATAAGATGTGTAAGCCGGTGGAAGAAGGAGGAATTGGGTTACGAAGCCTTGAGGATGTTCAGAAAGCCTTGCATATGCGCTTCGCTTGGAACCTTCTTCAAGGTAATTCTTTATGGGAAAATTTTTTCAAAACCAAATATGTTGGAACCTGGCCGTGGTATCTTATAGAAAATAATAAAGGATCTCGATTTTGGAGAATGGTTGCTAATTGTATTCCGTTGTTGTTAAATAATTCAAAATGGAAAATTAGAGAGGGTGATCTTTATTTCTGGTATGACAAATGGAGGGATAATGGTCCATTGATTAATGAAATGAATGTTATGGGTTCTCCTCTTTTGAAAGTTAAAGATTGTAGGTTGTCGAATAGTTGGGATGTGGAGTTATTGGAGGAGTTAGTAGGGCAAGATAAGGTGGATGAGATAATAACTGATTTAGCTGGACTAAAGAATGGAAAGGATGTTCTAGTTTGGACTCCTACGGATACAGGTATTTTTTCTACAAAATCTGCATGGAGTTGTATTCGTATTAGAGGTAATCCTATGGTTTGGCATGCATGGATTTGGCATAAGAATCTTCCTTTAAAAATGTCTATCCATTTTTGGAGGACATGGTTTATGGCCTTGAGTGTGGATGACAGATTACGCCGTATTGGTATTCCTCTTGTATCTAAATGTAATTGCTGTAATCATGGTCATATTGAAGATATTAATCATGTGCTTTTTGAGGGAGAATTTCCATACAGAGTGTGGTCTTTTTTTGGAAATCTTATTGGCATACCTCTTGGTAGAACTTGGAAACAGAATGTTGAGATTTGGTTTAGGCGGGCTAGCTCTTCCTCACAGGTGGGCTTTATTGTTGGCATTATTCCCATTATTATTACTTGGCGCCTATGGAGAAGGAGGTGTCTTGCTCGAATGGAAGGTATATTGGAATCGCATAATTCTGTTGTTCATTCTATATGTGTGTGGTTAGGGTCCATCTCACAGGCGGCTAAGCTAAATAAAAATTTGTCTCATCGAGATGGTATGATTCTGGAAGCTTTGCAGATAGTTCTGGTGGTGCCGAAAGTTCCAAGTTGTAAAGTGGTGAGGTGGGATAAACCGCCGCTGGGGTGGTTTAAATTGAATACGGATGGTAGTAGTATTGGGCTCTTGTGGTATTGGTGGGGTTATTTGGGATGCTTTTGGTGGGATGGTTTAGGCCTATGCTTCTTATATTGGGTTTGGTTCTAATAATAAGGCAGAACTTATGGCTCTCCTTTATGGGTTGAGAAGATGCAAAACGTTGAATCTCTCAAATGTGATAGTTGAAATGGATTCTATGGTAGTTATTTCTTGGTGGAGTAGAGGGAGATGTGGAGTATGGTACCTTGAGGATTTTTGGGAGGAAATTGTTGAGTTAGCTTGCGCGGTTCAATGTCGATTTCAGCATGTTTTTGGTGAAGGTAATAGGGTGGCGGATTGGTTAGCAAAGGCAGGGGCCTTAGGTTCTGAGTGGGATTTTTCGAGTAGTTATAATTTGCCTCGGGTTCTTAGAGGCCTGATCCGTTTGGATTCTTTGGGTTTTCCATCTTTGAGATGTTAGATTGTAAAAGTTGGGGTTATTTGTAAGCCTTGGTTTTGGGTTGTGGTGGGTTTTGTTTAAATAGTGGTCTATTATTTTTGTTCTAGTTTTTTTTTTTTTCCTTGATTATGGGCCTGTTTTTCCATGGTCCTTTCTTGTAACCACGGTACTCCTCCGCCATAAGTGAGGGCTTTATTAATAAACTTTGGGAGGGGTCACTATTGGACATGTGACTTCCTGCTCTTTTTTTTTTTAAAAAAAAAAGAAATGTTGCTTATATGACATATATTATTGCATCTCAGGTGGGGGGAAAAAAGACGGCGTTGCATTTATCCTGCAAGAAATGAGGAGCATCAACATTCAAGGTAGATATGCAACGATTAAGTTCTTTTCTTATAGTAGGTTGTGTGATCTTTTTCATGTATGCTACGTGATTGCAACAAACGAAAACGCTGCTATTTAACTTTGTTTTTCAATCATATTACAATTTTGAAAGAGATTGCTATATATATAGGTGTATCATGAAGACAGAGAATAAAATATCCATCAATTGGTTTGTAGATAGTAGTCGTCTAACTCCAATGGGTATTAGAGTCACGTTTCAATTAAGGTATTTAATATGATTTATTAAAGGGCAAAAGCTTTTTTGTAACTCATTCGTAAGATGTGGTACAAATGCAGGTGATGCGATGAGCGACAGTTTTCGAGGAAGAGGGGCTGCACGAGGTATTCGTGCTCGACAATTTGTACCATATACATGTAGAGCCCGCCGACCACATGGATCTCGCATCGCTTCATACCATTCCACTAGCTCAGATGCAGATCCGTCAGGCTCGGATGACTCAACGCAGCCTCCCAGTCGTCCATGGGAGCCACCATGTCCAACTCCAATGCCCCCACCCGGGCCGAATAGAGAATCATCACCCATAATAGAACCCTCATCTAATGGAGACAATATCGGTACAGTTCATCATTTCTATTCTTTTTTCCAATACAAAACCCATAGGACATTATGTGTAAACAACAAAGATTAAATATGAATCCTGATAACCTCTTCTCTTTTTTTTTTCTATGAACTTGAAATACAGATGTGACATCCCCCACAATGCCTGCCGCGAATCAAGAACAGCCCAAATGTAGACGTGGGCCTGCTAAGTGTATTGAGTTCGAGAAAGCGAGAAAGTACGGCAAAGTGCTTTTGAAGATTAATGAAGGTGAAACAGCCCCGTGCTGCGAGAACGCATCCATGTTCACCACACGGGTAACACAAATAGTAAAACAACATTGCGACATGAGTTATGCGAGGTGGACTGATGTGCCTGATGCAGAAAAGAACGAGTTGATTGAACGTGTGAGGGTAAGAACATTGTTATTTCATATTGAGGGTAAGGAAGTGGGCGTACAAAACAAGATGATGTTAACGTGAACTTCATCCATGTCGGGTGACTTCGTGTTGGATTGGGATCAGGAGAATCATAGATTGGCCGTCTTGAAGCAGTTGCGTAAGCGGTTCAATGCATTCGATCCCGAATTACACAAAAAATATTTATCGTACGGCAGTCACTCAAAAGCATTGGCTTCTGGGTGTACCATGATCAACGACAACGTTTGGGTTAAGTTGTGTGAGAGGTGGGGAACCGACAACTTCAAGGTATACATTGGTTATTCAAAATAAAAAAACATAGGGAATTTAACTTAACATGACTTTTAATTTTATTATGCAATTTGTGTGTAAGCTAACAATGTGTGTTAATGGCAGAAAATCTCAGCACAAAATCGGGAGAATAGAAAGAGGCAAACCGTTAACCACACAACTGGCTTCAAATCGTTTGTTAGGATGTTGGAGGAGAAGGTACAATCTTTATTAAATGGATTTTTGCCGTAACTTGTATGCTCACAACCCATTTCCATCGTAACTTGTATGCTCCTATCTCTCTATCCTCTCTGGGAAGTCTTTGAACGGAGAGATATTCTTCAGTTAAAGAGAGACAGAGAGAGGCTCTCGGTTTGAGAGATTGAACTATTTTTTCATTTCCATACAATTTAAGTCGGTAGAAAAGCTCAAAGATGATTGATCTTCAATATGAATCTTTGTTTGCAATTGGTTTAATATAGTCTGAATCTCGTAACTTGCATTTGTGGAGGGCATTTGTTCAGAAATGTTCATGTCCACTCATGTGCATCGTAAGGTATCTTCGACATAAGCTGATTTGTATTGAAGCATTTGTGTGGTTGTAAGTATATGGGTTTTTTTTATATGATTGGCCCTTTTGCTAATCTTTCGGTCTAATAATATTTTTAATTCCACACACTTGTAGCAGGCTACGAATGCGAATTTGGTGGAGTTCTATAAGGAGACCCGATGGTCAAAGAAGAATGGTAGATTTGTCACCACAGCCACTGAAGACACTTATGTGAGTACCAAGGTAATCTCAAAACTATTTGCTTAAACAAAAAAGGATTGTTCAATTACTTTATATTTGAGTAAGTGGCTTATTCATGGCCCATACAAGACTTAAGAGTAACCATATAAATAATTTCCATGTGTAGAAGGAGATGGTTGGCAAGATGGATGGTTTAGAGCTTGAACAACGCACCAATGAGGCAGCTGCGAGTGTATTTAGGGAGGTACTTGGTCAGAGACCAGGATACGCAAGGGGGCTAGGCGAGATGGTCATCCCGGAGTAGACAAGACAACGAGACCGTGAACGAGAAAGAGAGTACCTTGCGTTAATTGAAAAATACAAGAAAGATGCCGACAATTAAAAGAAAGATGCCGATAATAATAAGAAAGATGTCGACAATTACAAGACGCAACTTGATGAAGTGAGGGATGAATTGCGAGAACTTCGTGAGAGGTAAAATGAAACTGATAAGATGATGAAGATGTTCTTCTTCAATCACCATCCTTCCCCTGGGTCTCTCCATTCTTCTGGAGAGACCCAGTGAACCTTGGTTATGAAAGGAGGGAAGGGCTTTTTTGTATATTTTGGACAGTTTTTGGTAGTGAAAGATCGTGGGTGGCCAATATATAAATATATATATATATGAAGACAAAGGTTGTCTACTTTTGTGCTGTGGGAGAGGTGTGGGCAGATGGTGGGATTTTTTGGACTTGTAGAGGGGATGGAAAGTTAGGGATTTAACATCCTGATGAGTAGATCCTGAATTCACTTTTTGCTGTTGGGTCTTTTTGTTGACTGGTATGGGCTTAAATGAATTTTCAACACCTTGAACGACAATTAGGTGATGGGTTATTGGCAGTGCAGTTCAATGAGGGTACAACATATTTCTTTGATTCCTTCTCCAATGAATTTGTGGTACACATAACTTTTTTGTCAAATAGGAAATTTTCTGGTTATAAGTAAGAAAGGTTTGTTAGAATCTGAATATTCCTAACAAACCATTATGTTTTCAAGTCAAGAAAGGGATATTTTGATGGAGCAGCTGGATTGCAAATCTGCATACCAAAAATTAGGTATGTGTGTACCCATTTTCATTCCTGGCATAAAAGATCTTCAATGGCATTTTAAAGTTGGTGTACCCATTTTTTACATGATACAAAGTTCAGGATAATATTTTGTTTTTTATACATTAAAGTTGTAATTTGTTAAGCGTGGTGTTGTGAAATATGTACACATGAGAGAGATGAGGGAGGGAGTGTCTGAGGTTAGAGAGTCAATGTCCTTGGTACTTCATGGTTGAAAGTACTTTTAATGTAACTGATCCTAGCTGTTTATTGTTCCTCTTTTCTCAAAATACCAAGGCATGGTCTCTAAATGGATTGTCTGAAGTATTGATCTCCCAACCTCAAAAATGTAATTGTGTGTGTGAATTTTTTTTCTTAAAATTCAATTTCATGAATTTAATTTTGTGGGATTACCAGGTCTAAGGCAGGAAGTGTTCAACTTCATCCACCACTATCAGCTCAAAGGTTTGGTTCAAAATTAGCAAAGTAAGATTTGTCTTCCATTTGTCTTCGGGAGGATGTTTAGATTTTTTTAAGTTAATCTTTTATACTTATATGAGACATCAATATTTGTCAGAAGTGCACTTATAGGGTTCTTATGTTTTTGTTGATAATTTCGTACTTCTCATGACCATGGTCAATTATTCTAAAGAGGATCAGGAAGTATATTTCAAGCCTTAGACCTGCTGCTAAAGCTGGCAAAATAGGGCCCCTCATTGATGCATGATTTGTTATTTGGCTTGGTTGTTAACATATCAATGTTTACAAGTAAGATATGTTACTTGCTTGGTGACAGTTTTTTTTTATAAGTACTAAGCTTGGTGACACTTGTTATTAGTTTTTAGATCATTTTCATTTTCTGGTTTTGTGCTTACCACTTCCCCAAGTTCATGTTTTTTGGGCTTAGATGCAATTTATTTCTTTATGTGCCTGAGCTGATGTTTTGTGGATTAACGTTTTGGTTGCTTAGAGCATATATTTGGTTGTGCCCTAGAGTTCACTTGGTACTTCTCATGTCACCTCTTGAGGTTGAGATGGAGGGATGGAATAAAGGAAGAGAAAATGAAAAATAAGAGGTTGAAATGTTAAGAGAACCAAAAGAAATTTTTCCTCTGCTGTTTTCATGAATTTATTTCCTGCTTTGGGTCATTTTTTACTAGTGAAGAAAGTGATGCTGGGTGAGATGATGTTATTTGTTTTTAGACTATTTCTTGAGAAAACTGGGGTTTACGCTTATGAGGAACATCCCAATTTTGGGGCTTAGGGTCTTCAGCAGATAGACCAATTCATAGATGTAACACACACACACAACAACAAACACACATAAATATATATATATATATATATATATATATATACGCACTTCATCAATTAAGAGCATGATTGTTAAAAAGGAAGGGTCACAATAGTTTCATATTTGTGTAAATTAAAGAAACTATATATTAATAACTGAGAAACACTTTCTTATTCTTATATTCAATCATTAAATTTATAAACAGGAAAAAGGCATTTGATGAAGTGCGCATGCAGCAATTCAGAGAGATGGGAAGACTCCAAGAAGGCAGCTTATGTAGCTGCCCTATATTTATATGTCATCATGTGCCTGTCAAAGTGAGCTGTATGTTTTCTCAAACCCTGCAGTTCTAGCTCTCACATGCATACAGTAATATATAAATATATATAAATATATATTGCTATATATTTAATGAACTAGATGACCATATACACCTAAAACTTGCTCAAATAAGTAGAGTTATTAAGAAAGGTCGAAGCGATGACATAGGAAAGATCAAGAGGGAGATCATGTAGGCCTAGAAATTAAAAAGAAAATGGTTTATCATGACTGGCCTCCGAGTTGTCTGCAGATCAATCCTTCCCCAATTAATTTGCCTTTAACTGGGTTTCGATCAAGAAACCCTTTCTTGTTCTTTTCTTACACACAAGTTGAGGTCAGGACTAATAAGGTGTTGGATATATTGGGAACAATTTTTAACTAAAAAGCTGAAGGAAACATTTCTTGGATAATATCTCTTCTGAACTTGGTCTTATTAATTAATTCTCCTCCTAGCTAGCTTCTCCATCCCTGATAATTACTCAAGTCTAACATTTCCAGTATATATATATCTCACTTGGAACCAAGACCAATTAAAATGGGAGGCCTTGGAGCAGTACTACTCCCAGTACCCCAGCCAAACAGATCTCCAGAGCATTGGGAATATTGGCGTTATTCCTAGCTCCCATACTAGAAAGAAAATAGTACCTCCACATTTCAACCTCGCCCAAGGTGCCACCCGCATCAAGTCACTCTCGAAGACTGTGATTCAGTGGGTCTTTATTGCACGTACCCAACTTCACTAACTTGTGCAAAATTTTGGGCAAGATTGGACAATTTGGCTGATCTTAAATACTGTTTTGTGGATTCTGTAAATTTCTGCTTAGACCATTGTGTTTGGTTGTGTCTTTGAGTTCACTTGGTACTTCTCATGTCACCTCTGGAGGTTGAGATGGTGGGATGGAATAAAGGAAGAGAAAATGAACAATAAGAGGTTGAGTTTGCTATTTCCTCTGCTGTTTTCATGAATTTATTTTCTATATAAACTATCATTTTTTACAAGCCAAGAATTTCTGCTTGGTGAGCAGATGTTATTAGTTTATAGACCAAAAACTGTCTTGGTTTTTGTGCTTCAGCTAACTTGTGCAATATGCTGTTAGAGCGAGAGTTTTCTGTTTGGATGTGCATAATACTAGTTTGTGGATTCTGTTCATGGTTGCTTAGAGCTGGTTTTGGCTGTGCCTTTGAGTTAACTTGGTACATTAGGGTCATGACACCTCTTGAGGTTGAGATGGAGGGATGGAATAATAAAAGAAGAGAAAATGAAAAAGTAGAGGTTGAAATGTTAAGAGAACAAGGAATTTTGAAAATAAGTACTGTTTAGTTTGAGTTTGCTATTTCCTCTGCTGTTATTATCTTCAAATTTTATGCTTTGGGTCATTTTTTACAATTCAAGATCGGGTCATGCATGCTTGGTGAGCTGCAGTTGTTAGTTTATAGACTAACAACAAGTTTGGTTTTTCTTTTTCCTAACTTGTGCAATGTGTTTTTTTTTTTTAGCAAGAACAACACATTTGGATGTGCTTAATTTTGTTTTGTATATTATAGGTTGTTTTTGGTTGCTTAGAGCTGGTTTTGGTTGTGCATTTGAGTTCACTTGGTAGGCTGATCATCATGTCACCTCTTGAGGTTGAGATGGAGGGATGGAATAAAGGAAGAGAAAATGAAAAAGTAGAGGTTGAAATGTTAAGAGAAGCTGGAATTTCTAAATGTACTGGCCAGTAACGTGTTGGTATTTCCTCTGATGTTATAGTTAAAATTTTCAGCTTTGGGGCAAGACTTACAAGTCAAGAAGGGTCATGCTTGGTGAACTTATTGGTACTTGTGTTTTTAGACTAATTAAAGTCGTTTGGTTTTTGTTTTTCCTAACTTGAGCAAGATGTTTTTTGAGCAAGAACATCTGGATAGGATGAGCAGAATGTTTTGTTTTGTGGATAATCTGTTTTTGGTTGGTTAGTGCCCTAATTGGTTGTGCCTTTGTGTTCACTTGGCACTTCTCATCATGTCATCTCTTGAGGTTGAGATGGAGGGATGGAAATAAAAGAAGAGACTATGACAAATAAGAGGTTGAAATGTTAAGAGAACAGGGAATAAATGTACTGGTTTGAGCTGAATTATTTCCTTTGCTATTTTCTAAATATTTTCTGCTTTGCTTCTGTTTGGGCTCAATTATCTAGCTATTGACTAACTTTAATCATGAGCATATGAGGGGATTCAAAGGTGGAGTCTTATGTAAGAAGAAATGAAGGAATTGTGAGGAGACCATAAGCAAACAGTAAGAGAATTCACAATAGATTATGTACACTGAGTTGTGTAGATTGATAGTAATTTTCCTATTAGGAATACCAAATGACCTTAAATATCAATATGTGACATTAGATAAACCTTTATAGAAACCACGTAAAAGGGTGGGGTATAGTAGAATCATAGCTTCCTGGGGGATAGTAAATTTACTGCTGTGAAGAGGGTTCATTATAATTGCTCTGGTATTTTATAACAATAAACAGTAGTGAAGTTTATTTTGTAGTAACGGTTTCTTTTTTTTTTTGTGTATCATTGCCAGATATTGCAGTTGGAGATATAGCAAGATCAAATATGCAGAAATTTTGAGATTTTAAGGGCATTGTTGCAGTCATGTTGAAGCTTGTTCTACCCACCTCTCATGCCCCAGGTGCATATTGAAATAGCTGAGTAGATGTAATTTCAGCTGCAGGCCAATTGACAAATATTGAATGAATGTGCACATTTTCAGATAATATTGTTTAGAAGATATTTAGTAGTTGCGTTGTAGGTTTTGGATGCATATTGGTACACCCTAGTGTAGCCCATAATTACATTAATGTGAATTCTATGTAACTGACTTTGAATGAATGAATGTATTAGTTTATGAGCTGAAAATGTTTCCTACTTGCGTGGTGTTTATTATTTTTTTAATATATATATTTAGTATCTTATTTCAGGTAAGATACTAAACATATATATATTCTTCTCGCTGACCTCAATTTAATCAGAAGTTGCAATATGTGTTACCAAGATTAATTATATAAGTGTGACAACGAACCCCAGCCAAAACGGCGAATGGAAAAAAAAATGAACCAAAGCATATTTGCGGCGAATTCAAACTCGTTTTAATCAAACATAATTTTCGTTGACAACCAATTAGCGACGCCGCTATATCGCCAAAAATATTACCTTCAGCGATTTATATGCACTGCAAATATACAGGTATACCGTCAAGTTCTATTGTGTCGACTTGAGAAATCATCGGGCAACTATTCATCCGCAGGTATAGCTGATTACGCGACGAAAAATGAAATTGTCGTGAATTATATTGTAGCGACGATATCACAATATCGCTGGGATAATCATCAAAGTTTTTTGCGGCGATATTCAAAATTATTTACGACGATATATGTCGTCGCTTTCAATTTTTCACAACGATATTGGACCAAACAGAAAGACTCTTTTGCGGCGTGTCATGTCATTATTTGGGGCGAATGAAACGTGCCGGTAAAAGTCAATTTCCCAGCGAGTTTTGGCTTTCGCTGCGATTTATCAGAAAAGACATCTTTATTTCGTCGAATAGGCGGCGATCTAAAAATCACCGTAATTAATCACCTGCAGCGATTAAGGTATGTATACGCGGCAGCATTTCTTGTAGTGTTTCCGGTGTCTTGTTCGGAGAAAGTCCACTTATTTTTGGTCCAAAACTCTGCACGTAGGTTTTGAGCCATTACCAAACAAAAGATCATGTACCATGCATGCATGCATGCTTGAATGTATACCCTCCAAATTGAGTTACAGGATTAATATCCACCGATCTATTGGACAAATCTATATGTATGTATGTATGTGTAAGTGTGTGTAACTTAGATGTATGAGATAAGAGAATCTAGTATTGACATAGGTAATTATAATATTTTAATCAATTAATTACATTCATCTGATGCAAAATATTTATAGTAATTGGTGTCTGGCAGTACCTAATTATTAAGCTTTGATAAATAATAATCAGGACAAGCATATACTATATATATATAATAGCCATATGTAGCACTCATAGCGGGTGCTTACCTTGGATGTTTTTATACAAAACAAGCTAAGTTATCTAATGGCAAGACAGATTCAGATTTCCTTAATTATGGCAAACCATGCATGATTATTTTATTACGGCCAATTGTTTCAGAATATCTTTTAGTGTCTTTTTATTTAAGAAAATATGTGCTTTATCCTAAATTTTATTATCTCCATTAATTAACCACGTAATGTGACATATTTTAAATAACTATTCATTTAAATATTATGTTATATTATATATATATATATATATATAATATGAAAGTTGTAACGCCCCATCCCCGAGGGTCCGGAGAGTTAACTCATATAACCTGATAATCAACTCTAACAAGGCTAGAGTACTTCCAAATTCAAGAATATATATTTTCCAAACCTCAAATCAAATGTAAATACTTCAATTAAATAAACTATATAAACTCATTTATCCAACAATCAATCCAACATCCCACATAAAATCAACTCTTCTTCATGTCTCAAATAACAACTAGAAATAATATAACACTAACATAAGTCTCCATAAACCGTCTAAATCCATTGAAGCAAACTTAAGAAAAATAATTAACCTCCAACACCAACACTAATACCATGAGATACCCAACAACAAATTACAGCTAATCTTCTCCATAGACTCTAATACTGATCCTCAGCTGAACCATCGATGTCATCTGAAATATTATGAAGATTAATGGGGTGAGTTATCAACAACTCAGCAAGCAGAAAGCATATACTAGCATGTAAACATGAGCATTTATAACATTTGATAAGCAGAACAAAACATTTACTTTCAAAATGCAGACACGAAACTTTGTACTAAAGCATTAGAGCGAAGTTTCCAGAAAAAAAAAAAAAAACTTATTCCAAAAAGAAAATCCGTTGGCATTTCTAAACTGAAACATTATAATCATATCATCGTTTAGTATCACATCGGGACAATACCATGTTTAACCCCCGTGGTAGGGTTATAAGCCACCATTATACGCGTAGCTGTGCTATATTCCATGTATCACCCCCCGTGGTAGGGTTATAAACAACCATTATACCCGTGGCTGGGCCATATTCCAAGTTTCATCTCCCGTGGTAGGGTTATAAACCACCATTATACCCGTGGCTAGGCCTTAATAGAAACAGAACAGGTTTCATCGAAAATCCGATTACAATCATATACAGAAATCAGAACTTCATGCCAAGGTTCTCAGATGATACATCATTTCAAAACAAAATACTGAAAAGCTTCAGATCATTTCACATGTTCGAGATAAACATAAACAAATATTCTCATTTGTTCATAACAAAACTTCTAGATTTTCATATTCGCTCTTTTACATAGTTCAGAAATAAAGTGCACAAAACTAGCTCATGTTTACACCAATCATGACAGAAAAACACTCTCTTATATAGAATTTATGCATATGCAGAATAAACATCTGAGGTTGTTTTCAGATCATCTCTTTCAAAAAGAAAATAAACACATTTATTCTCAAAGTCAACCTCCTTTTATTTATTTTATGCAAAACTAGTATATGAACCCCGCTTACCTGGACAACTTAGCTTTTCAGAATTTTCCTAAAAAAGGTCGAGTCGACTATAAATCGTCACAATGCTATAATATAATTTTTGAAAGATCACGGAAGTACTAGAAACGGCAACGCAGCAACAAAACAGTGTGAAATGCACTGTGGCCGTGGGTCTCAGAAACCTACTTTTGAACGGGTGTAAACGAAGACCCAAGATTGATAGGGTAGGGCCTAGGGATGTCGGTGAAGCTAGTGGTGGTGGTAGTTGGTCGTGGGTGGCGGCGCAAAGGGTGGTTGAAGTGCAAAAATATCCAAAATGAAAATATTAATGGTGGGGCTTCACCGGTGACAGATCGGAAGTGGGGTTGGGTCCAATGGGTTGCTAAGAGATCGAGGATGAAGTGGTGTGAAGATGGTGGCTGGAGGTGGCACAACGGCGGCGCGAGAGCACAAAGAACGCCGCGGCTTCAAGCCGTGCTTGGAGGAGAATGCCGGCGAGTTAGGCGCTGAGATTGATGGGGAATGACGACCGGCGGGAGGGGAAGCTGTGGTGGTGGGCGGTGATGGTCACGGCGGCGCGGCGGCGGTGGGCTGGGTGAGCGACCAAATGCACGGGAGAGAGGGAGAAGTAGTTCGCGCGGGAGAGACAGCCGAAGGAGAAAATAAGGAGAAAAGAAAAGAAAGAGAAAATAAGAGGAAAGAAAAATAGAAGGAAAAGAAATGAGGTCCAATCCTCATAACTTGGGTCACAAAAATGATCCAACGAGAACGATTTAAAAACCACAAGTTAAATAAAATAATTTAAACGTAATGGTAAAGTGAAATTAAAATAATTAAATCTCACAGTAATTAATTTAGAATAAAGAGTTTTTAAACGAATAACAATAATTAATAATAAGAAAGCACTTCAAAATATATTTTTCACAAAATTAAAAAAAATCATAAAATAAACCGACTAAAAATCCAACAATTTTAAAATAAGAGAATAAATTTTTGAATAAATAAAAATAATCCTTCAGTAAAAATACACTAAAATATGGGGTGTTACATCCTTCCCCCCTTAAAAAAAATTTTGTCCTCGAAATTTGTAAGGTCAAACATGACGCTAAAGCAGGATACCGGATACAATCCAAAACACGCTCGAAAAGACCATACCATCAACAACTCCCAACAAGCATGAGTAATGCACTCCTAAGTCTACTCCTATAGGCAATTCCTTTATTCTCGCATTAGTCTCCCAATGACACATCACGTCTATTACTTCTAAGGCGGCCATGTAATCCAAAATCTCTATTTCCGCAAAAACATTAATACAACAGTCAGCAAAACCCAATGATTATTATTATTATCGTAACACGATCTGCGCTAACCTTAATCGACTCCTATGTTAAAACTCACAAACCTTCATTAAATTCTACAAGTTGGTAACCTATTAGCCACATCCAAAGTTAACCATCAATAAACATTTCCATCATCTAGACCTATTCCCTCAAAATCAACAAGAATTATATCCTAATTCCGCACCACCAAAAGTTTAATCTCTAATTACAAGTATCTTTTTCAAATTTTCAAATCACCACTAATTCCTTAAGATCAACATAAGGCTTTAATCCTTAATTATATCACAACATAATACCATTGAGTACGAGGTAGCTCAACACCTACTAACCAGAAAACACTCACCACATTTGGTAGAAAAATTCTTGATCTCCAAAACCATGAACTATTACACACTTTCCTCAAACTCACCAAGAATTTATTCCTGAATCTGCACCAACTATTATCCTTAAATATGATTTGGATCTAATCCCAAAACCTGACACTAAAACCTCAAACTAATAACAATTATTATCCAAACTGGACCAATACCTTCAATCCTCAAAGAAATAATCCCCTTGAAAATTTCTATATCAATAACTCAACTTCGATCAACCCCATAATAATGGTCACATACTAACCAGTCTCTAAAATAAATCAAGCTAGCACACCAAGCCTGCAGAATTAAAAACTTAAATCTTATTTCAATTCAGTCCTTCAAATTGCAATTTTAAAACCTTAAAACCTTAAATTATACCAGATTCATTCTCCAAAATCTGAAAGATCGATGAACTTATATCCAATAATAAAACAATCGACTCCCGAAGCTTTCAAAATCTAAAATATTAAATGATAACAATCATTTCCTAAAGTCTGCAAAATCTTAAACTTTTAGTGAAATTTCCGTAAATCTATCCTTAAAGTTTGTTGAACTTACTATCTTCTATTCTAAAGCCTCGTGTCATACATCCATGAAATCGAAAACCTCAAATATCTTACTCCCCAAATAGATCACCCAGACCATGCCGTTCCTTTCAAACCTTGATATTATAAAAGCACACCAAGTCGATAAAAGTTCAAGCTTACTCTGCTAAATATAACAATAGCATTCTCAGTCATACCATTTTCCTGCCATAACTTAATCCTTAACCCGCTTTCAGCTTCGAACGAAATGAACAAAATAAAATAAACTTAATAAATAAAATAACATAATTTCAATTCAAATAAAATAAAATCAAACAAAACCAAATAAATTCAATTTAAAAAAAAAAATTCCAATTAAACCTTTAAACTTTTCCGGTACTGCACACATGGTTTTACCCATTCTTAGCCATATCTTTAACCAGCACATATAGTCATTCCTACCATCTATAATTGTAAACCTGACATCGCTCTAAACTTTCTTTCGTCCTTAGAAATCTAACCTCTAAAAATCTAAACCTTAAATTAATCTTATAAAGATTATCTCCTATAGTCCACCAAGTAAGCTTGTCGGATCTAAAATCCTTAAACCTCAAAATCTCAAAACTCAATCATAAAGTCTGTAAAATCTAAACCTTAAATATCCACATAATCATCTCTTATTCTTTAAAAAATTCTACACCTCAAATCTGAAGTTTCTTCTTAAATCCACAGATATCTAAACCTCCAAGGTTTATAGTATGCAGAATCTCTAACCTGTCTCTGATACCAACTGTAACGCCCCGTACCCGAGGGTCCGAAGAGTTAACTCATATAACCTGATAATCAACTCTAACAAGGCTAGAGTACTTCCAAATTCAAGAATATATATTTTCCAAACCTCAAATCAAACGTAAATACTTCAACTAAATAAACCATATAAACTCATTTATCCAATAATCAATCCAACATCCCAAATAAAATCAACTCTTCTTCATGTCTCAAATAACAACTAGAAATAATATAACATTAACATAAGTCTCCATAAACCGTCTAAATCCATTGAAACAAACTTAAGAAAAATAATTAACCTCCAACACCAAAACTAATACCATGAGATACCCAACAACAAATTACTGCTAATCTTCTCCATAGACTCTAATACTGATCTTCAGCTGAACCATCGATGTCATCTGAAATATTATGAAGATTAACGGGGTGAGTTATCAATAACTCAGCAAGCAGAGAGCATATACTAGCATGTAAACATGAGCATTTATAACATTTGATAAGCAGAACAAAACATTTACTTTCAAAATGCAGACACGAAACTTTGTACTAAAGCGTTAGAGTGAAGTTTCCAGAAAAAAAAATAAACTTATTCCAAAAAGAAAATCCGTTGGCATTTCTAAACTGAAACATTATAATCATATCATCATTTAGTATCACATCGGGACAATACCATGTTTAACCCCCGTAGTAGGGTTATAAACCACCATTATACCCGTGGCTGGGCCATATTCCATGTTTCACCCCAGTGGTAGAGTTATAAACCACCATTATACCCGTGGCTAGGCCACATTCCATGTTTCATCCCTCGTGGTAGGGTTATAAACCACCATTATACTCGTGGCTGGGTCATATTCCATGTTTCACCCCCGTGGTAGGGTTATAAACCACGATTATACCCCTGACTGGGCCTTAACAGAAACAGAACAGATTTCATCGAAAATCCGATTACAATCATATACAGAAATCAGAACTTCATGCCAAGGTTCTCAGATGATACATCATTTCAAAACAAAATACTGAAAAACTTCAGATCATTTCACATGTTCGAGATAAACATAAACAAAATATTCTCATTTGTTCATAACAAAACTTCTAGATTTTCATATTCGCTCTTTTACATAGTTCAGAAATAAAGTGCACAAAACTAGCTTATGTCTACACCAGTCATGACAGAAAAACACTCTCTTATATAGAATTTATGCATATGCAGAATAAACATCGGAGGTTGTTTTCCGATCATCTCTTTCAAAAAGAAAATAAACACATTTATTCTCAAAGTCAACCTCCTTTTATTTATTTTATGCAAAACTAGTATATGAACCCCGCTTACCTGGACAACTTAGCTTTTCAGAATTTTCCTAAAAAAGGTCAAGTCGACTATAAATCGTCACAATGCTATAATATAATTTTTGAAAGATCACGGAGGTACTATAAACGGCAACGCAGCAACAAAACAGTGCAAAATGCACTGTGGCCGTGGGTCTCAGAAACCCACTTTTGAACGAGTGTAAACGAAGACCCGAGATTGATAGGGTAGGGCCTGGGGATGTCGGTGAAGCTAGTGGTGGTTGTAGTTGGCCGTGGGTGGCGGCGCAAGGGGTTGTTGAAGTGCAAAAATACTCAAAACGGAAATATTAATGGTGGGGCTTCACCGGTGACAGATCGGAAGTGGGGTTGGGTCCAATGGGTTGCTAAGATGTCGAGAATGAAGTGGTGTGAAGATGGTGGCCGGAGGTGGCGCGACGGCGGCGCGCGAGCACAAAGAACGCCGCAACTTCAAGCCGTGCATGGAGGAGAATGCCGGCGAGTTAGGGGCTGAGATTGATGGGGAATGACGACCGGCGGGAGGGGAAGCTGTGGTGGTGGGCGGTGATGGTTACGGCGGCGCGGCGGCGGTGGGCTGGGTGAGAGACAAAATGCACGGGAGAGAGGGAGAAGCAGTTCGCACGGGAGAGACAGCCGAAGGAGAAAATAAGGAGAAAAGAAAAGAAAGAGAAAAGAAGAGGAAAGAAAAATAGAGGGAAAAGAAATGAGGTCCAATCCTCATAACTTGGGTCACAAAAATGATCCAACGGGAACGATTTTAAAACCACAAGTTAAATAAAATAATTTAAACGTAATGGTAAAGTGAAATTAAAATAATTAAATCTCACAGTAATTAATTTAGAATAAAGAGTTTTTAAACGAATAACAATAATTAATAATAAGAAAGCACTTCAAAATATATTTTTCACAAAATTAAAAAAAATCATAAAATAAACCCACTAAAAATCCAACAATTTTAAAATAAGAGAATAAGTTTTTTGAATAAATAAAAATAATCCTTCAATAAAAATACACTAAAATACGGGGTGTTACAAAAGTTACTTCTCTTTTTTGTTATCATCACACCATGGGAGTAGATACCAATTGAATGTTGAGATGAGATGATAAATCTCCTCTCAATTTATCTCTTCTTATTACATCTTTCTCAACATTCAAACATCACTAAACTACATACACCTTTAACTTTCAATCATCAGAATTTTTTATCTAATCATTACAAAACTATCACAACTTTTTAGGCTTTTGAAAAAAACAATTAGTCAACTTTTTCAAATCTCAAAACAAAAATTATATTCTAACAATATTCTAAATAATATGGTTCTTTCAAAATTTTCTCTTTCCTTTCTTAAAACCTCATAAAATATCTTAATTCATATTATTCTACTATTACTCATGCACATATCATTTTATTACTATTTATATTATTTGTTTATTTTATTTTTTCTCATTTTAACATCCAAACGAGTCCTAAATATGTATTATAAAATTTGTGATCCTATATACAAGTCTATCTTTCTTGCATTACAACCTATTATATATTGTTCAGAAATACAAATAAAACATCCCTTGCCATTAAATAGAAAAGATAATTGTTATTAGTATTGATGGCTAGGATGGCTATTTGTAGAGTTTGTAGTCTTATTTATAGCGATTTATTACATTTCTATCAGCGAAAAAAATCGCTGCAACTAATCTTTTACGCAGCGAATTTTGTAGATCGCTAGGATAACTTATAATTGAGTGAAGAATTGTGACTAACGTTCGGCGCATCAATAATCGCTGGAAAAGAGTATTTACAGCTATTTTACTGGTTATTGGCGACTAAATCTTGCGCCGAAAAAGGAAGGAATTAGAATTGAGGTTTAATGTCTATTGGTTATGGGTGGTTATCGTACTGATGTGGGTGAGGAATTAATGTCTACGGGACATCCCTTTGTGATTGAAATTGAAGCTGATATTATGGTGGTAGCACTGCCCATGGATGTAAGGATACCACTGCATTTGGTTTGATGAAGATTGATGAAACAGGCTGCATTATTGAGTTTGCAGAGAATTTTAAGCATAAGAAATATTTTGCTCCTTAGTTGCTTGATGTTTTGCCCCTTAAAGTGGTCTTTAAGCCCTTTGATGGAGGAAGAGAAGGAAACCCTGTGGGAAAGGATTTGGAATGTGGAGTGATGAGTGGATTTGATGTGAGACTTGGGATGGGGTTAAATATAGTTCTCTACAATACACTTTTGGTCCATTGTGCTTCTCGTATATGAGTTGAAGCTTCCAAGTCATTACCATGTTTCACCCCAACAAATTGAGAGAGCATAAGAGGAATATTTGAAAAATGGTATCCATCGAATTACTCGACGATAGACTCTATAAGTGTGATTTTTATGTAATTTTTATTACTCTTTTATTTATGAAAAGTGTCAGTTCTCTTTCAATATTATTGATTTCCTTTATTTCTACATATTTTTCTTTATTTTCTTGGATTTGGAGGAATGAGAAAATTTAGTATGAAAGGAGGGCATTTTGGTACAAAAGAAAAGACTATGGATCCAGACCGACGATAGGCAATGAGATCTTAAGAGAGCCAAGGAGATTTAGGTGAGGAGACTCAATGGCGACCCGAATTGGTGACAAGAGTTAGGCGATGAGCGAGATATTTTACCTCTTGGGTGAGAAGACTTGGCGACAAGGCTCTAAGCGGCTATATTTGGTGACTAGTCTAACCAACCAACTTAAAAGACCAACCTAAACGATATCGTGGGCAACAACTAGCAAAGGGCTTGAAAGTAATTTTGATCAAGAAAAAGAGAAAGAAATCATAGAAGGAATCCACAAGAAGTCCGAGTTCGAAATACAGTGGGAGACAACCTGGACATGGTTGAGTGTTTCAATCATAACTTTTTACTCATATGTCCGATGGATGCGATTCTAGATGGGTGGGAAAGCTGACTAAAAGGGCTACAATGTTGGCCCTCATAATGATTTCTAAATTCTGACTCCTGGAGCATGTATGAGGTTGCTAAAATTAGTCCTACAAGTTAGATGATTTTTTAGGCGAAAATCATGAAAACATTAGGTTTCTTTTTTACCATATATAAGTATATCATTAGCATGAAATTAAGGGAGGAGAGTCTGAGTTTTAGAGTTAAATGTTTCAAAGATTATTCTTTAAGTTTCTTTCAAGGAGGCGGCGGATCTAGGGGGCAGAGACGAGCTGCATGCTTCATCAACCGACTCCAACGAAGAACAATAGTTTTATTCTTTTTCTTTTCAATTTCATTATGAACTAATTTTATTTTCTAGAGCTATGATGTAGTCTAGCATTGAACATACAATTTATATTCTAAATTATTTTATTTTCAATATTTCCATGATTGAGTGTTTATTCATTGTTCTTAATGCTTGTAATTTTCTAGCTAATTATTGTTCGATCTATTAGATTGCAATGAGACTGAGAGGTGATTATTGAATTAGAGCTCTAGGATTAAGCACCATTAGTTGAGCAAAAGTAGAGATACTTTACCGCGATTAGTGTGACTTTCAAGAAAAATCCAAAGAACTTAATGAGTCTCCAATTAGTTAAATTCACATAGAGATATGAAGTTATTATGTAGAGATGTTTTTGGTATTGTTCGAGAGAAAATATTGAATAGTTATGTGATTGTTATCATCAACTTTGGGATAATTGCAATTCCATAATAAGGAAGAATAAATTGTGTAGGATTCGCTAGGTGAAATCAAACACTCTAGATCTATTCTTATTTTCTTTAAAAATCTAAATTTTAATGCTCTTTTCTTTAGTTTAATTTAGATAATCTATTCTTCAAATTTTGGTTTTCCAAAGAGTAATTAATTTAGTAAATTTTAGTACTCAATAACAAAATTAATTTATGTGGGTTCGACATCCGTTTTCTTTAAAAGACTTTTCTACTTGTTAAGATTTTGTGCACTTGTAGATAGTTTCAGCACAACAAGTTTTTGGTGCCGTTGTTGAAGATTAGTTATTTGTTATTGATATTGATACTTGCTATACTTTTACTACTTTGAATTTTATTTTATTTTTAAAAATTGGTTTAAATTAGATCTCAGTTTGGTTTAACGTCGAATTAATAAAGAAAAAAAGAAAGAGGTTACCACATCTAAATTTAATATGGCCGACCCGGAGCACAAGACGTTATGAGACTATGCTATGCCCTCTGTCAATGGGGCGACTTCTAGTATAGGCGGCTAGCTATACAAACCAATAACTTCGAGATCAAGTTGGCCATCATTTAAATGATTCAACAAACCGTCCAATTTGGGGGCTGTCCCAAGAGGATCCTATTGTCGATATTGTAAATTTTCTAGAAATTTATGATACTTTTAAACACAACGGAGTGATAGATGATGTGATTCAATTGAGACTTCTTCCTTTCTCACTTAGGGAAAAAGCATAAGCTTGGTTGAACTTTTTGCTGCCTAGCATCATCATTGCCTGAGAGGAGTTGGCACAAAAATTCTTAGCAAAATATTTCCCTCGAGTCAAAACAACGAAGTTAAGGAATGATATTACTACATTTATCCAAATAGAGGGTGAATCATTATATAAGGAATGAGACACATACAAGGATTAATTGCGCAAATGTCTATGATCGAGCTGCATTATTGCACATTTTATACATTTAAAACCAATATATTTTTAATTCATTTATTATTTTATTATTGGTTTTAGATAGAAAAATGGTTAAGAGGCATAAATGCAAGTTGTAATTTAAATTGGTTAATAGCATAGTTTAAGCTTGATTTTAATACTTGTGATTTAATTTGGTAATGTTTCTTCACATGCACAACACACCTTTAATATTTTATTCTTCATTTTTTATCTGTTTTTATTCTTATTTTGTTTTTATTTCTTTAGTTATTTTCTTTTCTATTTATCCAATTTTATTTTTTTGTTTTTATTTTCTTTCTTTGGTTTTACGTTCGTTTTGCAGTGCTACCCATGCTCCTCCAGCCACATGGCATGCTACCACAAGTCCATGACAACAAGCTCCACCCATTGCCTAGCCAAGCAGCACCTTCACGCTGCAGTGCTCCTCCGTACATCCAACTGCCCCACTGCACCATCGCCATGCACGGCCTCCAGCGGAACCACCACTCTACACACACGACCACCATACGCAGCTCCTCCATACACGGCCAAAAGCCTAGGTGCACCTTCATGAAGCCTCCATGCAAGCTACCACAACGCCCGCGCACAACCAAAAATAAATTACTAAACCTCTTTGTAATTTGTTGATTAAAGATACTCGGTTTGAGTTTTCTGATATATCCTTGCATGCTTTTAAAACATTGAAAAATAAATTAATTTCAGCACCTATCGTTGTATCACCGGATTAGAATTTACCTTTTGAATTAATGTGTGATGCTAGCGATTATGCTATAGGAGCTGTTTTGGGATAGAGAAAAGATACAATTTTTCATGTTATTAATTATGCAAGTCGGACCATAACAGAAGCTCAATTTAATTATACTACTACTGAAAAACAATTGTTAGCAGTTGTATTTGCCTTTAACAAATTTCGTTGTTATTTGGAAGGGTCAAAGGTGGTCGTCTACACCAACCACTCCGTTCTTAAATACTTGTAGTCGAAGAGGGATGTAAAATTCTGTAACTTCAAGAATGAGAAGAACAGAGGACTTGAAATGTAGACTAAAGATTGAGAACAAAATTCAATGGAAAAAGATTGAGATGAAATTCTCTGTGAATCTGTTATTCTTCAGAATTGAATGAATAATACCTTTGCAACCTTTCTATTTCTAGACACGTATGCTAACTAACTTCACTTTACAGAAGATATTTACTTAACACTCTAACTAATTATCACATTTGCACTCTAACTTCACTTTTCTGTTTAGCTTCTTTTGACTTCAACTCCAAAGCTTCAATTTGAGTTTGTATATTCCAACACCCCCCCTCAAGATGAGAATGTATATTGATCATTCCCATCTTGCGGATCAGATGATGGAAACTGAGGGAACCAAGTGGTTTAGTTAGAATATCTGCCAGCTTATGTTTGGATGGGATGTGAATGATCTTGATCAAACCTTCTTGCAATTTTTCTCGGACCAAATGGCAGTCTAGTTGGATGTGCTTTGTTCTTTCATGTTGGATAAGGTTTGATGCAATGTCAGAAGCTGGTTTGCTGTCTGTATAAAGTAGAATAGCCTGTGGATGAGGGACCTTTAAGTCAGCTAGCAAGTAGATCAACCATTGTAGTTCACATGTGGTAGAGGCTAGAGCTCTGTATTCAGACTCAGCTGAGGATCGACTAATTGTTGGCTGTTTTTTTGATTTCCATGATAAAACAGAGTCACCAAGAAACACTGTGAATCTAGTGATACTCTTTCTGGTGTCAATACAACCATCCCAATCACTATCTGAGTAGGCTTTTAGATGAAGAGGGGAATGTGCATACAAAAAAATACCTTGGCCTGGTGTTGCTTTGATATACCTGAGGACCCTTTCAACAGCTTGAAGATGATTACTACTAGGATTAGCCATGAACTGGCTTAGTGCTTGGACTGAGTAGGATAGGTCAGGTCTAGTTATAGTGAGGTACAATAATCTGCCACTAATCTTCTGTATTGTGCAGGATCTGTCAAAGGTGGAGATGAGTCATTTGCACTCAGTTTTAATGTAGACTCCATAGGAAATGCCACAGGTTTACAACCTAAAAAACCACTATCTTGCAAGATATCTAAGGCATATTTTTGTTGGCATAAAGTTATGCCTTTGGTTGATCGAGCCACTTCTATCCCCAAGAAGTACTTTAGTTCTCCCAAGTCTTTGATAGTGAAAGAGTCGTGTAAGAACCTTTTGATATTGACTATATCAGCAAGATTATTAGAAGCAAGAATCACATCATCAACATAAATCAAGAGTGTTATAAAACTGTTTGAATTATGCTTGATGAATAGAGAGGAGTCAGACTTCCCTTGAATAAAACCAAATTGAAGTAGAGAAGATGACAATTTGGAAAACCATTGTCTTGAGGCCAGCTTTAGACCATATAGGCTCTTTTTGAGTTTGCAAACTCTCGGATCAGTTGGTGAAGAATACCCTGGTGGTAGTTGCATATATACCTCTTCATTTAAATCTCCATGAAGAAAAGCATTGTTTACATCAACTTGATGTAAATGCCAATTCTTGATGGCAGCAATGGATAACAATGTTCTCACTGTTGTCATCTTAGCTACAGGTGAGAATGTGTCAAAATAATCAAGGCCTTCTTGTTGGGTGTAGCCTTTTGCTACTAATCTAGCCTTGTATCAATCAATTGTGCCATCGGCTTTGAATTTAACACGATATACCCACTTATATCCAATTGCAATCTTATTTGGAGGTAATATTGCAAGTTCCCATGTTTTATTTAATTCAAGAGCTTTGATCTCATTTAACATGGCTGCTTGCCAATGTGGAGAAGAATTGGCTTGTTTGAATGTCTTAGGCTCAAAAATAGATGATAAAGCAGAAGTGAAGGTTGCATGTCTAGGTGACAATTTATGTGTTGAAAGGAAATGAGCAAGAGGGTATGGCTTACCAGAAGAAGGAATGCAGCAGCTAGAAGATTTTTGAGATGTTGAAGTAGATTGAGCCATATTACCACAATGAAAATGCTGCAAATATGAAGGAGGATTCCTTATTCTTTCAGATCTTCGAAGGTTTACATTTTCAAGATTAATCTGTGAAGTAACAGGTGTTGGAATAGCAGAAGAGAGATTTTGTGAAGTTATAGATTTTGGGACTTCACAAAGCAATTGATTTTGTGAAGTAGGAGGTTCTGGAATTGCAGAGTGTGGATTTGGTGGAGTACTGGGTACTGCAAAGTCATGTATTGGAGGAAAATCAGGAAAAACAAAAGGTGTGTGAGTAGAGTTTGGAATACAAGGAAAAATGTTCTCATGAAATATGACATTTCTGGAAACAAGGATTTTAAGAGTAAGGAGATCAAGCACTTTGTATCCCTTGATATTTGGTGGATACCCAAGAAATAAGCATTTTGAGGCTCTTGGATGAAATTTACTTCGACTGGTATGGATTGTGCTGGCAAAACACAAACAGCCAAAGGCTTTAAGATAGTTATAGGCTGGAGATTTGTGAAAAAGGAGAGCATATGGTGTGTTATTATCTAGCACAGATGAGGGGGTTCGATTTATGAGATGTGTTGCTGTCAATACACACTCAGTCCAGTATGTTAAAGGCAGTTTAGATTGAAAAAGAAGGGCTCTAGCAACATTTAGCAAATGCTGATGTTTTCTTTCAACTCTACCATTTTGCTCAAGAGTTTCTACACAAGATAGCTGATGTATTATACCATTTTCTTGATAAAAAGAAGGCATATTGAATTCTTGGCCATTGTCTGTTCTAAATGTTTGTATTTGAGAATCAAACTGAGTTTGAGCATATGTAATGAAGTTGGCTAGTAAAACTCAAGTTTCTGATTTTGCTTTCATAAGAAAAAGCCAAGTAAAACGTGTATGATCATCCACAATAGTAAGAAAGAATTTATGGCCAGAATGTGAGATAGTGGAAAAAGGACCCCAAATATCACAATGTACTAATTGAAAAGCTTTATTTGAATTGCTTTGTGATACAGGAAATGACAGCTTCTTTTGTTTTGCTAAAGGACAGATCTCACAAACATGTTTGTGAGATATTTTTACAGAAGGATCAATAGAACTAATGAGTTTTAGTTTGGCAGAAGATAAATGTCCCAACCGAAAATGCCATATGTTAGGACTAATGGTAGATGTGTTAGCCAAGAAAGAGCTGTTTGAACCAGGAATTTCCTTCTGTGTAGCAGCAGAAAGATTGATGAGGTGATATAGGCCATTGCTGACTTCAGCAAGCCCAATCATCCTCCATTTGCTGAGGTCCTGCAATACAAATTTAGATTGAAAGAAAAACAAGGCAACAGAATTTTCTTTAGTCAACCTAGAAGCAGAAATGAGATTGACATGAAAAGAGGGAACATAAAGGGCATTGTGTAAAGTTAAATCAGGTGAGATTTTAACAGTACCAGTAAAAATGATGGGAACTGAATGACCATTTGGTAAATGGACTGAAGAGGGTTTGTTTGGGATTTTTATGGATGTGAACAGATGAGGAGAACAGATCATGTGATCTGCTGCTCCAGTATCTAATATCCAAGAAGAGATGTGATTGAAGGAGGCATTAGCTAAACAAAGGATGGAGTTATTACCTGATGTAGAGGCAGTGTTAACTGCAGGATTAGGATTGATAGAAGAAGTGGATAGACTATTGGCAAGAGTGATCAAATTCTGTATTTGCTCTTGAGAAAAAAACATAGTTGGGTTGTTTAAGTTTTGCTCCATAGAAGATGCCATGTTTGCATTGGGCAATCGTGTGGAATTAATTCTCTTTCCTCGAGGCCCTTTCCAACCTGGTGGATAACCTATAAGCTGGAAACACTTATCTACAAGATGTCCAGAGAATCCACAATGGGAACAAATGACATCTGATTTGCCTTTGACTTTGCTGGACTTAACAGCATTTGAATAAGTTTGTGTAGATGGTTGTGCAGCAGTCATAGCATGAGAATCAAGGGGGATATGCACTGCATTAGTTAAGGAACGTTGGCTCTCTTCTTGTATCAATAAAGAGAAAACTTTGCCCATTGATGGTAATGGAGAAAGAAGCAATAGTTGGCTTCGAATTGCTGAAAAAGAATCATGCAGACCAATCAAGAATTTCATGATATAGTCAGCTTCTTGTTGATCAGCAAGATTCTTCAATACTGCACAGGTACATTTTTCCAAAAATCCACAATTACAAGTTGGAAGGGGACGATAACTAATATATTCATCCCATAGTGCTTTGAAAGCACTAAAATACTTAGTGACTGAATTTGAGCCCTGAGAAATAGAACTTAAGGATTTCTCTAAGGCAAATACTCTTGGACCATCACTACGCAGGTATCGAATCTTCAACTCATTCCAGATGTCAGCAGCACTATTGAAATAAAGAAGACTACCTCGAATCTCCTTTGCAATGGAATTCATTAGCCAAGAAAGCACAAGATTGTTGGCTCGCAACCAAGCAATCTTAAGTCGAGAATTAGTAGAACTAGGCTGAGGCAAACTCCCATCGATGAAGGCAACTTTGTTCTTGACTGTGAGAGCAATTGTGATGGACCGACTCCAAGCCACATAGTTGTCACCAGAAAATATTTCAGATACAAGAAGAGCTCCAGGATTATCAGATGGATGCAAGTAGTAGTAACTTGAGGAATCATCAGATGGATTCCCCAAAGGAAGAGAAGAATTTTCAGAAAAATTATTATTAGAGGATTCTGCCATAGAAGCAGAAGAAACAAAAACAAGAATTGTAAAAAAAAATCAAGAAGGCAGCGGAATGTTTATGGACGATGATACCATGTAAAATTCTGTAACTTCAAGAATGAGAAGAACAGAGGACTTGAAATGTAAACTAAAGATTGAGAAAAAAATTCAATGGAAAAAGATTGAGATGAAATTCTCTGTGAATCTGTTATTCTTCAGAATTGAATGAATAATACCTTTACAACCTTTCTATTTATAGACACGTATGCTAACTAACTTCACTTTACAGAAGATATTTACTTAACACTCTAACTAATTATCACATTTGCATTTGGATTTAATTTCACTATCATTTGGAATTATCTCATTTGCACTCTAACTTCACTTTTCTGTTTAGCTTCTTTTGACTTCAACTCCAAAGCTTCAATTTGAGTTTGTATATTCCAACAAGGGATGCCAAACCAAGACTGTTAAGATGGATTTTGTTATTAAAAGAGTTCAATTTGGAAATAAAAGATAGGAAAAATACTGAGAGTGTAGTTGTCGACCACTTATCTCGTCCTGAGCTTAAAGAGGCAGTTGGCGAGGAGAAATTTCCAATTAATGAGACCTTCCCAGATGAGCAATGAATGGCTTTACAAGTCGTTCCATGGTATGCCAACATGGTAAATTATTTGGTGTTCAGAATTCTACTGGCGAAGATGACATATCAAAAAAAGTTCTTCTCCGACTTGAAATATTATTTTTGGGAGGAACTTTTTCTATACTGGCAATGTGTGGACCAGATAATCAGGAGATATGTGCCCAAGGAGGAGATGGAGAGCATACTCAGACATTGCCACTCGTTGGAAGCGGGTGGCCACTTTGGTGGAGCAAAATCGGTAGCGAAAGTTTTACAATGCGGCTTTTATTGGCCGATTATTTTTAAAGACTTTTAATTTTGCTAATTTATGTGATCATTGTCAAAGGGTTGGCAACACTTCTAGGAAACATGAAATGCTTTTAAACAATATTTTAGTGATTGAATTATTTGATGTTTGGGGTATAGATTTCATGGTTCCTTTTCCATTCTCATATTCTAATAAATTTATTTTACTAGCTGTAGGTTATGTCTCCAAATGGGTGGAAGTGGTCGTCTTTCCAACCAATGATGCGAGGGTCGTAGTGAATTTCCTGCAAAAGAACATATTTTCCTGATTCGACACTCTGAGGGCCATAACCAATGATGGGGGGAAGCATTTTTGCAATCGCCAGTTTGAAGCTCTACAGACAGAGTTTGGAGTTACCCATCATGTGGCAACACCGTAACATCCTCAAACGAACAGCCAGGTTAAGGTGTCTCATCGGGAGCTTAAGCGCATACAGGAGAAGATCGTGAGTATCTCTTGGAAAAACTAGGAGATAAGGTTAGATGATGCGCTATGGGCCTATCAGACAACATTATGGAAAATCCTATCATCTACCCATGGAGCTAGAACATAGAGCCTATTGGGCTATGAGGACACTGAACTTCAATTTACAAGCAGCTGGCGAGAAGAGAATAATGCAAATCAGCGAGATGGATAAGTTCTGCAATGATGCTTATGAGAATGCTCGGATTTACAAAGATAAAACTAAGAGATGGCATGACAAGCATATTTTAAGAAGGGGATTCGAAGTTGGGCAGAAAGTTTTATTATTTAACTCAAGACTTCAAATCTTCCCCAGAATGCTACTCTCTCGGTGGTCAGGGTCATTTGTGGTGACCTGTGTCTTTTCCTATGGGGTGGTTGAAGTCCATCACTAGACAGAAGGCACATTTAAAGTAAATTGATAGAGATTAAAACGCTAGTGGATGGAGACTTTAACTCGAAAAAGTGTTCCAACGATCTCGCCAGTAATAAATTATGAGAGGATAATGTCTAGCTATTGGCTTTAAATAAAGTGCTTTTGTGAGGCAACCTAAGTTTTTTTTTATTTTTTTATTTTTTTGCTTAATATTATTCTTTTTCTTTCATCTTGCAGGAGTGAAGAGATGAGGAGATCTCTAAGGAGTACACGGTTGCACCTTCAAGTAAAATATTCAATTGGCAGAACTGAAAAAAAAAAAAAAAAATCGAGAGAGCATCTCTTACCTTCTCTCATTCTCTTCTTTAGTTTTTCTACCTCTTTCCCATTGAGGACAAAGTGATATTTAAGTTTGGGGGAAAGGAAATTATTTTATTTATTTCGAAATATATATATATATATATATATATAATACTACTAATAATAATAATGATAATAAAGAAAATATGGTTTGATGAAAGAAAAGCCCATGATAAGAATATGATTGAAATTGATTATAATTTTTAGGAAAAATTCTCATTGCTTAAGTCTAGTTGTTAATTCTTTACTTGATCTTGCTTAATTTGATATTTTCTATGTTCAATGAATGCTTATAATGATCATTAATCGTTTTACATACCTAGAGAAATTTTATGTGAATTTTGTGAATTTGTATGGATAAATGATTAAGGCATTTTTTGGACCGATTGAGCCTTTCAAGCTTATCTATTTATTATCGTCATCCCTAGCCACCCCTTTGAGATTTATTGAATTATATTTTGGTTTTATATTTTTCTTTCTTGTAAACCTCATATTCCCTACCTTATTTGAGTTTAAACACTTATTTCCTTACCTTTCAAGAGAATTAAGTTTACAAAAAGTCACAGAATCACAAGAGGATGAAAGGCAAGAGAAGTAGAAAGTCTACAAGTAAAGTTAATTATAACCATATTATCAAAATCATAAGTTTAGGAGTGTGAAAAGTCAACTCGTCTACTGTGTGGCTGACAAGAAAAGGCCGACAAGAGTGTTACAAAATGGTAGTAAAAAAGGTATGATTTATTTCAAAAAAAAAAAAAGAAAGAAAAGAAAATATCCAACCTGCCAAATAAAGGGGTAAAGAGAGAGATACTTGAAAGTACAATAAAGAGATGTATGTTGAGAGATTCACATGATTGAGAAGAGATGTTTGTGTTAGAAATGAAAATGCTCTATTTATTCTGTTGGTGTTCAAACTTAAATTCTATTACTTTATTTGAATCCTACGTTTTTTTTGTAGCCCACACCATAACTTTACATTACAAGCTTAATAAAGACCTATTGATCCCTAGTGATAGTTTCTGTTCTAAATTAGTGGAGAGTGATTTGAAAAGTAAGCCTATGGAGTGTTTAGAAATCCATTATTTATTCACTTGTTTGCATAAAACTATCTGGGAAGCTAATGATGAAGTGAGAATGATAGGTATGCATGGATGTGAGGATGGATGATGTGGTGGAATTGAGTTTTGAATTAACTTTTGGGACTTGATTGATCATGAATGATTCTTTTGAATTATAGACTTTAGGCAATTTTTAGGCAAGAAATTTTATGAATCAAACCAATGCTTATTTTAGTTGTCTTTCGTTTCTTCTTTCCTCGAGGGCAAGCAAAGCTTAAGTTTGTGGGTATTTGTTAAGTGTGATTTTTATGTAATTTTTATTACTCTTTTATTTATGAAAAGTGTTAGTTTTCATTCAATACTATTGATTTTATTTTATTTCTACATATTTTCTTTATTTTCTTGGATTTGAAGAAATGAAAAGATTTAGTGTGAAAGAATGGCATTTTGGTACAAAAGAAGAGACTACGGATCCTGACCAATGAGAGACAATGAGATCTGAAAAGAGCCGAGGAGATTTAGGCGAGGAGACTCAATGGCAATCAAAATTAGTGACAAGAGTTAAGCGATGAGCGAGATATTTTACCTACTGGGCAAGAAGACTTGGTGACAAGGCTCTCGCGGTTAGATTGGGCGGCTAGTCTAACTAGCCAACTTAAAAACCAACCTAAATGACATCATGAGCAACAAATAGCAAAGGGATTGAAAATAATTTTGATCAAGAAAAAGAGAAAGAAATCCCAGAAGGAATCCACAAGAAGTCCAAGTTTGGAATATAGTGGGAGACAGCCTGGACATGCTTGAGTGTTTTGATCCTACTTTTCTACTCATATGTCCAATGGATCCGAATCTGGATGGGTTGTAAAGCTGACTTAAAGCACTACAACTTTATCTCTAATAAAAATTTCTAAATTCTGAATCCTAAAGTGCATATGAGGTTGCCAAAATTAGTGCTAAAAGTTAGACCATTTTTTAGGCGATAATCATGAAAACATTAAGGTTTTTTTTTCTACTCTATATTGCATATCATTAGCATGAAATTAAGGGAGGAGAGTCAGATTTTTAGTATCAAATATTCCAGAGATTATTCTTTAAGTTTGTTTCAAGGAGGCGGATCTTGGGGTGCAAAGGCAATGCATGCTTTATCAATTGACTCCAACGAAGAACACTAGTTTTATTCTTTTTCTTTTCAGTTTCATTATGAACAAATTTTATTTTCTACAGCTTTGATGTAGTCTAGCATTGAACATACAATTTATATTTTAAGTTATTTTATTTTCAATATTTCCATGATTTAGTGTTTATTCATTGTTCTTAATGCTTGCAATTTTCTAGCTAATTATTATTCGATCTATTGAATCGTAATGAGACTGAGATGTGATTTCTGAATTAGAGCTCTGCGATTAAGCACCATTAGTTGAGCAAAAGTAGAGATACTTTACCGAGATTAGTATAATTTTCAAGAAAAATCCAAAGAGTTTAACGAGTCTCCAATTAATTAAATTCACATATACATATGGAGTTATTAATTGGAGATATTTTTAGTATTGTTTGAGAGAGAATATTGAATAGTTAAGGGATTTTAATCAACAACTTGAGATAATTGCAATTCTATAACAAGGAAGAATAAATTGTGTGGGATTCGCTAGGTGAAATCAAACAATCTAGATCTGTTCTTGTTATTTTTAAAATTATAAATTTTATTGCTCTTTTCTTCATGTTTAATTTAGATAATCTATTCTTCAAGTTTCTGTTTTCCAAATAGTAATCAATTTAGTAAGTTTCATTACTCAATAAGAAAATTAATCCTTGTGGGTTCGACAACCGTTTTCTTTAAAACACTTTGTTATTTGTTACGATTTTGTGCACTTACAGCTATTTTCAGCACAAGAAGACCCTTGAAGTGGGTCATGTAACTTTCGGCTGGAATGGAAATTATTTTGGATAATTTAACCCAACACTAGAGGAACACATGGAAATATCAAGTGATTCCAAAATTACATTGAAGGTCCAGCCAAAGATGAAGGCTGTGGGAATTACCAAAAAAGTGAGAGATGTTATACTTAGCCATAAAATCGAGCAAGTGCATGTCATTCTATTGAATGGTGACAGGGTGGGGCATACGGGTGACATTGATGCTATAGTTGTGGCTTGAAAGGCTGTTGATGAGGTTGTCAAGATAAGGGAGGAATTTACGTTGAAATATTGGAATCATATCTTGGTAAGTCCGTTACAAAGGCTGTGATTATTCTTAATAGAGCGTTGAACCCGAACACCACATCTCTTGCACTGAGAGAATGATTTCTATGGGGAAGTTGATGCTGGTGCTGTCGTGGAACGTCACTATTGCATCTGTGTTGTCTTGGTCAACAAAGGTCCACAACTTAATCCATGGGCAGGTTCAAGTTGAACCTTAGGGTAAGTGATCTTGAAGAATCTCACCACTAGAGACAGAGTGGTATTGTATTTTCAACCATGTAATTTTGGTTGGAGTTGGTGCAGGGAAGGGAAATGTAAACAAAGTTGCTGAGGAACCGAAAAATTCTGAGGACTGGAATCTCAGTCATAGAGTTGAATCACTTCTCTCAACCTTGAGGACAAGGTTCTGTAAAGGGGTGGACAATGTAATGAACCCAATTAAGCGGGTTGTGCTTGATGGGCCCCTAGCTAGGTTGTTGCACTTTTGCTTTATTTGAATCGCTAAGTTGTTGACCCATGGCCTTCTTTTAGGGGCTAACGATTATAGGAGGGGTGTCTTCAAGTATATAAAGGGAAGGGGTAGCTGAAAAGGACATTCTGGAATTTCTGTGGAGTCTTGTAGTTTTTCATTTAGAGGAATTGGGGACCTCGAATACCCCAAAGCGTATGAATTCAGTACCATTTCTATCATCTCGTTTTATGTTCATAGTTTTCTCTATTTCCCCATTTCATTCGGTCTACACGATCTGTGAGGTTCATAATAGATGTTTGTTTGGAAGGGTTGTGGATCGCTTTGGGATGCTCTATTTTTGTGTGGTGAAACAGAGGTGGGTGTTGGGGTGCAGGTCGTGAGTGGAGGCTTGTGGGTTGGTGTTGGGTGGTGCTGGGGTGTCTTGGGTCTACTGTGGTGTAAGGCAGAGGCAGTGGTGCAACAAGGCCAGAGTTTGGACGTCGACGACGGCTGTATAGAGGGATTCGAGTGGTTTTTCGGTGTGCTTTGCTTTCGGTGATGATGGTTTGTGGGTTGGGTTGTTTCCATGGTGAAGAGGAGGGCTATGGATGCTTCCTGGGTGTGGACTGACCAGGTGCTGTGGGGTGGTCTTCATAGGGTTGGGGAGCAACCATGGCTATGTTGGACAAGGGGGCATGCAATGCTAAGTCAGTTGTGTGTGGAGGCATGAGAATGAGACATGCGGATAGAGGTGGTGGTGCATGCAGTTTAGTAGGGTCTAGAGGAAGAAGATGAAAGCTTGCCGTGTGATTCTGTGATTGGGAGGAAGGGAGAGTGTGCATGAACGTGTATAAGGTGTATAAATATGGTGATGCCGTGAACCCTAGTGGGAGGAAAACGTGCATGGTGTGGAGGCGTGCCTGGATTCTGGACCTAGTTGATGGGCTTGGGTTTTGGGTCACTTTTGAAATATTTAGGATCTTTTTGAGTGGTGTAAAGACTTAATAAATGGGTTGGGCAAGTTAGCTTAATCCAAATAATTTCTTTGGGTTGACCATATTTTTCATGAGTTGAGTATTTAACCGACACTAATAGGCCTCGACTCACTTTTAAAATAATTCACTTGTCCCATAAATTTCTTGGGTCAATTCTCACTCGGCCCATTTAAAAATTTTAACCTAATTATTAAGCTCGGTAAAATCCATACTCAGTCGTAATAATATTTTGGGCCCTTGACCTAGTCAAAAATTACCTAATAAATATCAAATGGGCTTCCCATAAATAATAACCTAAATAAATTTATAGATCACGGCTTGGCCTGGGCTTGGTGCTGGGCCTGGGTGTTACTTCCTTTCCCCTTTAAAAAAAAAATTGTTCTTAAAATTTGCTACTCCTACAGCAAAATCTAAAATACTTAGCTGTTACTATTTTAACCCTCCAATATTTTAGCCTAGTGCTTCACATATTTTAGCCTTGTGCTTCACCTTGTATCGATTATTATACACTTAAGTGTCCAATCCAGTTCAAGGTGTAAACTTCCACCACATGCTCGATTACAAGCCTTGTAACGCCCCGGCCCCGTGGGTCCACGGGAGTTACCTCTTGTAACCCGAATTCGTCTTCCATAACAGATTTATACACTCTAATATTCCATCAAAATACACAGTCTCTAAATTTTCCCGATTTACAATATCAAATATAATATAAAATCCTAAATCAACTGAAAATACTCCCAAATGAATACTTGTACTCTCGGATTCTTAGTCCTCTAAGAACTTCACAACTTCTCTAACACTATCTACTTTTACTCGCCAGTACTACCATCATAATCATCTAAAAAATATTATGAAGATAAGGGATAAGTTATCAACAACTCAGTAAGCAGAGAAGATATACTAGTATACAGACATGAGCATTTATAGATTTTAGAATGCAGAACAAAATATTTTAGTTTTCAAGATGCAGAATCAAAACAATTTATCAAAAAATATCAGAGCTAAGCTTTCAGAAAATAATCTTATAAAAAATTCATTTGGCATAGTATAACTGAACAAATCACATCACATCAGAAATTCCATGTTTAACCCAAGTGGTAGGGTTGTGCAAACCTCGACGGCCAACTGAGTAGAATTAGGATGTGGACACTTCTCCTTATTGTTTTCGGAGTCCTGAGTGTGCACACAGGAAATGTCACATAGAAAACCACATTGTTTCCAAAGTGGATGCACTAGAAATAGGAAGGTTGATACCAAACCCAAACAGAGGCCACAGTTTTGCACCCATAGTAAGGTCAGAACAGAACAGAAACAAAAAGTCATGCCAGAGGCTTCAGAATCATTTCACATCATATCAGTGTACGAAAATATTTTCAGAACAAAACATAATAGAAATCAAGCTTCCAAAAATACTTTAGCATAACATATTTGGTTCATCATCATCATCATCTCAAAACATCTTATCAGAACAGAGTCAATGTTTAACCCCCGTGGAAGGGTTGTGCATTTGCGTATCAACAAGCAGATGCATACTAGAACTGAAACAAAATGCTACTATTCTTACCTGTAGTAGGGCCATATCATATCACATCAGAAACATAAATCATGTTTAACCCCCGTGGTAGGGTCTCATACAGAACAAAGTAGTAACATAATCAGATATAGAACCATATAGTCATGCCAAAGACTTTTTTCAGTCGCCACATCTTATCAAACATAATACATAACATTTTTAGAACAAAGCAAAAATCAATTTACGAAAATATTATTTATGCACCAAAAATTCATATTTGCTCTTTTGCATGATTTAGAAACATAATGCATAAATTTTAGTTAATGTCTTCACTAGTCATGACATAAAATATTTTATTCTTATACAGAATTTCATGAGTAATACATAATAAATAACTAAGGTCGTTTCAAAATTTCTTTTCATAGCAAAATATGCATATTTTCCAAAATTAAACTCAGTCCATTTTATTTTTATGCAAAGTCTAGCATAGGAATCCCGTTTACCTGGACTTCTTGGCTTTTCATAATTTTTCTAAAAAATGCCGAACAATAATTAATCATCACTTATAAAATAATCATGTATTTTTTGTAAATTTCCAATCGAACACGTATTTCAATATTCAAGCCTAAGATGCTAAAATAACTTATTTTAATTCCTCATAAAGCTAAATTCATGAAATCCGAAAATATTATCACTTCATGAATTCCTCAATATCCACATAACTATTAAACTCAGAATATTCATAAAAATTGCATAATAATATTAGTAATAAAATACAAACATAACATAAAATACATTTATGGTTTAAATATTCATTATAATCAAAACTGATTAAAGTAGGAGAACAAAGATTTCATTTAATAGAAATAGACAAATTAGTTTCTCTTTAAAGAGCTCAAAATAAAATCTAGCACTACTATGTAGTTCTAAAAATATATTACACTAATAATATATTTCAAATATTTATTTAATGGTATTTAAAACAAAAATCATTGATATGAATCCGTGAGAATGGAATCCCTTAAACCCACAATCAATTTGAAAACTCACCCAAGAAAGCCAAAATCAAGTCAATGGATGGAGAATCTAGATCCGTTGAGAACTCATTTCAAGAACAAAGATTATATTAAAATCTAGACCCGTTGAAGAACCTGTCTCAAGAACCCAGATTACAAGGAGGAATACCACAAAGGTTGTGATTTACCTTTGATAAGTTCAAAAGTTCAATCTAGAACAAGAGGAGATAAACTTAACTCACAATGAATAAATTCGTCAAATTTCATAAACTTCTTAAAATGAGGCTACAAAGAGTATTTAAACCAAAACCTAATTAAAAGCCTAGTCAAACTAAAGCCATTTCTTCCAAAAATACCCTTGGATGAATAGTGCCACAACTACAGTAACTCGCTACAGTACCTCTTTAAACCCTAGTTCCTAAAAAATAACTTTCCAAATAAGACCTTGGCCAAAATACAAGATTTTCCCAAAAATCCTAATTCATAAGAAATAAGAGATATGTGGGTCAAGCATCCTCAAGCCCACTTATTCTAAACTAATAAAATAAATCCTTTAACAAATTGAAAGGCTTCAATAACAATAGGCCCAAACAATAACTCTAAGTCATGTCTTCCATAGCTTGAATCAAGTGGATCAAAATTGGTTCTCCTTCTTTCAAGCCCATGTTAAGTGTTTGGATCTTGCTAGTTTTATCTTACGTGGATTTCAGCAATCCTTGCATTGCTTTTCTGATCTTCTTGGCTCTTGATCTTGTAATTGGCTCATCTGGAACTTGCATAGGATCTTTATGACTTGGCCCACCTTAATTCCCATCATTCCCCCTCTCCTCTCCTCAAAACTTCGCCTACATCAAAAGGAGAAAGATAAAAAACATTGAAAGTAAGAGAAACATTATACTCACCTAGAAGGTCCACTCTCTATGCATTGTCATTAATTTTCTCAAGAATTTGAAAAGGTCCATCCAAGCTATTTCTGTCAACAACAAGCAAAAGCATCAAAACTAAATGAGTAAGTGGATTAAAACCACAAATAATATCAAACGGAGAATAAAAAATAGTAGTATGCAAGGTTTTATTATATGCACACTCTAATAAGGGAAAATAATACTCCCACAAACATCCATGTAACAATTCAATGAATGGCAAATGATACTCCCACAAACGTTCATGTAACACGTCAATGAATGGCAAATGATACTCTCACAAACGTTCACGCAACACATCAAAAGTCTTCCTTACACCAATGTTACCCAATAAACCACCATGTCTATCACACACAAGCAACTTACGCATAAAATTAGTAGGCACACAAAATCTATTCTCTCTAAACAAGTACCAATCTAGTTTATAGAACTTACCAAACGATGTTTTCTCACATGTTCCATACATACTAGCAAAGTCATCTTCATTAGCATGCAATTTCTAATCATATTCAAATCTCAATAACTTTGCATTTAAAATAAAGATAAGTACATACGTTCATGCTAATGCATTAACCACAAAATTTTCCTCACCATGTGTGTATTTGATTACAAGAGGAAAAGTCTCAATAGAGTCCTCTCACTTAGCATGCATTCTAGTCAATAACTTACATTGTCCCTTCAAGTGTGTCAAGGACTTACCTTGTTATACCTGACACAAAATCAATATAGTGCTCTATCTCCTTAATAGGTGGCTTAGCTGGCACAAAATCAATGTAGTGCTCTATCTTCCTAATAGGTGGCAACCCACTAAATACATCACTAGCAAACATGACCTCATATCCTGCAACAAAGAGACAACAATACTAGGTAAAGATACGTCACGTTCGTTAGTATCAAGACTCACCTTAGCATAAAAACTCATTTTTCTCTTACTTTCTTCACTCTCTCTTTTCATTCCTCTCGTTTTCTTTTTCAGTCTCTTTTTCCCTTTCACTCTCTTCCTTCTTTTCAGTCTCTTTTTCTTTGTCACTCTCTTTTTCTTCATCTTTTCTTGAACTCTCGACCTTACAATTATTTTTCAACTCATTCTCTCTTTTTCTTGAAGTTTCAGCCTCAGCCTCATCTTTTTTCTCTCTCATTCCTCTCTCTCTCTCTCTCTCTCCTTTTCGGCCTCACTATTTTTTTTCCTCTCAATCTCACATTCACTCTTGCTTTTTAACTCAATCTCACTTTCACTATTACTTTTTAACTCAATCTCTTTTCCACTTTTTCACTTTTAATCACTCTCACTTTCACTCTTTCTTTTTTTATCACTCTCATTTTCACTCTTACTTTTTTGAGCAACCTCACTTTTCAGTTTCACTTGGTCCCCATGGAAGGAGCAAGTTTGATTGTTTTTTCATCCTTTTCAAAATTGTACATGTTCCTTAACCCATCACGGATCACCTTCCTATCATATTGTCACAACTTCCTCAACAAAATATGGCCAGCATGTATAGATACTACATCACAAAGCACCACATCCTGATATTTTCCAATAGAAAAAGAAACTAGCACTTGTCTATTTACCCTAACCTTCCCACAATCACTCAACCACTACAGCTTGTATGGTTTAGGGTGTTTCAAGGTAGATAAATTCAATTTCTCAACTAAAATAGTGCTAGCAAAATTAATACAACTCTTCCCATCAATGATCATACTACATACCTTATTGTTGATGTGTCATCTAATATGAAAAATGTTCTCACTTTGCTGCTCTGTATCATCCATCTTAATTTGTGTATTGAGTGCACGCCTGGCAACAAGAGAATCACCATATTCTTCATTCTCATACCCATTGTAACAGCCCGCTAGAAATTCATTGGCGGAATTTCTTTTGACTTTAGGACTCTCGTGAAAACCCCATAAGTTTTTACGAATCGACCTATTGCATAGGTTTTAGTCTGTCAACATAGTCAATGTTATCACTCACTATGCTGCTAGAAATATGAGTTTTATTTATTTGAGGTGGTTAGAAGTGTCAGAATGCATTATGGTCTACGCCATTAGACTCGGTGGATTATTTAGGATTTTATGGTACAATAGCCTATTTTCATAATTCCGGACGAAACGTCTGTTGAGAATTGTGAAATTATTTTTAGGGGCACTTCGAGGTTGAATTTCGGTATAATATTTTCACTGTAGGTTAATATGAATATTTATGAATTTTTAGTGTTAAGTTTATGATTCACTTTTTCGAAGTGAATAGTAACCTCGGTAAGCGCACCAATTGCAGTGTTTCGAAATCACAGTGTGGAATGTCCAAATTGGATTAGAGAAGTTTTATTTGGACACTTGGCAAGATCTTAGCCACACTTAGTGAATAATATTAGGCACTTGGCACCATGAGGGATGTTTGTTGGATTTGAAGGAATCAAGGTGTGAGATTATGCCACTTAAGCAAAACCTTGTTTCATCTGCTCAACCAAATTGTGCCAGACCAAAGAGGTTTTCAATCCTAGTGAAACCCTAAATGGTGGGAATCCAACTGAGAGCCCAAAAGCTTTGTTGAAATCGAAACCCTAAACGGTTTCCCCAAAACCCTAAAGTTGGCCTCTAAACCCTTTCTAATCCGATTTCTAGTATTGTGTTTAATCACTTGATTAAATCACTTCCACATGCTATTAATCCTTCAAATTTGTGTTAGAACATCATTATCCAACCTTGTTAACCTTGAAAAATTGATTGGACCAAGTGATATTGGATTTGGGCTTGATAGCAACCCAAACCCTCTTTAAACCCCAAATTTTAGGCCCATTCGGTTTAGGCCCTTTAAGGCCCACGAATTTGGTCACCATAGGATTGCTTCATGGCTAAGTTTTGTACCCCCACTTGGCTGGCCAGATCTGTACAAGAAGGTCCTAGAAGGTTCTAGAAAGACAAAGCAAAAGGGCCACCTCACTCTTTCACTCTCACACTCCACCTTGAGAAAAGATCTTGGTCTGATTTTTATGAGAAGAAAAGGCCAACACTCAACCATTCATTCAGTCCTATCACTTTACATAGCTTGTGTAAGAAGCTCTTCAGTCCACTTCCCACGAAAAGCAGCTCTCCTTTACACTTTTCCTTCATAGAACACAAAAGACACTCTCGGACAGTTTTTCATACCTCTTTTGAACGCCTATTTCGAAGATTTTGTAAGTGTTTTCTCGCCAAGATTCCTTCATGAAAGTTCTTTCTTTCGGAGTCTAGTTTACGTGGATAACTTATTCGTTCCATTTGGAGATCATTTGATTGGTCAAAAGTTGTTTAGACCCCGGAAAGGTCATTCTGGGCGATAAACTGGAGAGTGTGTTATATTTTGGAGTTTTTGACCAAGCTAATGAATAGATCTTGGTCCAAAATTTTTATGGAGTACTGTTAACATGTTTATATGATTATTGGTTGAGGATTTGTCGCATGATTAAAAGTTTTGGTGAAATATTTTCTTAGGTCTAGAAACTTAGAAACTGGAAGAGGAAAAACAGTTTCTGTTTTGAGAAAGTTTAAATCTTTTATGGTTTAATCTTATTCCAATGGCTTTGATATTTTTATTGGAGGATCCTAAGCATCTTATATACATGTTATAATGTTATTTTGAAGATATTTGAAGTTAGTTTCGAACATATGAAATTTTATGCAAGGAGATATTCGGTTAGGCCAAAGTGATGATGTTCTTGGCTAAATTTATGTTTTGGTTGATGTTTACCCATGTGATCTTGAGTTTGAAGCTTGGATCTGTTTTAGGACACCTTTTTGAACCATGTGATGTTTTGGTTTGAAGATCACTTCTTTATAAGTCATGGATCAAGAGGTTGATCAAAACAAGTTAGAAACAAAATTCTGTTTTGAACTTTGAAGAGAAACCAAAAAGTTTCAAGTATGGTTTTAGTGATTTTGATGACTTTTGTTCATGATTCAAAACATGATTGTTCTTAAGAATATGTTATGAGTGTGGTAGAAGAAAAATTTTGGTTTAATCATGAGTTTCGAGATTTGAAAGAATTACAACAAAAAGCAAAGGAAATAGCCTTGTAAGCTTCGGCCATATAGAGTTTTGATGATTGTGTTTAGTTTTAAATTTTTCTGAATTGATTTTTGAGCTTAGGACAAAATTTACATAAGGTATGTAAATTTTGGTGATTTATGGAGTTAGGATGCAAAATCCTTATGTTAGGGGTAAAATGGTCATTTTCCCACATGTAGAGGGTAAAATGGTAATTTTACTCTAAGTTGATATTTTTTCCATATTCCTAATTGTCAGTGATTAAGTTCTAATTTTTAGAAATCACTACTTTCAGTTTCCCGTGATCGCACTTGAGTTTTGCCTCGAAGCGCGAAGATCGAGGTAAGTTAGCTTTTAACTTACTATCAATTTAATGTGTATGTGTGATAAGTAAGGGAACTAAATTGTATGTATGCATGTTATCATATGTGCCATGCCAAGTCATTACATATTTATCTGTTACACAGAATTTATTCTGTCATGAATTATTCATCTGTTACACAAGATATTCTGTCACGTATTGCTATACATGCTATACATTGCAAGTATGTCATGTTAAGTTAAGTATGCCATCTGTTACATGTATTTCTTGTCATGTAATATTCATTGTCACATGTTACGCCATGTTAAGAAATGTTGTCTGTTATATGGTATGCCATGTTACGAAATGTTGCATGTTACATGTATGACATGTTATAAAATGTTCTCTGTTACATTTATGTCTCGAAGTATGTCATGTCTATCGTCTTAGTTCATGTCACGTTATGCTACGTCAGAATTTCTGTCTTTTATGTTACGTTCATGTTACGTCACGTTACGAAATGTCATGTATGCCAGTTAAGTTATTCATGTCAATCATGACCCTAAGCGCTAGGATGGGGTAATATCCTAGTGGAACTCCTTTGTTCACGCTGGAGTGTCTAAATAGGTGTGAAATTCCCTGGGTTGACGAAGTACAGTCAACAGGTTGCGAATGGGGCCTAATTAGCTGGTCACCGGAGCGCGCCAGGCACTAACGCCGATGGTGCCACACATTATGTTACGTGTGTCCACAGCAAGTGTGGCACAAACAAATAAGTCATGGGGCCACAACAACTGTGGAGCATACACTACGTGAGACACAGCAATTGTGACACGTAGAATACGTGGGGCCACAACAACTGTGGAGTACGTATTAACGCACTCACAGCTGGTATAGAAACCTGTGATGTGATGCGGTAATCGGCAGGGACACACGGCTCAAGGGGACCTGTGTAGCACCCATATGGTCATGTTAATGATTAAGACTATTGAATAAGATTCCAAGTTCAAGTCATGTTTCACGTTATGTTACGTTCAAGTTTACGTTCACGCAATCATGGTAATCCCATGAGACAAGAATATGTTTCAAGTTCATGTTATGTTATGTTCATGTTATGTTCCAAGTTCATGTTATGTTATGTTCACGTTTACGTTATGTTCCAAGTTCACATTTATGTTATGTCATGCTCAAGTTCAAGTTCAAATTATGCATGTTCACGTTCATGCTATGTTTCAAGTCCATGTTATGTTCCAAGCTCCATGTTATGTTTCAAGTCACGTTCATGCTAAGCTTCAGTTTCAGTTTAAGTTATGCCAGTTATGTTATGTTGTATGTCAAGTTATGCTATGATTACTTATGATTTGATTATGCATTCATGCTTTTACTGCCATGCATGCATAATTAACCTGTGTGGAAGTTTCCTGTTAACTTGCTGAGATTTGTAATCAAATCTCACTGTGGTAGTCCCAACTACCATTCCCCCCGAATGGTAGATTTTGTTACAGGATCTGAAGGAGAATCGGGAATCCACCAACTGGAAATGGTCGACTAAGCGATGATGCGATGTAGGTGTTAATACAGTAGTTACCTCAGATTACTACTTGTATTTGTAGAGTTCAATCTCCATCACTCTTTTGATCAAAACCATATGGATTAATATTGTGATCTCAGTTGTTTAGTATGTCATTATGTATGAAGTATGTTTTAAGTATTTGGGATATTTCGGTTTGGTGCATAGTATTGCTAAAAAGAAAAAAAAAATTATCCGCTGCGAATATTGCATAATTCTAGATGCATATTAGGAATATTGCATCTTATATGTCATGAACGGGGGCAGGTAACCTTGTGTTGCATGTCTCGACGCTTCAAATGTCCGTCCGATCCCAAGCGGAATTTGGGGGCGTCACACCCATTTTCAACACTAGACTCACGTCGCCTCCTATCTCTTAGGCCCTGTAGATTTCTAATTATTGCTTCTTGATTATCCATCTTATCATTCACTTCATCCAACATCAAGTTCAACCGCTCAAACTATTGTTGCATGGCTTGCAAAACAAATGATGAGTTATCTGCCATCCCCCTTGGTGATGAGTCACTCCTATGAGATATCGCAATGTGCTGTATAAAAAGAATGTTAGTGGAAAACCTCACACACTCCCTTACGCGTTTACACTTAAATAATGACACTCCTCTCGTGTCTCACTCTTAATTGGCTTTTTCCCGATAATAGTTTTACACTCTCTTACCTTTTACCTCAACAGTTTTCCCGCTCAAGTTCTTTAAAAACTAGTTGAACTAAATCAAGACAATACAATCATGTATTATTCCAACCAGTAATATAGATCCAAGAAGCAAGAACAAGAAACAATGAAGAAATATAATGATATGAGAGTCAAGGAATTTATACGAGGGAAAGAGTAATTATAAAATAAGATATCAACTAGAAAGATGTATTCAGCCCATTTGATGATAAAGCTCAATTAACAAATGTCTTTCTTTATCTTTGTTGTAACTATGTAGCAACCTTTGAATATGCTACATTTTATTTTCTTCTTCTTTTTTTTTTCAAATTTTTTTTCAATTACAAACAACAATATTCAATTGTAAAAATCAAATAATTGAATTCAAATACATAAGAATTGACAATGAAAAAGAAGAGAAACAGTGAAACGACACTCCAAGCAATTGACAAATAGAAACCTTAGAATTTTGAAACCCTAGGTAATGCAAATTTCAGCCAAACCAAAAACTCTAAGAATTTTGGCAGCCTACATTTTGTTTTGTTTTTTTTGTTGCTTTTTTGCAACCATAGAACAATGAAGGCATATAATTAAATTTAAAGATGCAAGAATTAAAATATAGAATCAGACTTGATTGGAAACCGAGTTCTGAATACCAAATGATATGAACCCGTGGGAATGGAGTCCTTTGAACCCACAATCGATTTAAAAACTCACCCAAGAAAGAAAAAATCAAGTCAATGGATGAAGAATCTAGACCCGTTGAGAACTCGTTTCAAAAACCTAGATTATATTAAAATCTAGACCCGTTGAAGAACCTATCTCAAGCACCCAGATTACAAGGAGGAACCCATATTTACCTTTGATAAGTTTAAAAGTTCAATCAAGAACAAGAGGAGATAAATTCAACTCACAATGAATAAATTCATCAAATTTCATTCTTAAAATGAAACTACAAATAATATTTAAACAAAAACCTAATTAAAACTGTAGCCAAAATAAAGCCTCTTTAAACCCTAGTTCCTAAAAAGTAACTTTCCAAATAAGCCTTTGGTCAAAATACAAGGCCTTCCCAAAAATCCTAGTTTATAAGAAATAAGACATATGTGAGCCAAGCATCCTCAAGCCTACTTATTCTAAACTAATAAAATAAATCTTTTAACAAATTGAAAACCTTCAATAACAATAGACCCAAACAATAACTCTAAGTCATGTCTTCCACAACTTGTATCAAGTGGATCAAAACTGGTTCTCATTCTTTCAAACCCATCTTGAGTGTTGAGCTCTTGCTAGCTTTATCCCAAGTGGATTGCACCAATCTTTGTATTACTTTCCTGATCTTTTTGGCTCTTGATCTTGTAATTGTCCCATCTAGAACTTGCATAGGATCTTTAAGACTTGGCCCACCTTAAGTTCCATCACTCATACAAAATGAGTTTAATATATAAAGCTAAAACATGATCAACTTATAATTATTCTTTTAAAAACATCGGTATACTTACTTAATTTATAAGCCCATATGCCTACGCCCAAAATAGACTGCAGCCCACGTAAAATAAAACTCATGCTTTCAGATTCAATGTACATAATATCACTCGTGTTTCAAAAAAGGGGGCAAAAGGGTAATCACAACTTTTAACTAGGTTAATCTAGAAATATAATAAACTACACTTTAAGACCATTAAACGAGAACACATAACAGGGGAGGCCAAAATGCTTGAGGCAGCAGGAACTTACCCAAACAACATAAAAACCAAAACCCACTGCTCGAGCGGCAGTCTTACGGAGTGAAGTCGTGGTTTGCAACTACGCCATGCGCGACGGGGCAGGGCTGGAAAAATTGTGGTGGCTCGGTTGTCGAGCTAGACCTGAGCACGAGAGAAAAAGAGTGAGAGAGGTGAGCGCGAGAGAGGTGGAGAGAACGGAGGGAGCAAACTGAGAGAGATACTCACTGTGAGGGGTTGTGACGGGCTGGGGTGGCCTCTGGGTGTCCGGCGTCCTTTTTGATGCAGGTGGCAACATCTTGGAATGGCTGGTGCGGTATGTAGGATCTAATTTGTTTCGGGTGGCTAAAAAAAAAACGCTCAACTGGTTGAGGGCTTACGGGTTACGCGAAGGAGCTGGGGTTGGCAGGTGAGGGGTGGTGTCGATGGGGAAGAGAGGGCTCGAGCTTCCTTGTTGGCAAGTGGAGGTGGCGCACAGCGAGGAGGAGCTGTGTTTCGTGGAGATGCAGTGGTGCAGGTCTTGGGTAGAAATTTACAAGGGGTGGAGGTGAGGGGCTAGGCAGTGGGAGTTGGTTGTGCATGCATGGTCCGTACGTGTGTGTGAGGAAAAATGAATGAGGCAGTAGAAGCGAAAGAGGTCCGTGTGGGTGGTGCACTGTCAACGGTCCAATAATCATAACTCACCAAAAGAGGATGAAAACAAAAACTGGGCAGTGGAAAAGTATGAAAATAGTAATGAATTTTCCTCTGGGTAAAAATACCGGGTGTTACAAGCCTAATAATAATTTCACACAAATTCTTAGCTTAACCCCATATGAAATAGTAAATACAACACTCTCAACATAGATATTAACCTCATATGAATAGTAAAAATAAACACTCTAAAGTTAAGTCCCAAATGATCTCAAGTCATTAATTCCAAACCCTCACCAAGTTTACTTTCAAACCATCACACTACCGAAGTCACGCTTCTATTGTGTCCTCTGATAACTTTGCCAGGATGTCTAAACTAAGAGTCTATTCCATTCTACTACCTACCAAAGTGACTCTAATCAAACTTTCATAGCAATCCGACTTCTTTCTCCCAAATCCATACACACTCAATTGTACTCTTAAATATTCTCTATCATTCTCAGCTGCAACCAACAACTTTAACAATAAAAAAGAATCATTTCTTAAAACCTGTTGAACTTATAACCTCAAATCCGATACAATCAATTGCCTAATATGTGCAAAATCTATAACCTTAATTTCTAAAAATAATTATGGCCAAAAGTCAGAGAAATCTAGACCCATAAGTTTCATCCAACTACTTTTAGAGTCTGGAGGGTTTAAAACCTCAAAACTTATAAAAGTTGTTGTCTTAAATTCGGCAATATTTTTATAAGAATTTAAACCATAACTATCATCTCTAAAATTCACAAAATTCTCAAACATTTCATCTCAAATACATCAATTTTAAAATGCCTAGAATCTCAATCCTGAGATTTCTTAAAAGAAAATTAGTCCTCACAGTCTACAGGGTCTAAGACCTTAATTATTGACATAGTTATTCCTTGAAGTCCGCATAATGTTAAAATTAAACCTTAAAAGGAATTATTTCATAATGTCAATACAATTCAAACTGTAAAATCTTATCAACAATACTTCTTAAAATTTGCGGAATCCAAAATCATAAATCTCATTTCTTAAAGTCTGCAAGATCAACAACCTCATAATTGACCAACTTATACTAAAGCTTGCAGAATCTAAACCATAGCATTTGATCAAAACATATGTGCTAAAATACACAGAATGTAAAAAACTTGATCCTTATTCAAATCCTTTCTTAAAACTGAAAAATCCTACAACCATATATCTCATCATTAAAATCATCCCTCAATGTCCGCGGAATCTAAAACATTAAATCTGAAAATTATTTTCTCAAAATTGCAGAGATCCAAAACCGCATATTTTAAAGTCTATAGACCCTCAAACCTGGTCTTCGATCAAGCTTATGTACACCTTCAAAAATCTAAACCTTAAATCTTATCAAAATCATTTCCTACAGTCCACAACATAGCCTACTGGTACTAAAACCTCAAATTTCATGAAAATCGTTTTCTTAAAATATGCAAGATCTAAACATCAAATTTCGTGGTACACATTCCATTGGTCCACGGATGCTAAAACCTTAAATATCATCAAAAATCATATCTTGGAGCATACAAAATTCTATGACCTTAGATCTCATCAAAATCATTTTTAAAAATATGCAGAATCTCTAAACCTCAGAATTTCAGAAACTCAATTCGTAAAGTTTGAAGAACCTCAAACCTACCTCTGATACCAATTGGTAACACTTCGGTCCCGCAAGGATCGGAGAGTTACTACCTTTCACTTGAACTCACATTCCAACAATATATTTATAGACTTCAAATTCTCAATGCTATCAAAAAAATTTTATTCCAAACCAGCTACCTCAATATAATTAACCTCCTAAAATACCAAGTCATCAGAACACGACACAATTATTTAATAAAATTCCTCAATACTCATATAAACCTTTTGTGCTTAATCAACTATGCTTAAATGATCTCACTCATGGCCCATAATTTTGATCCTAAGCTTAAATATTCAAATCATCTAAAAAATATTATGGAGATAAGGGGTGAGTTATCAACAACTTAATAAGTAAAGAACATATACTAATATATAAACACGAGCATTTAAATTCAGAATTAAAAAAATATATATTTTTATTTTCAGAATACATAATCAGCACATGTTATCAAAAAGATTAGAGCGAAAGTTTAAAAATATTTTTATTCAAAATTTCTTTGGCATCGAATAAATGAAACATCATATCGGAACAAAATTCCATATTTAACACCCCAAAGTAGGGTTAAGCAAATTTCAGCGGCCAACCGAACAGAAATAGAGTGTGAAATCTTCCCCTTATTATTCTCGTAGCCCTGAGTGTGCATACAGGAAAGACCACGTAAAAGACCACTTTGACTTCCAAAGTAGGTGCATCGGAAATAGAAAAGTTGGTACCAACCCGAACAGAGGTCACAGTTTTACACCCGTGGTAATCTCAGAACAGAACAAAAACAAAATGTCATGCCAAAAGTTTTCAGAAGTCACATCATATCATATCAGAGTATAGAACATATTCATAACACAATAGAATCGTATCATAATCATATAATTATGCGTACATTTTTTTTAACTGTAGTGTATGGTATCCTTTGAACACTTAAAAGTATTTTAGAATTCTGTAAGTAGTATTGAAATGATCTAGGTTAAAATGTTTTATTAAGTTTAGAGGAAGGAGATAAAAGAAGTTGAATAAAAGTATTCTAAAGTCAAAAAATTGTTTGAGTATAACTTTTAATACAATTTTTATTTTGAAGCTTGGAAGGAGTTGAATTGATTTTTTATTTTGTTTTGAAGTTTGAAAATATTGTAATGATTAGATAGCGATTAGATGAAAATGTTAAGATTTAAAATTGAAAAAGTGTTTTGTGTTTGAGTGATATTTGGAAAAGAAATTTTGAGAAGTTTTGACAATGAAAAATAATAAACACACATTATTTTTTACAATATTTTGCACAACTATATTGTAAAAAGAAGAGTTATAAAAAGAAAATTGCTACTTTATAAAAATACTATTTTAAAATATATGTTATTATAAAATATATCTTATGAAACGTGTTCAAGAATTCATGAGACCGCCGCCCTATTGGACTGAGTGAATTTTGGGAACATGTACAACAAAAGTTAGCTTTGTAAAATGCAGGCACAATAGGTGGAGTTGTGCTAAGATGGAACACATCCAGTTAATCAACTAGTGAAGATGGAGACGGCTTCCAATGTATTCGCAAGCATAGTAAGAATTTAAACGCACGGGAATTGGGATTGCGATACATGTTCGAAGAGTCTAGGGGTGCTTGGGAGGGAGTGAGGGAGAAGAATAGTGATGTAAGTTCACTATATCAATATATCAAGTGTAGTGTGTGGTAGAGGATTGCTTGCTTATTAATTAAATCAAAAAGTTTCCTCTCTCCTTTGGAATGGGAGGTTGAGGTGGAGTGGTCGGGTCCACTAGATTTGAACAGAATTTGGGTGGTGTGTGGGGTGTTGATAGAGAGTGAATGATAGAGTGTGAGTGGGGTACGGTGGTGTATGGTGGATGAAGTTCTTCAGGGGGTTTTGTCTCCAGGAAAAGAGAGGAAAACAAAGAAAAAACCATAAAACATAGATAGAAAGATGGAGGAAATATAGGAGAAATGGGATAGACTGCATTTAATGGAGGATGAAGAAGCTGCAATAGACTTTGATAAAGATGTGGGAGATGAGATTTCTTACAAAGGAAAGTGTAGTTTGGTGGGGAAATTGTGCATGGATAGAAGTATAAACAAGGAGGTGATGGAGAACATGATGAAGAAAGTTTGGAGAATAAGCAAACCTACAAAGTTTCTTGAAGTAGACACAAATGTATTTACAATAACCTTTGCTAATCTAGCTGATAAACAACGTGTGTGGAGTGGAAGACCATGGCTGTTTGATTTTCATCTGTTTCTTCTAAAACCTTTTGATGAAGATACACCACCACAAAAGCTGAGGTTCGAGCAGGAGTGCTTTTGGATTCAGTTGCATAACATGCCACAGTCTTGCATCAATGAGGACAGAGGAATACATATAGGCAATACCATAGGCGGGGTGGAGGAGGTGGATGTGAAGGAGGATGGAAGTAGCTAGGGAAGATTCTTAAGGGTTCTAATCTCTATAGATTTATCAAAACCTCTAGCTAGAGGTAGAACTGTTAACGTGAAGGGGGGCAAGCTATGGATCCCTATAAGGTATGAAAAGTTGCTCAGATTTTGCTTTTCTTGTGGATGTTTAATTCATGGTAAGGAAGGTTGTGAAAGGAAGAGTAAAGGGGCTGATCAATATGGGGTTTGGCCAAGAGCAGAATTGAAAATAGGAGTAAAAATTAAAAAAGATGGGGAACCAGTTTATTCAAAAATGAGTAAAAAGGGAGGGAGGAGATGGTTGATACAGAATGAGGGAGAAGAAACTTCTAATAACAGGATAGTAAAAGATGTACTTAGTAAAAAAAATTGTTTCTGAGAAGGAAAAGAGGTTTAGTGAGGCCGAGTCTAAGGGAAGAAAGAGAGGGGGCAATGAGGAGGAGGGGAGACTGGATGATAAATTGGTGACTAATAAGCAAACAGAAGGGGTAGTAAAGGAAACAACTAAGGTGGAGGAGGAAGTTGAAGAGGAAGTAGAGAAGGTTTTAGAGAAGGAAGGAATAAAGAATAAAGAAGAAATCATTATTGAGGTGGAGAAGCAAAGGAAAGAACTGTATGAAACCATTAAGGATTTTATTACCAAGATTGCTCCACTAAATGGTGAGTGGTAGAGAAGGGCTAGAGAAAAAGGGAAGAAAATAGTTAGCATTGGTGAATGTTACATTAAAAAAAAAAATGAATGATAATAAGGAGGGGAAAAAAAAAGTGGCCGAATGGAAAGAAGAATAGTCGACACTCTGATGGTGAGGAATACAATCCAAAAGAAAGCATGGTGGAGGCTGTTCATCAGCCCCACCATTCTCAATGAAAACTTTAAGTTGGAACTGTCGAGAGCTTGGAAACCTTCATGTACCAAAGTGACCTATTTTTCTTCAAGAGGTTGAATCTATTATGTATGTTTCATGGCATTATCCTACTACAAGTGATGTTTGGGCTATGCATTTAAAAACATTGCAGAAGAAGACTTATTGAGTTTGTGGGAGAAGCTGTCACATAAGCTTATAAAGTCTAAGATGGAAGAGATGGTAGCTATTACGAGAAGCTTGTGGATCTGAAGAAACATGTATGCAATGCCCCCAACCTCCGCTTGGGATGGAAGAAGACTTAGAGCATCGGGACTTGCAACACAAGATTACATACCCCCGTACATGATAGTTAATATGCAATGCAATTCTAGTATGCAACTACCAGTATGCAATAATCTAGTCAAATACGCCAGAATAACTAAAAACATCCCAACTTCATTAGAAATCATTAACTTCAAAATACCAACGTAGCATAGACTTAGTACAACTAAGAGTTAAAGTCAAATCATTCTCTTCATGCGATCTAAAGCATGAATGAGTTGGGCTATAAACATCAGGATTAAATCCAGTCTCCTCTCAAGGTCCAGCTCTTCCTTAATTAGTTGGATCCAACGCTCCATCTAGCTCAATCTCCTCAAGACCTGGCACAACTTCTATCATTCCAAGTTGAATGATAGTGGTCCCACAAGATGTGAGATTTATTCAGAATCTCAGTAAGTTAAACAAACAACGTGCACAAAGATAAATTAAGAATGAAGAGTGATAAATGTGTAATGTATGAAATGCAGAAAGAAAACTAGTATGCATGTCTCCCATCCAGATTCCTTAACATTTCAGAAAAATGGAGACACAGGTTTTCCTACAATAAATAATTTTGCCATCATTTTTGCAAACATAACTTCATTATAGACTTTCATCATAAGATCTCATCATTATTAGCAATTCATAATTAATATCATAAAGTGTGGTAATGTCACAATTTCCCTTATGCACTATGAGTACCTGTCGGTGACCGTAATACAACTCACGTTGAGACTACATTGTCTATAGACTTATTCAATGCATTGGTAAATATAATATAACATCATAACGTGTACACCCACCAACGTTAGGTATCATAACATGTTGATTTTGCTTTGGCGTTCTTTAAAAAGAACTCATTCGAAACCCGTTGACTGTTCTTTATCAATCCGGGGGTTACCACTCCATTATTAAATACTTCAAAGTGAACAGAGGAATTCTACTAGGATAATTTCTCATCCTAGCCTTTCGGATCAGGACAAAAATTATTTTTATGCTATGCTTAAAAATGTATTTCATGACATGTGCATATGTAGCGAGTTTTCATGTGAAAATGACATTTATATGCAATATGCTAAAAATGGTGAAAATCTCACATGTCATGTAAATATGCTCTCAATATATCATATAACATGTTAGTTTATGCTCAAAATGATAATTGAAATATGAATGAAATACTTATCAATAATTCATAAAACATCTATCAAGATGTAAGTTGAAGGCCAACTTATAAACTTCCTACGTAATTTGAAAATAATGCCGTAGCTGCGTAAATCAAGTGCATACTAAGTTAGGATTAATACTTCTATGGATAAGGTTCACAAAATTAGGCTTCAAAAATTGGGTATTTACAAAAATACCCCTAGACTTTCAAAAATTACCATTTAGGCCCTAAATTTTCACTAATTGCAAACAAACTCTAAATTTCATGGACTTTATATTTTTGGCATTCTAAAACCATCAATGCCCTTGTATTTTCAAAATTCAAAGTGAAACATGCCCAAACAGTCCTAACTCGTGGCATGCATCCTAGTTGATGCCTAAGTATATTTTCAATTATTGATCCTTATGAATGCATGCATATGAGATTTTATTTAATCACAAATGATCACTAACATCTTTAATGACATAATAAAGGCTAATTCTTGGATAATCAAGTTCATCCCAACACTTAATCATGGCTAAGAAATCCTTAATCTCCAAATCATTCAAAATCGATTCATACCTGATGATCAAAACAAGGTAGATTTAAAACCTACCATGACATGCTTCTAACCATAATTTAAACCTTCCATAATCATGTTAAGAAAATTATAGATCATATCAAATCATGCTTAAGACTTGCCATAGCTGAATTTCCACTTAAAATCATTTAATCATTCAAACCATCTCTTAATTGACTCGGTTTTGAACTAAGCATGATAAATTTCTCAAAACTCAACCAAATTTCATACCAACAGTTAGAAACAAAGCTTGAAATGCTAAATAAGATCAAGAACAAGAAAACTAAAAAATTTTGTGGCCTTCCAAGCACTCAAGAGCTCACCAAGAACTCACTCAGTTTCACTCTTCTTACCTCTAAGAGGGACAAGTGCTCTCATGGCTCAAGAGGAAGCTTGGAGATGAGGTGTGGAGGAAATGAGGAAGTGAGGGAGGCATTTATAGGTGGTCAACGGGTAGGATGCGTTGGCCTTGGTCCATGGTGATTGGTTGAGATGGGAGGTGGTGTAAGGACTGAAATTTCCATATTTCAGTCCATCAGTTTGTGTCAACTTGTTTAGACCAAAACAGTGCCATAAACCACCAAGATTTCACTTCTATAGTTGCTAAATTGCTCCTATGGGGCTGGTCAAGTCGTGGGGCATCATTTGGATGGCAAAAGTTCACTCAAACCACCCTTGGAAACAGTCGAATGGAGGTGGTTTCGGTTGGCAGATTTGAGCAGTTCAATTTTGCATGGCTTTTGGGTAGAAAATCATAGTCAAAATCCTTCATGATGGTCATTGGACTTCTTTGGGATTGGGTGGTGAAGGAGGTGGCATGGGGTGGTGGTGCAAACCATGGTAGATGGCTGGTTTAAAATCAACCCAATCGGTTCCAACACAAACTAGACCAAGGTAGACCTGGTTTGGTTCATTGAGTTGGTTGATGCAACCAATTTCGTCCAAGGGTCAAAATGAGTTTGGAAGGGTCTCATGAAGTGTTTAAGGACCATATTATCCTTGAGGACAAACCACAAAAATGTTGAGCGCAAGGGCAAAATAGTCCAAGCATTACAATGGGTAATCCACAAAACCGATTGATGCAAAGTTTGGGCTTGATATGTCATTTTTCTTAATGACATGTGGGGAGGTTTATCTAGGGCATTAGTGAGGTCAAATTATGAGGTAATGAAGTATTAATTTAAGAAAATTTGAATTAAAAGGTTTAAGAAAAAATTAAACACAATTAAGTTTCAAAGTATGGCTAAAATTTACTAACCTCAAGTATGATGGTTAATAGTCTTAGCCAATTTTCTAAACTTAATTTGGGCACTTAAGGTATGATTTAGGTTTAAGGAAACCAATAGAATGGTGTATTGGGCTTTTGGTCTTGAATGCTGAAATGAGTCCAAACATGGTCTTGGGCATTGTGGGCTTGAAAATTGCCAAGGGTCCAATCTACACCAAACATTTCTTATACTTGGGTCAAAACTAGTCTTAATTTCCTAAGGGCTTGGTTCAAGTCTTCTTGGGCTAGGCCCATGAATGCTCTAAGGTCCTAAAAGCCTCACCAAAATCACTAATGGGCTTGCTTCTCCAATACTTAGCTTAATGGTACTTAGTGTCAAGATTAACCTCATTATCAGCCTTAATGTGAGTAACTAACCCAAAACTAAAAGTCTAATCTAAAATGCCTATGGGTTAATCAAGGGTTAATTAGGCGGGGTGTTACAATGTACATCTTCGGAAAGAAATTCCTCAGTCCAAGCAATGTTATCAGATTGGCAAAGGAAGCCTTGTGTGAATTTCAACTAGCTCAGTCTTCATCAGAGGGACAAGATAGGACTACAAGAGTAGTAGGTGGTGAAAAACGAGAGAAACCACCTGAGTAGAGCTTTGTAAAAGCCAATTGGAATGCTACCTTGGATGTTAAGGCAAAGAATATGAGAATAGGAGTGATAATCAGAAATGAAGAGGGAGAGGTCATGGCTGCTTGCAATGATCAGAGACCAAATGTTGATCTTCCAGCTATAGCAGAGTGTTATGCTTTGAGGAAAGCAATGGATTTATTCAAGGACCTCAACTTTGACAAAGTAATATTTGATGGTGATGCTTAGGTCATTATTAATGCAGTGAATGAAGCAGATGAAGGGTTATCTTATTTTGGCAGTATCATCAAGGAGATGTAGATGGTCCTTCAAGACTGGTATGGTTGGAAGGCTCAATATTCTCATAGAAGTACTAATGTAGTAGCACATAATCTAGCAAAGGCTACTTTACAGACAGAGGAGGAGATGGTGCGGATTGAAGAGGCACCAGTTTTTGTATTAGCTAGTTTACGGAGAGACAAAAATTGTATTGAATTTACAGATATATGATGAATGAGGAATGTTTAAAAAAAATGTAGTGTGTGGTGTGCGACGAAGGGACCAAATGTTGAGGAATGTTATTCATCATTTCACACCACACACTTTATATATTTAATATTATTTTTTATTTTATTTTATTCTCGATAAACTAATTGAGTGTTCTACTTATAATTCATACACCACATATTTGTTATAGGAAAAATGAAAAAATAAAATAAAATAAATATAGTGTGTTAAATGTGAGGATGATAAAGAGAATTATATATTATTATATACATTTGGACCTTTGGTGAATTGTATCAGCTCCTTTGAGAGAAAGTACTGTATGCCTTACTAACAATTTTATAAAAGAAAAAACAAAATTGAAAACATTTTGCTCTTTCATCCGCTGAATGACACGGCCTACGTGAGCTTGTTGCTCCAAATTTATGAAATTTTTTATGATTAAAATATTTCTCAAACTTATAATATAGCTAAATACAGGATCTTTGATTAATATACAATTGTGCAAGCCTTGATACCTAACAAATTATATTATATTTCCACCTTTTTCTTTGATGACAAATGATATTTGTAATTATAGAGTGTTTAAGTCCTATTTGGATTCAGAAATGAGTTAAGATGGTTTGTGCATACTAGTGAGTTTTTTTAGATGAGTTGGTCTTTGAAAATTTTGTGTGTTTGGATTGAAAGTAAGATGAGATGGTTTTAATTTTTTGGAGATAAGATAAATGTGGGTGTAACACCCAGACCTAGTCAAGCCTGATTTTTATATATTTTTGAGCTTATGCGTATGAAAAATCCAATTGAGGGTTTGAGCATATTTTTTTTGGATTAGAATACGGATTTTAATTTTTTTTTTTTGTGGTTTATGGTTTTTTTTTTCCCACCCTGCATGAGTCTACCCCCAATGCACGTGCACCTTTTTTTTTTCATTTTCGTTTGTTCCTCATCACCTATATAAATACACCTTTTACACCTTCATGCTCGGTCGCCTCCTTCAAGTTCTAGGGTTACAACAGCCCCTGCTATAACTTCAGCAAGCCGCAGCCCCATTGGAATCCCATGCACGGCAGCTCAGCCAGTCCCACCTCAAGGCCAACCCTCCACGCTGTGGTAAGCCTGTGCCACAGCCTCCACCCATGTAAACTTCTACTCAGATCCGCACCACTGCAAGCCTATACCGGAAGCAACCTTGCCGTAGCCCTTGAAGCAGTCGTAGCCTTCCTCTCCACCCTCGGAAACAGCCCAAACGATTGCCACCATCACCAACTTCCGTGGGAAGCGGAAACTGCAGTTGCTTTGTTTCGAAACCATGGAGACAGAGCATCATCGTCAAACCGGGAGCCATGCCTTGTCATAGTTGGGCAGCGACGCCACAGTCAACAGCAATAGAAGATGCCAGAGATTAAGCCTCCATCACCCAGTGATGTCCAGCGCCACCATCCATAGCCCCATGCACGCCGTGTGATGCATACAACTCTCTCTTTTAGTGTTATTCCACCGCAAGCCACTGCAACCCACCATCTTTCGCGCCAGAAACCACCGTAAAAGTAGTAGCAATCACTGGCTATGACACCCTCGTCCCCCCGTGCCGATCGGTGAGGCCACTAACTCTCCTACATATTTGTTTCCCTCACGGTTACTCTCTTTCACTCTCCATGCTCTCTCGCTTATCACCCTCTCTCTCTCAGTGCCCCGCCGTCGTGACCACTGTCATCCACCGCCCAGCTCTTAGCCCTGCCGCACGTTTCACTTCTCTCTTGGTGAGCCTCTATGCATTTATTTGTCTCTGTTTCTTTTCAGTGTTAATAGGATAGTTTACGCGTGGAAGTTGTGATGCAAGTCTTTAGGTTAAAATAAAAACAAGTGTTTTAATTACATTATTACCCTTCGAGTAAGCTGTTAGTATGTTTTAAACTTTTAATATATGTACTAGTAGACTCGATTTTATTTATGTTTACAAAGACATCTTAAGTATTTTAACATGTTATTAAGTAAAGATTTATTTTAAGAGTAAACAATATTGGTGTAATATTATTTTTACATTTTAGATATGATTTAGTCTATTAAAAAATAGTTATGGTTTATTTTAAAATATTTTGGGAGAAGTATATTATCTCGTATTAAACTTTATAAGTTGTTTTCAATAATAAATAGGTCAGACTTATAAATGTTTTAGTCAAAGTTATTAGATCAACATTGATGATTTTTAGAAAGTGATGAATTGTAATTTTAGGTTTGGAGGAAGTAAATAGGTTATTTTAGAAGTTTAGGATTAAATATCGAAATACATGATTAATAGGAAATTTATGAGAATTATGTGATTATTTTATAGGTGATGCTTAATTATTGTTCGACATTTTTTAGGAAAATTCCGAAAAAGCTAAGAAGTCCAGGGAAGAGGGGTTTCTATGCTAGACTTTGCATTAAATTAAAATGAGCTGAGGTTGATTTTTTGGAAAATATACATATTTGGTTATGAAAATAAATTTGAACTACCTCAGTTATTTGTTCTGCATTACTCATGAGATTCTGTTTAAGAAGAAATTAGTTTTTTGTCATGACTGGTGTACACATGAGCTTATTTTTTATATTTTGTTTCTGAACTTTAAAAAAGAGAGCGAATATGAAATTTTGTGCATAAATTATGTTGTGATATGATTTTGTTCTATTTTAAAGATTTTCTGTACTCTAATATGATTTGATGTGATTTCTGAAAACCTTTGGCATAGCATTCCGTGTCTGTTTCTATTTCATTCTGACCTCACCACGAGTGTAAAATTGTGGCCTCTGTTCGGGTTGGTAAGATCTATTTCATTCTGGTGCACCCACTTTGGAAACAAAGTAGTTTTCTGCGTGGTCTTTCCTATGTGCACACTCGGGGTTCGAGAATGAATAAGAAAAAGATTCACATTTTGTTTCTGCTTGGTTAGCTATTGGGATTTGCACAACATAGTATTTGTTCTGATATGATAAGATAAGATGTGGTGTTTCAGTTTATGTTATGCGAAAGGGATTTTGATTATGAATATTTTCGAACTTTCGCTCTGATATTTTTGATGACATGTTCTAACGCTGCATTTTGAAAACTTTATTCTGATTTTGCATTCTGAAAGAAAATATTTTTGTTCTGCATTCTGAACTCTATAAATGCTCATGTTTACACACTAGTATATGTCATCTGCTTACTGAGTTGTTGATAACTCACCCCTTATCTCCATATATTTTTTAGATAATTTTGATGGTTCAGCTGGAGAACAATAGTAGGAAGTTTTAACAAGGTGTGATGTTCGAAGTGGAATAAATGTCTGAGAGTACAAGTGCTTATTTGAGAATCATAGTTAGTAAGCTGATTTTATTTTTCGGGTATTTTGATCGCTGTGATTGTGAAAGTGGTCATTTGCAGCGATTTTTTATGTTTAAAAATCGCCAAAATAGATTATTACCAGCGATTTTAAAATCACCGCAAAAAATAACTAGAAATACTACTTATTTGCGTCGAATTTAAATTTTGCAGCAGAATTCAGCATTAAAACTGAACCTGTCGAATGCACTGTAAGTGTTTTTCCGACAATGTTTTGTCACCGAAAATAAGTATTTGGAGCTATATTATTTTTGTTGCTAATGACTTTTTTTATTTGCGGCGAGGAATTTGGTATTTGCGGCGAGATTAAGACGCCGAAAAAAGCTAGTTAAATTAAAATGCCCGCCTGTTCTCCATTCATTTCCCTCCAGCCCTTCCCCTTCCCTCCCCTTCTCTCTCCCACGGTCTTCCTTCTCGAGCACAACCCACGCCAATAAGCACAGTCCGTCGCCAGTGCCACCTCACCTCGATGGCCACCCTCCTTCTCCCCCACCCCCCCGCCGATCTCTTTCCTCCTCGAATATGGCCTCACCTTTCTCTCTCTCGGATTTCTCTATATCGCCGCCACTAGGGGCGCCTTTTGCCTCCACCCACACGTCGACGCCATCGCCAGTTCTCTGTCAGAGCCCCCTTCTCCTCCACGCCTAGCCCGAGGCCCTCCCTCTCTCCCCAGCTCTGTTCGCAACCCACGGTTACCAGCTCTCCCCAGCGCCACCATGCTCTTCCCGAGCCACCACTCCACGCCAAGCAACCACCACGACCACCCCTGTCAACTTTCTCGTTAACAGATTTGGCTTGCCATTTCCCTGTAAACGGTATACTCAATTTATATTCTGTTTTACAATTTTTTTTTTCTTTGATATGGTCTTCCTTGTATAATGTTTCTGCGGGGAATATGTAGGATATGTGGTCCTCCTTGTATAATGTTTGCTTTAAGGATATTGATGAGAGTAATCAGCAGAATGATCTCGGTATGCTACTTTTTAAACCTTTTAGAAATGCATCTTATTTTGTTATATTTCCTAATTTGTCTGAGTGGTGCATGGAGGACCAAGAAAAAGAGACCCTGGGAAATGGTTTTGTGCATCTATGGTTTCCCATCAAACGTCTCTGCTCTCCAGGTTCCAATTTACATTTTTGTTTCATTTTCTTTCTTGCTTCTTAATTCTATTGAATATATTTACAAACTATGTTGGGACCGATCATTACAAGACTGAATTCCATTTCATTTGCTTTGGGGATATGCACTTTTTGATTCAACTGCAACCCCAAATATTGTTGATGTTGTTCTTTTTTCTTTTGGTATTGAGTTTCTGTAAGAATTGTAGTACTGTGTTGTTTACAGTTTGCAATTCTTATGCTGCTATGGAGCATCCAACGTTGGTGTTGTAGTTTCCCTTTACATTGTTTATCACTTGAATCTACTTAGGGACAGATTCTGTAATTTCTTTTTTCAATTTTATAAATCCCTAAATACATATTTTCAATTTAATTGATAGTAAGAGTGACTTAGCTTCAAAGTTACAACAGGATCCTATAACACTAGTGTGTTGTGATCATTTTGATGTATGATATCAAAAGTTAACAACAGGACTTTAACGCTAGTAAGAGTGCAACAGATTGATGTGTGATATCATTTTGTAACGACCCGACCCTATATATATATATTTTTTTTTTCTTAGGGATAAAATTTAAATAATTTTATTAAGGCTCTATCAATATTATTATTATTATTATTATTGTTATTATTATTTTTTCCGTCCAAGTCCTTGAATCCTCTTCTTAATACAACTCCTCTTGCCGGATTTTTTTTTCTTCTTCTTTGAATTTCAAACAATCCACTCACATGCACGTCTCTTTCTTTATTTTTTTCTCTAGGGTTTTCCACCATGTTTTTTTTTTTATACACATACGAGAACTTTGATGGTTGCCGCTATAGCCCTCCATCATGTAGACTCCTCTCGGTGCAAGATTACAATGCATGCACGGCTTCATCCGTTTCCTCCGCATTCACGTTTTTCGTCCTAGGGTTTTCCTTTTTGACTCTCAACTGGCTAGGTTATAAATAGTTAAGCTCTCCTCTGCACGAAAGGAATAGCCACTGCCGCCCACGTCTTTATACACTCCCGCACACAGAGCACTTTCCACAAACCTCCTTCCCTCAAAACCGCAGCTCACATCCGAGAAGACAAGCTCCACCACCTCCCTCAAGTTCGTCTAGCAGACCACCCAAGACCTTCCCCGTGACTCCCACCGTAAATCCCAGAAAATAACTGCATTGCCGTGTTGGTTCACTTTTTCCTCCACACACACAACCACTGCACACCACCGGGAACCCACTGCACCACCTTGCCAAAGCCAAGCAAACCACGCCGCAGCTCCTCCCTCTGACCACCTCGTTGCCCAGATAGCCGAATCACTGCACGGCCTGCCCTCGGAAAAGCCATCAAGCCGCTGCCATCCTCCCCTGTTTTAGGCCCTCGAAACAGAGCACCCCCACTCAAACCGAGAACCACTTTTTGCCACATTTGGGCCGCGACGCCACCGTTGGCAGCAGCAGACGACGCCGGAGATCTATCCTCCACTGCCCTGTGACGCCACAGCAAGCCGCCACCTTTGCTCTGTAAGTTCAAGCCGTGTTCTCCCTCTCTTTCATCCCGTAAACTCTCCCTCTCTCGTAACTCTCTCTCACTCTCAGTTGCTTAGCCACCACTCGTCGGAGTTGACGCCGTGCCCAGCCACCAGAACCACCGTCGCGACTGCCTTCTTCCTCTCTCGGTGAGAATCGCACCACCCAACCCGAATGCATGCATCCCTTTCACGCGTAAACCAAACCGGATCATGCAACCCGTAAATCATTCTTTTTCTTTAGGTTAGTTATATTACAAAAATGCCCCTCTATTTTATTTTTCCCAAAATGCCCATGTACAGTATGTTATTTTTCAAAAATATCCTTGCTTATTTAAGACTAACGGGTAAGGATATTTTAGTGTCAGGAAGTGTTTAGGTTTAGAAAATATAGACTATTTTAGTAGTTAGGTTTTTAAATAGAACCACTTGTTTAATTAGAAATTTATGCAAAATACGTGTTTATTTTTATAGGCGACCGATTTCGTGCCGAAAATAGTGGATTAGCATTGCAAGGTAAGTAGCATGATCATACCCTTACACATATGTACAGTAAATAGCATGTCTTTTATAAAAATATTTTGCATGTATGCCCTTCTTTGGAAGCTCCCCTTTACGTACCCAATCATGATATATTTATGAAAATCCATGATGTTATGTGAAAGATTATTCATAAAATTATTTATGAAGTGCACGATTTTATGTAAGAGTTATTTCATAGAATTATTTATTTAAGAGTTATTTCATAGAATTATTTATTAAATGCATGATTTTATGTAAGAGTTATTTCATGAAATTATTTACCAAATGCATGATTTTATGTGAGAGTCATTTCATAAAATTATTTATGAAATGCATGGTTTTATGTAAAGATTTATGCATTAAAGTATTTTATGAAAAATTATGATTTTATGCGATTGAAACATGTATCACGATATTTATGAAATAATGTGATTTCATTTGAAATCTATGATACGATATGACAAGTATGTATGTGATTTCTTTTGAAATCTATGAAATGACAAGTATGCAAGATTGATTTGATAAAATATGTAACGGCCTATGTTATGATATGAAAACGGTACCTATGTTATGGGCATATTGCATTGCCAGGTCGTGCATGCTGGTAGTGCACCCAGTATTGTCCTCCTTATGTATGGATTCCACAACCCACGACCACGGGCGGGATCGGAATCTATTTAGATTCGCTAACCCTAATTCACGGGGGTCAACAGTGGGTAACGGCCTATGATAAGTGAAAGATACGTTAACGTTCATGCTCATGTTATTTATGAATGTATTTATGAATATGCACGCTTTTTATGAAACCTTATGTTTATTATGTTTACTGTATGATGTGTTGCTTATTGAGTATTCGACTCATTTTAGTTTATTTTCATGTTTTTAAACCCCCAGGTGATGACATTTATGAAGATGAGATTGCAGGACAGAACTTGACTCCGGGAGGCAAGGCTGAGGCCTAGACAGATTTTGCTATGACTATTTCTATGGTTTAAATAAATTATTTTGATAAGCACATAAGACTTCTGTATTTTTAATAAATGCTTTCACAGACTTTATTTTGAATTTTCAGTATTTATTGAAGTTTGTTATTTTATGGAATTCTTTCGCATCTGGCGCGTTGTTAAAAAGGAAAAGCTTTTATATTTAAGTTTAGTAATAGCGCACTAGCTCCTCGAAAATTCTAAAATGTCTTTTCGGGAACGGGGTGTTACACATTTTCTTTCTAATATTATGACATATATGTTGACCAAGTCAATTCTTATTCTCAAGTCCAATCGTTGTTTAGACTTGTTGGAGTCCAAGCCTTGGTCTCCTCTAATCGTCTATCAAAAAGTACCTCGCAACGATGATTGTAGACCTGAGCATGGTTAATGATAGGACAGTATAATTGAAGCATGGTTAATGATAGACAGAAAATCACCTATTCCCTAATTGGAAGGAGTTGTGCCTATTTTGGCAACTGAGCTGATCCTTTGAGCATTAATGCTGATGATGGTAGAGTTTAATACCAAGTCAAGCTCAGGTCGACAATCATCGTTGCAAGGTACTTTTTGAAATTGCTATTTTTTTAAGAATCCTTCAGGTATACTGGATATTGATCCTTTAAGCATTGAGGCTAATGAGATTGGTGAATTTACGACCAAGTCAGGCTTAGGCTGAAAGTTGCGCCGTTGCAAGGTACTTTTTGAGATTGGTGAATTTGTTAAGAACCTTCAGGTATATGTACTACACTTGGCCATGTTGAACTAGTTGAAGCTTAAAATTTGATTAGTCTACTCAAGACAAATTGCAAGTTGATTAAGTTCGTGAATGGAAGACATTAGTGGGAAGTTCTTACTATTACCACACAAAAATGCCAAATATATGGTTAAATCAATCATATAAATTCTGTACATATTTGTGTGTTTGGACAGAGTTTGGTAGTCCATTGTTTTTGTTGTATATATGTGATGTTTAGTGATTAAAGTTAGTTTGAAGTTATACATTTATGTTTGTTCAATGGAAGGTCTTGAATTTGAATTATGTAATATAGAATATGAAAAGGTGAATGGAACTTGAAAGAATATGTATTGTATAGTATTTTTGGATGGAATAACTAAGTTCTTGGATCTTTGTAATGAACTATAAAGTGAAGCATGGAAGCTCAACTGGAGGCTTACTTTGAGAATTATATATTAAATGGATGCTTTTTTGAGAAGATGCAAGGGATGTGTAGAGGACTAATCAGTTCAAGAAAATCTGTAAATGTTTTTTTGGTATAAATTGGGTTGCAGCATCACTTTCTAGAATGTTGAATTTTTGGTTATGAATATTTGAGATGCTGCTATGCTTTATGTGGTATAGATGTTTCAAAATTAGTCGATGATACTTTGTGGGGTTTGTTCATTTTGTGTTTACTGCATGCATCCATACTTTGCATGTTGTGATGTGTTCAATCTATTGCCCTGATTCCATAGTGTAAGTTATAGAATTAAGTTTCCTTTGAATAGTCCAGTTTTATGGTTATATTTTAGTTTCCTATAAATGAAACATTTCGAGATTTCAATTATTGTTCACATTCTCTTTGTATTTCAACATAAGGGGCCAAGAACTCCCTTTAGTTGCAACAAGTAAAGGTAACCATGGAAAGGTGAGAATCTAATGACTGCTTAGTTAGTGATGAACCTGCATCTATTCCCATACTAGACCAGGTTTCACCATGGGAGATAGAGCCCTTTGTGGCTTTTGTTGGCGTGCATTTTTTTTTATTTTCTAGAACATCATTTCCGGCCAGTATAATTTGCTGGAAATAATTTTTTTCAAAGAAGACTATTTGCGGCAATATTTTGTCTTTTACAGCAACAATTACTCATCTTACTTGCGACGATTTTAACTATTGCAAAAAATATTTTTCAAGGCGATTTTTTAACACGCTGCAAATAATATGAAGTTATTTGCGGCGATCTTTTGTATATTCGCGACGATATAAAGCGCTGCAAATATTTTTTCACAGCGATAAAAAGCTGAAATATGAACGTTATTTGCAGCGTAATTTACAATATTAGCAACGAAAAAAATCACTGCAAATAAACATTTTTCGTGATGATTTTTGAGTTTCGCTGGTTTAACTTTTAAATGAGTCAACAATTGCGACGAATATCCGCGCAGCATAAATCGTTGCTAATAGTTATTTGTAGCGATTTTGAGGGTTATTTTCGGCGATATTTGGTGTCGGGAAAGGCCCTGTTTTTTGTAGTATTTTAGGTATTAAGAGCTAACTCTCCGAACCTTCGAAATCGGGGCGTTACAGTGAGTCCCACGAATTATTACATAGTATTTGTAATGATTTTGTTTTATTTATAAATATATTTATAAATAATTATAATAATAATTTATAAATTACCTACCCAATTTTTATTTTTATAATATATGTCATAATAATATTATAAGATGATAATATTCTTTTCTAATCAAGTTATTTTGCAAAATATCAAATAAATAATTAATTATTTCCAAAAGTGTTAAATAATTATTTTATATATATATATATAAGATAATTTTTTATAAATAAATTGTGCTTAGAGTAACAGTGGGTGAAGGGTTGCGTGAAGGACGGGAGTTTTCATTACACTAGTGATAAAACAATCCCTTCTGAAAAGCAATAACTAACGGTCAGGGAACATTTTGTCATATACGAAACAGATGAGATGCACTTCACTACACCGTTTAGATTGGAGATAGTTTTACCATACGAGATGATTTCAACTATCTAAATCGAGGCTAAATTTTGTGTATTTTTTTAGAAAATTAATATGTAAAATTTACACATCTTAAAACTATATGTAATGTTATTCTTCTTTAATTCCCAACGACATGTAAAAAACTGCCAAATGTATGGACAAAATTCGTGAAGGCGGGCATGCACATTCATTACCAAATGTATGGACAAAGTTGGGCAAGCACATTGATTATGAATCACAAGCTTGTGAAAGAGAAAATTTTTTCATAAGTCATTATTTACTACTCTATACTCACACTTTATAAAAACAAAAAGTTGTAAATATGAAATGTGAGAATGAATAATGACTAATGAGTAGAAATCAAATTTTATTTTTATAAAAGAGGCAAATATAATAAATGATTATTTAAAACTAATAAATATACCACATCAAATATAGTGAGATGAAAGTAAAATAGTAGTGTGGTATATAAAATTTTTTTAAATATAAATACCACTATTTTATAAACAAATAAAATACTATTAATTTTGTAAATTTAATTGAAATTTTTTGCCAAATTTGAACACAAAAAATAATAAGAATTTATTTTTATTTTAAAAAAATCAGGATCTGATCCTTGACATGTTCAAATAAAAAGTTTATGCATTGAAATAAACCCGACAATATTGAATTTAAAATCTTAAATTTAATAAAAACGTAAATTGAAAATATAAAAAATTGGGGTGCATTGTGTACGCTGCATGGGTAGCCAGCAGACAACTACTGCTCAGGAGAATGTCTCCATCTTGTTGTTGGGTTGTCGCATCAGATCTGGCCAGATCCGACCACACTACTACCGAATACGGCCATTATTAAATAAATCTTCTGACCATTAGTATTAGTAATAGTTTAAAGTAAATTTTCAAACCAACTAAAACTTAAAGCATTTTCAATGACTTCTTCATTCATCTTATCCTTTAAATTATATTATTAAAACTTACTTTTTTTATTTTATATATTGATATTTACAATATACTATACATTAGTTTATCTATTTTTTCTTTATATCATTCGAATATTATCCTTTTTAATATTTTTTATTCAATTAAAATATTTTCTCTAACTATCAATGATATTTTCATATATTTTGATATATGTAATATCTCTCCATATACAATGTCCTATAATTATGTTATATTTTAAATTAATCCAAATTTATAAGCTAAACCAAAATATAAATTGATTAAAAAATTATTATATTTATGAGAATATTCTCAAAGTATATTATGAAAACAGGAAAGACAATACACAAAACAACCCTTCTAGTGTATACCTGAAAGAATTGTATAAAATGGAGTTGGTTCAACTTACCAAGACCAGAACATATATTCACTTATATATATGATTACAACTTAATAATCGTCTACTCTGTACAATGAAAGAATAAAGAGCTAAGTATATATTCTGTATAAGGAAAGATTAAAGAGTTAAAGGAAAGAAGTATCAAAAGAGATGCAGTAGATCCTAAACAAAGCTATAACCGCGCAGATGCAGCAGCCTTTGCTTCTAATATGGCAAGTTGACTACGATTGTTCTTAACATCCCCCTGCAAGAGAATGGGGGGGAGATGAACCATGTGCTTGTCCTTGAGAAAGTGGAACCGAGAAGATGCAAGTCTCTTCGTAAAATTATCTACAATTTGGTCATAGGTAGAAATAAACTTAACAAAAACATCCTTATTAAAAACCTTCTCCCGAATGAAATGAACATCCACCTCCACATGTTTAGTAAGAGCATGAAACATGGGGTTTGAGGCAAGCGCAATAGCACCCAAATTATCGCACCAAATAGTAGGAACTCGTGGAAGAGGAACATGTAAATCTTTGAGAACCATCCGAATCCAATAGAGTTCGGCAACAATCATTGCCAAGGCCCTATTTTCAGCCTCAGTACTTGAGCAAGCAACGACCGATTATTTTTTAGCACACCATGAAATTAATCAAGGGCCTAAGAAAGTACCAAAACCCGTGGTGGAACGACGGTCATCTGGATCACCCACCCAATCAGAATCATTAAAAGCTTGTAAGTGAAGACTCCCCTTGGTGAAAATAAGACCATGATCAACCGTACCTTTAAAATATCAAAGAACCAGTTTGGCAGCGGTCCAATGTGTAGTAGGGGAGGCATAAAGATGCTGACAAAGTTGATTGGTAGAATAAGCAATATCCGGGCATGTATGGGTGCAATATTGGAGAGCCCCCACAATCTGACGATATTCAATGGCATGAGGAAGAGGATCACCATTAGAAGCAGCAAGTTTCGAACCTGAAGTGCATGGTGCCGAATAAGGCTTGGCTCCAACCATATGAGCACGGTGTAGAACATCCAAGATGTACTTGGATTGACGACGATGCAAGCCGTGAAAGTCACGTTTGACCTGAATTCCAAGAAAATAATGGAGAGAACCCAAATCTTTCAAGGTGAAGTCAGACTTTAATTTTTGAATCAAGGAGGCAATGACCGAGTTGTGTGATCCTGTGACAAAAATATCATCCACATACACCAAAATAAAAATATGCATATCATACTTGTGGTAAGTAAAAAGAGAGTAATTAGCGGAGGATCCCAAAAATCCAAGCTCCAAAAGGCATTGAGAAAATCGATTAAACCAAGCTCTAGGAGCCTGTTTTAATCCATAAAATGTCTCATTAAGCTAACATACATAATCTGGGTGTTGTTGATCAACATAACCTTTTGGTTGAGAAATGTAAACTTCTTCATCAAGAGTACCATGAAGAAAGGCATTGTATATGTCTAATTGCTTAATATCCCATCCAAAATGTATGGCAAGAGTCAAAACAATTCGAATAGTGGCAGGTTTGATAACTGGACTAAAAGTCTCGAAAAATCAATGCCACTAATTTGATTAAATCCCTTTGCATGTATTATTGGCAAGCATAGCAGCATATTCTTCATCCATTGCCTTTTTCCACTCTGTAGAAACTATTGCTTGTAAAAAATTTAGTGGTTCTTTAGGTAAAGGAATCGTGGCCAAGGCAGATATGGGATGGCAAGTAGAGTAATGGGTAGCAAAATCCAGAAATTGTTTGGGTTGTGAGGAACTAGTTTGTGATCTTGTCACAATCTGGTTTGAGAAAGGAATATAATTAATGAGAGGTGACCGAATGAGTGTGGAAGGATGAGAAGAATCCATGGGAGAGGTGGCCGAATGAGTGTGGGTAGAATCTCCTAAAATAGGCATGTTGCATGGATAGGCTAAAGTGTTGGAGCATAACTCATGCTCATGACAAGAAGGAAATGAATCAATGGGAGGATTGTGGTCAAACTCTCCAACTTGAGAAGATACGGATTAAGTGGATTGAGATAAAGAAGGCCTGAGAATAAAGGGGGAAGAAATAGGATTGAAGGGAGAAGAAGTTGTCGAAAATAAAGGGGTTGATGGTATATGATTTGGAAGCAGAACATAGGAGCTATGTATGACCGGATTTTGAAGAGGAAATCTTGGACTTGCAACAGGTGAACGATCTTCCAGTGAACGAGTGACTGTGGACGTATCCTTGGTTGGAAAAAAATTGTCATCAAACACTACATGTCGTGATAAATATACTCTTTTTGAGATGGGATCAAGGCAACGATAACCTTTATGATTGAATGAGTAGCCTATGAAGATGCACTGTTTACTACGAAAGGAGAGCTTGTTTGCATTATAGGGTCTAAGGGGAGGATAACAAGCACACCCAGAGGATTTTAGTTGAGAGTAATCAGGCGATCTTTTGAAGAGGAGACTGTAAGGAGAGTCAGAATGTAAAACCAGAGTTGGAAGACGATTAATGAGAAATATGGCATTGGAAAAAGCACTAACCGAAAAATGTTTTGGAAGATTAGATTGAGCCAATAAGGATAATCCAATTTCCATAATATGGAGATTTTTTCGTTCAAAAACTCTGTTTTGTTGTGATGTGTATGGACAAGTGAGCTAATGGAGAATACCATTTGAATTGAGAAAGGAAATGAATTGATTTGAAGTATATTCTCCACCATTATCTAATTGAAATTGTTTAATTTTGCAAGAGAAAAAATTTTCCACTAATACTTTAAATTTGACAAAGCAACTAAAAACTTCTGATTTCGTGGAAATATGATACATCCAAGTAAAACGTGAATAATCATCAATAAAAATAACATAATACCAAAAACCACTTGAAGAAGAAATAGGGGAAACCCAGACATCAAAATGAATAAGATCCAAAGGACTAACAGACACTCTATTGGACTGGGTAAACGATAATTGTTTACTTTTTCCTAATTGACAAGAAGAACAAATAAATTCTTGAAAGTGGGAGCTGACAACTGGAGGCTTGAAGGAGGAGATGATTTGCTTGGTCACTTGTGAAGAAGGATGGCCAAGTCGAGCATGCCACACATCAAGAGAGGTTTTTATTCCAAAGAGAGCTACACGTGCAGGGTAGTTATTGAGAGAAATTTTATTCAACGTGATAGGATAGAGGCCACCTTCACTTGTTCCCTCCAGCAACGTTTTTCCCTTTGTCTTGTCCTTGACACAATAATGAGTATCAGTTAGAATAAAATAACAATTGTTATCCACACAAAATTTATTTATAGAGAGCAAATTAATCATGGTGTTAGGACAATGTAACACATTTTGAAAGGATAAATTTTTTTGAGGATTTGGATAGAGAAGGAACCAATATTTGAAATGGAGAGACCAAATCCATTACCTACAACCCCCAAAACCTCACCAGTGTAAGTTTCTTGCAAAGGCAAATTGGCAACTTCATTAGTAATATGTTGGTTTGCCCCAGAATCAACATACCACACATTGGACTCTTCAAGAACATTGTTGCTGTGAGCAACAATTGCAGCAAGTTAAGTTGGTGGATGGCATCCCTGATAACTGTAATCCATGCGATGGTAGCAATCCAAGGCTTGATGGCTTGTTTTTCCATAAATCTGACATGGAGTGTGAGGATAAGAGTTGTTGATGCCACTGGATACTAGATTCGAAGACCCTCCTTATGCCTTAACAGATTGCGGATGGAACTTGGAAAATTGTGGCTTGGATGGACCTTGTCTTGGAGAATTTTTCGGAGGGAAAATTCATTTGCTATGCAATTGTCCTCCCTCACGTGGATTTTTGCCGGCAATCATGGCAAAGGCTAGTTGCTCCATAGATGGTAAATGAGCTTGATTGTCAATCATTATCTCATAAGATAGCAATTCAGATTGGAAGTCATCAAAACTCATTGGACTGTATCCTTAGGCAAATGAAATAGATGTGACAAAAGGATTATAGGCTGAATTTAATCCACTCAACACATAAGAGAGAAGATCATTCTCACTTTTTGGCTTACCAACAACTGCAAGTTGATTGGCAAGAGATTTTGTAGCTGATAAATAATCGGTGCATGTCTTGTTTCATTGCTACAACATTTGTAATTGGCACTTAAGGCACTGCACATGAGCAGGGGCATGTGAAGCATATCGCTTGGCTAGAGAGTCCCACACTTGTTTGGCAGAAGTGAAACCAAAGACGGTAGGAAGGACTTTATCTGTTAGAGTAGCATTCAACCATCCTAGGGCAAACTGGTCTTTCTTGTTCCACAAAACATATTCGGGATTAATGTTCTTAGTAGGCTTTCCCTCAAAGTCACAAAGAAATTGCTCAAAACAGGGTTTGGAACCATCCACAAATCCGAGCAAATCATTGTTACGTAGAACATGTAGCAGATGTGAGACCCAATTAAGATAAATTGTACTGTCCATCTTCACCGAAACTAACTAAGAAAAGTTTGGTTGAGAGAAAACCAAGGGAGCAATAGGATTAGCGGAAGCCATTGATGATGAAAAAAAAAAGGACAAGAACTTGATTGAGTGTAAGCTATAAACGCTCTAATACCAAGAAAAAATTGTATAAAATGGTGTTGGTTCAACTTACCAAGACCAAAATATATATTCACTTATATATATGATTACAACTTAATGATGGTACACTCTATACAAGTAAAGAATAAAGAGCTAAGTGTATATTCTATACAAGGAAAGAATAAAGTGCTAAGTGTATATTTTGTACAAGGTAAGATTAAAGAGTTAAAGGAAAGAAATATCAAAAGAGATGCAGCAGATCCTAAACAAAGCTGTAATCAAGCAGATGCAACAACCTCTGCTTCAAATGAGGCAAGTTGACTTGATTGTTCTTAACAATACCCACCCTCTCATCCGAATAAGAAAAAAATGCTAGTCATTGAATGTAGCTACACTCAAAGTTGCAGGATTTTATTTTAATTTTTTAACAGTGATGCCATGAAATGTTTTTTTTTCTTTTTTCTAAACAAGTTAAAACATAGCATAGATAAACTACGCGGTTACAAGGATACAAGATTCAGTGGGGTGAGAGTTCCCCACAGTCTTCCCAAAACAAACAAAAAGCAGCACCAAAATAAAAAGAAAATAAAAGAAATGGAATAAGTCAAAAGCTTGACTCCAACCCAGTCCCACAATGGGATGCCACTCAAAAGCAATTTTAACATAATCTGATAAACAAACTATAAACCTACAACTAAACACCGTAGTCGAGAGGGGTGCGCTGCATTTTGTTGATCTGGTCCAACTGGAGGAGACTATCACGACCATATCATCTTGATCGCTAGTTAGGTAAAATAGGAACATAAGGGAATAGCAACTAGAAGACCCGATACATTGGCAAAAGACCGCCACCGACGGTAGTGGCGCGTGTATGACACGCGCCACACTGAGAAAGAAAGGAGCAAGCAGATTCGAAAGATCCGAGGCCGCTGGCCACTGTGGTGCCGCACGTGGCGGCTGGAAACCCATTATGAAGTGGAGGCACGTGAGGCCTATGCGCACTGTAAGCTGCGCGTGAGCCCTACGTGCCACTGATCTGGACAGTTTTCTTTCTCCGTTTGATAGATTGGCAGCATGGGAGACCATTGGAGAGGCGCGTGGTGGTCGAAAAATGCCAACAAGTAGCAGATCGGAGCAACTTGTTACTATCACCAGAAAAAGTTTAAAAAAACTAGAAATAAACCTATGAACTAAGGTTGGGAATAGGAGAGGGGGAGGAGAGAAGCTCCACCCCCGCTCTTAGTGGCGACGCTGTGATAGCTGGAAAAAGGGAAGATCGGAAAAAACGAGAGAGAAACAGGAGAGAGAGATAGAGAGAGTTGTTCGATCACATGAAATGTTAAATATTATGCCATGAAATGAGAGAGAATGGTTGAAATGAAAATATGATAACTTTCGAATAGTGAGAAAAGAAATTTAGAGGAGAGAGAAATTAATTAAAATGTTTATAATTGTAAACAGTATCCTCTATATCTAACCGAATTATTGTATCAAAGTATATAATAAAGATGAAATATAAAATTTATTGGAATTGACTTTTGAATAACTCTCTTTATATTTTACAAAAGCTATTGCATGACGTGGATGCTCAACCCTATATACAATCTCTGACACGGCCGCCCTATTGGACTGAATGAATTTTGGGAGCAGGCCTATAGGGAGTAGTTTTGTAAAAAAGTATTGGCAGTCATGGCTGGTGGCTCTGCTGGAAGCTATTGCTATTTTTAATATGTATTTTTTAATGTATTTTTTTTTAATATTTTTAAATATTTTAAAAAAATAAAATAATTTTAAGATATTATTAAAAAATACTTCCTTATAAAGTAACGCTTAACATTTTCCTTCGTAAAATAATGCAGTCAAAGTAGCCAGTAGGTGGGACTCATCCAGTAAATAAACTAGTGAAGATCGATGGAGACGCGGCTTCGCAAGCATGGTTAATTAGAATTTAAACGCACAGGAATTGGGATATATAGCGATATGTATAGTACGGTAGCTGTCTTGCTTTCTTCATTCCAACTGGCTCCAGGCCTGGACAAGTCTCGATCACCATTTTAAATGTTTGCGTGAAAGAGTTTTTTGTGCCATTGCAGCCATCATCTTTGAAAACTAGCACCTTTGCCTCTTAATTAATTATTGTGCAAATTCAGAACTGAATTTTCAAGTTTTAAAATTATTTTTACGTTGATCTTCCGCATGCATCACCAAATTATAACGGCAAGGAAGACGCTCCGTTGGTAGGCTTTTCACTATCATCACCTTCCCCTCAGAGGTACCTTTCGCTGTCTTTGCAAATATCTCTTTTTCAGTTTTCTATGCCATGGATATGTCAATGGTTTTATGAACAAAATTTCAGTATTTTTATTTTCCTTCAATTATATCAGCCTGGGTTTTTTTGTTTTTTTTGTTTTTTGTTTTTTGTAAGGAAGAGGATGAAAGTCCAATTTTATTGATAACCATCATTTATAGTAGAGAAACCGTGACAACAAGCAGGACACTAGCTAGGTATTTACAGATAATCTGAAAAAATAAACCATCCCATGCATCTTGAAAAAAACTATAATAATATCAGCCTGGGTTGTGAGCTTAGTTTTTTATTTCGAATTGTAATAATATTTTCCTACAAAAAATGATATTTACAATTTTTAAGTGTGTAAGCGGCACATATTTTATTTTAAAAAATAGAAAAATTTAAAATCCATTTAAAGAAATTATTTTTATTAATAGTAAACTCGATTACTTTTTAAAGGGAGTATAAGAGACTTATAAGAACTATATTGAATATTACTCTAACAATAATGCCATAGTTATTCTCTGATTGTCAATGGGTATTTAGAATTTTCTCCGCTATGCTAAATTCGAATTCTCTCTCTTGAAATGTTTGAACCGTTTCATTTTTTTAAGTTTCTGCTTATCTTACACAGTATGAATATTAATTTTCTGTCCGATAACTATTCGTTTGACGGTAGCTAGCGAGCTAATTTTAAATTTGGATAGTCCCAAGTATTTGGTAGATAAGAAGGGTATTAACAAGGAGGGGTATTGGTCACGTATGCAGTTCAATTTAAATGAGATGAGATGTTTAATTGAAAGTTAAATAAAATATTATTATAATATTATTTTTGTTTTGAAATTTGAAAAATTTGAATTGTTTATTATATTTTGTGTAGAAATTTAAAAAAATTATAATAATTATTGAGATTATATGAGATAATTTGGTTTTGTATAACCAAACCAATCCTAGCAACCTTGACGAGTAACGAGAGAAGCTGGGGGAGAGAACGAAATTATTGTTCCAATTATTTATGAAAAATAAGGCATACCACCTCGAAATTGAAATAGTTAGGCATATTTAGATAATTGAGATAGATGAGATAAAAATTATGTAAATAATAGTAAAATAATTTGTGAATAATAGTGAAATAGTTTGAGTTAAGATGTTTTATAAGATTTTGGAAAGGAAAATTCTATACACCACACTACTATTCCACTATGTAAGATATAACACATTTATCACTATTAAATAATTATTTATTGGATGCTTCTTTATCATCCAATAGTGATGAATGTGTCACATCATATTTTGTAAGATGAAAGTAGGATGAGAGTATGATGTATAGCATTACTCTATTAGTTGACAATTTAAAATTAAAAATTATTTTATATTTAAGTGATGTTTAAAAGTGAAATTATGAAAATTTTGAGATACTCGTCTCACTTTCCAAATATGGCCTTATTTTATTCTCAAATTAAAATCCATATCAGTTTTTTTTTTTTTTTGAATAAAACCTCTCTTTCATTTCATTCATAAAAACATTATTCAATATGTAATGCCCCGGTCTCGCAGGGATCAAAGAGTTACTCCCTATAACTTAAAACTCACAATTCATCAATATATTTATAGACTCCAAAATATAACGTCATCAGAATACTACAAAGTCTCTTAATAAAATCTGTCATTTCTCAGAAATCGTCTATGAGTAATCCACTGTGCTTAAATAATCATCTCACCGATGCTCCATAATCCTGATCCTTAGCTGGTCTATTCAAAAATCATCTAAAAAATAATTGGAGATAAGGGGTGGGTTATCAACAACTCAGTAAGTAGAGGACATATACTAGTGTGTAAACATGAGCATTTTCACAGAGTTCAGAATGCAGAAACAAAACATTTCAGTATCAAAATGCAAATCTCAAAAAAATACAGATTATCAGAAAATCAGAGCGACTTCTCAAATATTTCATATTCAGAAACTAACTTTTCATATTCAAAGACTCCTTTGACACAACATGACTGAACATTTTCGTCTTATCATATCATATCAGAGCATCATATTAGAACAGAGACCATGTTTGACCCCCGTGGTAGGGTTGTGCATCCTGCGGAAAGCCAAGCAGAACATAAATCACCATGTTACCAAAGCGATTGCACTCAGAACAGAAAACCACTATTATATCCCGTGGTGGGCCAGAGGTCACTATTATATCCCGTGACAGGGCCACATATTAGAGCAAAATAGAATCATAATCACCATATCAGAGTCAGAATCAGAGTCAGAAAATCATGCCAAAGGTTTTTCAGATGCCACATCATAACAGAGTACAGAACAGAACAGAATCAGATCACAAAACATACTTTATGCACAAAATTTCATATTCGCTCTCTTTTTTAAAGTTCAGAAACAGAATGTCAAAAAAAAGCTCATGTCTACACCAGTCATGACAGAAAATACTTTCTTCTTAAACAGAATCTCATGAGTAATGCAGAACAATTATCTGAGGTTGTTTTCAGATTTATTTTCATAACAAAACATGCACATTTTTCAAAAAGGATCTCAGTTCATTTTATTTTAATGCAAAGTCTAGCATAGGAACCCCGCTTACCTGAACTTCTTAGCTTTTTCAAAATTCCTCAAAAACGTCGAACAATAATTAATCGTCACCTATAAAATAATAACGTAATTCTTATAAATTTCCAATCGAACACAATTTCAATATTTAAGCCTAAGATGTTAAAATAACCTATTTTAATTCTTCAAAAACCTAACTTCACGTAACCCTAAAATATTGTCACATTTTCTAAATTCATCAATGTCCCAATAACCAGTCTGAGCAAAACACAAAACTAACTTATTTACTAATGAGATCAAATTATAAAATTTAATATTGGATAATATAATTATCCCAAAATATTTTAAAAATAAACCATAACTATTTTTAAATAGACTAAATCATATCTAAAATGTAAAAATAATATTACACTAATATTGTTTACTTTTAAAAATAAAACTTTACTTAATAACATGTTAAAATAATGTTCTGTAATCATAATTAATAACAGTATACTAATACATAATAAAAGTATAAAAGCCCATTAATAAAACATGTAGTAAAGGGTATTACGGTAATTTTAATTAATTCTTTGAAAACTAACAAAACAAACCTACGTAAATTAACATAACATGCACGACAGGGCTTACTCACGGAGGAAAACAAGCGGCAGCGTGCGACGTAGGCGAGGGACATTGCAGACGGCGGTGATCTTGGCGTAGCACTGGACGAGAGAGAGAGAGAGACCAACGAATGAGAAAAAAAATGAAAGACAGAGTAAGCCGAGAGAGTGTGACACGGAGGTACTGTCGGTGGCTTACCGAGCGGGACGCGGCAGATAGTGTGATACCCCATATGATATGGATAAGGGTAGGTGGTGTATGGGATCCCACATTGCTTGGGAAGGAGAAGTTCTTGCTCTTTATAAGGTTCCAATGAGGCTCTAATTGTATAATTGACTAGTCATTTTGGAGTATAGGCCATGTGGTTTGGGTCTTCCATTGAGACGTTACAAATGGTATCAGAGCCTATCCCAACCAGAAATGTGGGACTTGAGCCGTGCCACCTACAATGGACAGGCCCGACGAGGATGTCGGGAATTTAAGGGGGGTAGATTGTGATACCCCATATGATATGGATAAGGGTAGGTGGTGTATGGGATCCCACATTGCTTGGGAAGGAGAAGTTCTTGCTCTTTATAAGGTTTCAATGGGGCTCTAATTGTATAATTGACTAGTCATTTTGGAGTATAGGCCATGTGGTTTGGGTCTTCCATTGAGACGTTACAGATAGGAGTGGCGTGGAGTGACCGTCGGAGTTCTCTGTGCCGGTGGTAACGATGTGGAAGTGTTGGCACCGTGTGTGGTGGCTTCGAACGACAAGTGCACCGGGTTGGGTTGCTCTGTTTTTGGTGGCTAAAACAGGGGAGTTTTTGGTTCACTAAGTAGGTGGTCTCCTTCGGTAGTAAGGTGGTGGTGCAGTGGTATACGGTAGACGAGAGGGAGCTCCAGTGATGGCCAAGTGGAGATGGCGCACAGCGAAGGGGAGCTGCGGTCCGTGGAGTTGCAGTGTGCCCGGGTTGCGTGATTTTGTATGGAAGCAGCGTGTATTCTGAAGAGGCTAACAGCGGCTGCAACTTGGTGGAGGGTTGACAGAGGCTGAGCTATGGTGCACAAAGGTAAAAAGGATAGAAGTTTTGGTTGTTGGATGTGGAGGTGCGACACTAGGCTCTGTTTTGATTGCTGGAAAACAGGGGAGTTCGTGGGTGGTGTGTCCGTGCATGTGGGTGGCACTTCTGAGGTGTGGAGGTGGCGGGTTCAAGATGTGGGATTTCGGAGAAGCAGAAAAAGTATTTCCGTTGGTGGTTTTTCAGTTGCTGGCATCGGTTGTGCTCGGTGCAGGATGACGGCGATTCTGTGTGAGCTGAGTTGGTGATGAAAACGCAAAGAGAGCTGGCTCCGTGGGTGGTTGGGTTGTGCAGTGTGCGTGAAAAGTGTACCGTAAATAAATACAGAAAAACAAAAGAAAAACCCTAGGGAGGAGCAGAGGGAGAATTTGCAAGAGAGGCATGCATGGTGTGGAGTATTGTGTGCGGCGGCTTGTGTTTGGGCAGTAGTATAACATGTGTCTATAAATATAGTGCAAAAACCCTAGAGATAAAAGAGACATGTGTGCGGAAGGAAGGGTAAGCCGTGTGTGTGCATGCATGATGTGGGCGACGGAAATAAGCCGTGCGAAAATAATATAGACGGAAAGAGAAGAAAACAAAAAAAAAATAAAATATGCGGGGAGAATAAAAAAAAATAATGATAAATAAATAAATAAATGGTCAAGATCTCCAAATAAATAAAAAATTCATAGTCCAACTATACTGATTTTGGGTCCGGGTGTTACACAATACAATGCTTATCAAACTGTACATATCTATCAATAACTGTAGGACCCTCCTCTAACTATACCCTCTCCTCTTCACTTGTTTGGAGGTCTGTCGACACTCTCAGAGTAGCTCATTGCAAACAAAGATGGAGGCTTCAATGGATCTTTATGCTGTGCCCCTGTGGCTGAGGCTCTCCCTTCTCTTTCTTCTTCCTCTACTGCTTCTTCTGAAAAACAAAATCAACGGTCCAAAGCAAAAGAAGCGCCTTCCACCAGGCCCTCCTACTCTTCCCATTATTGGGAACATGCACCAGCTTGGTGAATTGGCTCACAAATCTTTGTCGCAACTTTCCAAAAAATATGGCCCAATCATCCTCCTCAAAATCGGTTCTAAAACAATTATTAACATCTCTTCAGCTGAGGCTGCAAGACAAGTCTTAAAGGTTCATGATCTTGACTGTTGCAGTAGACCTGTCTCTTCCACCGCCGGGAGACTGACGTACAATTTCAAAGACATAGTTTTCGCACCTTACGGTGATTATTGGAGAGAAATGAGGAAAATCTGTGCTCTTGAGCTTTTTAGCGTGGCTAGGGTGCAGTCATATCGCTTTATTAGGGAAGAAGAAGTAGCTTCTCTTGTTAATTCAATTTCTCAGTCTGCATCTTCTGCAACCCCTGTTGATCTTTCTGAGAAGATGTTGGCTCTCACAGCAAATATACTCTGTCGGACTGCTTTCGGAAAGAGTTTTCGTGGGAGTGGTTTGGATAATGAAAAGCTTGGAGAAGTGGTTCATGAGGCTGAAGTCATGTTTGCAAGCTTCAGTGCAACTGAATTCTTTCCATACGTTGGATGGATTATTGACAGGCTCTCTGGTCGGATTCGAAGACTCGAAAAGATTTTTCGTCGTTTGGATGATTTTCTGCAACAGGCCATTGACCTTCATCTCAAGCCCAAGAAGACAGAACAAGACCACGAAGACCTTATCGACGTGCTGCTGAGAATAGAAAGGGATCAGCAAACCAACACCGGTGCTCCTCCGTTCAATAAAGATAACATTAAGGCCATCCTCTTCGTAAGGAATCTATTTTTCCTTCCAGGGTTTTTTCATCACGTTTCCGGGTGTTTTCTCCATTAATCTTAATTTCTTGAGCTGATCAGGTCTTAGGTTTGTATGTTCTAATCATCATTACGCAATCTTTCTTTGTGTATGTCAGGATATGTTTTTGGGTGGAAGCAACACTGCTGCAGTCACCATGCTATGGGCAATGGCGGAGCTTGCAAGGAACCCACGAGCGATGAAGAAAGCACAAGATGAAGTCAGAAACGTCGTTGGAAACAGAGGAAAAGTCACCGAAAGCGACATAACTCATCTTCATTACCTGAAGATGATAATCAAAGAAACATTTAGATTGCACCCTCCAGCCGCAATCCTTTTTCCAAGACAAACCATGGCAGAAGTTAAGATCGGCGGTTATGACATTGGCCCCAACTCGTTGCTCCAAGTAAATGCTTGGGCGCTAGGACGAGACCCTGAATACTGGAAGAATCCAGAAGAGTTCTACCCAGAAAGGTTCGTTGATAGCTCTATCGATTATAAAGGACAACATTTTGAGTTATTGCCATTTGGTTCTGGTCGAAGAGGTTGTCCTGGGATATACATGGCAGAGACCACCGTTGAGCTTTCACTTGCGAATCTTTTGTACTGTTTCGATTGGAAAGTGCCCTCAGGGATGAAGGAGGAGGACATAAACATGGAAGAATCGACTGGTGCTGGCCTTACCCAGAAAAGAATACCTCTGAACCTTGTCCCAGTCAAAATGTTCTAGTGCACTGTCAAATGATACACTCTTGAGAATCATAATAAAAAACACTTTTGTGCGACAAAAGAGTTTGGAAATAAGTTTATGTGAATTTTGATTGTGATGGCCATTGTGTTTAATTTGGCCTTTTATAGTTAAATAATGGTATGTAGACCTCATGTGGTATTGTTATCTCGAGTTTCAAGAGTTTCTTTTGCTTGAAATCTTGATTTTGTGTTTGATAAATTTACAAGCTTCTTCAATTCAACATGCAGCCATTCGAATTTGATTGCTTCTTTTGTAGATTATTTTGAGCTCAGCGATTTTGTTCATCATTAAATGTGCGTAGAATTTGTACTCCCTGGAATCAACGTGCCTTGCTTTAAGCCATGTATAAATAATAATAGAACAGCGACCTTTGGATAAAGGGGCTTTCCCTGTTGAATTTCTTGTTCGGATTGTATTGCTGCGGGTAATATAAGTTCTTGATAACCATATAATAAGTTCTTGTATAATAAATTATTGTATAAGTTCTTGACAATATAAGTCGTTGCTTTTGACTTTTTCCATATTGCACCAAACGGACAAGCTCTTTTGTGGCGTGTTATGATATTATTTGGGGAGAATAAAATTTGCCGGAAAAAATTGTTTTTCCAGTGAATTTTGCCTTCCGCTCCGATGTATCAGAAAAGACATCTTTATTTCGTCGAACATGCAGCGAGAAAAAAATTGCCGGAATAGATCAACTGCAGCGATTTGGGCATGTATTAGCGTTAATTTTGAGCGCTGAAAAAATCATTTTTTCTTGATATTTCAGGTTGGAATCTTGGATCTATTATTGGACTGATATATTTTTCAAGGAAAGGCTACATCATTATGTCAATATATTAGGTTTGGCTATCTTTCGTTGTCTAAAGTAGACTCTAATTGTATTATTGGAGTTGTTTAATTGTATTATTGGAGTTGTTCTTTATTGTGATTTGAGATGGACAAACCTAGCTAGTTGTTTTTACTTTATATAATTGATAGCTTATCCATTAAATTGGGTCATTCATTTAACAAGATATTGATGATAGAAAACCATAAATAGAGTTTTTCTTTATTTTTTTATGAAAATAATGTTACAATCATTTCGAATTCTCACAAAAATAAAAATATATATAAATTAAATCTTTTTATGATTAAAATATTTCTCTTTACAAAATAATGTAGATATACCTCTAATTATTTCGGAAAAATCCTTGAACGGCTGAAATAGAAAGGAAATCAAAGTCGTGGAACCCACGTCTTCAGCTGGCTAAGATTAATATTAACATGTTGCGGTGGTATTGTCTCATGTGTAATTTATCCTTGACAGTTTTAGAACACTCCAAATGGCTTTTTCATCTTATTCTTTGAAATAAATAATCAAAATCTACTTTTTCTATTTTACATATTGACTTTTATAATATACCATACATTATTTTATCTATTTTTTCTTTATATCATTTAAATATTATTTTTTATAATATTTTTTATTCATTTCTAATTTTTTCTCTAACTATCAATAATATCCTCCTATCTTTTAATATTTACAGTATCTTCTCATATTTATTTATCTTCCTCCTGACTTCTCTCTCAGAAAATCAGAAATCACTACCTCCTAAACAGAAGCTGAAAAAATATGGAACTCAACATCAACTAGCTTCCAATTTGAACCCAACCCCACCACTTCACGTTCCTCCAATCCGCTAAAATCACCTTCAAGTCCGTACCCAATCCAACTCACTAAGCACCATCACCCACTCTGTTTCCAACCAAAGCAAACCCCACCCTCATCTCACACTCCAAAACGCATCAAAACCAGTTTCATCGCGAACCCATTTCCAGCAATCCCTCAACCTCACAGACCCTTCATTTTGTGCCTCATAAGTGAACTTTGGATGCGGAAGAAAGATTACCCAGAGGCCAGAACCCATTCAGACAAGGAAGAGCAACCGAACTTGCAAATTTGAACTGGAAGACGGGATTCTTGAACTGAAATTTGAAGCAAACTGAATGTGTGGTTGCTGGAATCGACGAGGACTGATGAAGGGAAGATGGCGCCAAACAAACAAATGGGCTTTTGTGAAATAAGATGAACATTGATGTAGATGAAAGAGTACAAGAAGACAGAGAAATTAATTAAAAAATGTTTACATTCGTGAATAGTGTCACGCTACATGTAGCAGTAACACAGTACCAAACTGTAAAATAGAAATGAAGTAGAGAATCGGTTGGATGTACATTTTAAGCTAAATCCTTTAAATTTTACAGATAGATGGATTTTACATAATCCATTGGGAGTGCTTTTATAAGTAGATTACAATATTGTTGGTTTGTTGTTTTTCCAATTGTTGTTCCTAGTAATATTTATCATGTCGTCATCTAGATATTCGGAAAATCAACAAATCCATGAATGCAAATCAACAACCATTTCTTCAAACATAAATCAAAATCCATGAGGTGAGGTGCGTTAGTGTGTGAGTGCGGGCACGAGGTGTCCAAGGGTGGTTATAACGGAAAGGTATGTCAGTAGGGAGAGGAATATTCGTCTGGAAGTGCATTTTTGTGGAGGCAAACAACCGTGCAAGGTGGAGGATACGGTGAGGCAAGATGGAGAAGTTGAAGGAACTGGAGGAAAAATGGTTTAAGTTTCGGCTTTCAGAAGAAGAGGCTACGGGCATAATCTTTGATGAAGAAGAGGATGAAGAATTGCAATACAAAGAGGATAGAAGTCTAGTAGGGAAGGTTTGTTCATCGAGAGCTATAAGCAAGGAGGTACTGGGCTTAACTATGGGCAAGATATGGAGAATTAGCAAGGCAGCAAAATGTCTGGAGGTAAGTACGAATGTTTTCATGATTATTTATGATACTCATGCTGATAAGGAGAGTGTGTGGGCTGGGAGACTGTGGTTGTTTGATCCGAAGAGATTTGATGGTCTCACGCCCCCACAAAGGATGATTTTTGAGACAGAGAGTTTCTGGGTAAGAATGCATAACTTGCTCTTAGCGTGTATTGTAACGCCCCGGTCCCGCAGGGATCGAAGAGTTACTCCCTATAACTTAAAACTCACAATTCATCAATGTATTTATAGACTCCAAAATATAAAGTCATCAGAATACTACAAAATCTCTCAATAAAATCCGCCACTTCTTAGAAATCTTCTATGAGTAAACCACTATGCTTAAATAATCATCTCATCGATGCTCCATAATCCTGATCCTTAGCTGGACTATTCAAAATCATCTGAAAATAATTGGAGATAAGGGGTGAGTTATCAACAACTCAGTAAGCAGAGGACATATACTAGTGTGTAAACATGTGCATTTACAGAGTCCAGAATGCAGAACAAAAATATTTTCTTTCAGAATGTAGAATCATAATAATGTTTTCAAAATGCAGCGTCAGAACATGTTATCAAAAATATCAGAGCGAAAGTTCGAAAATATTCATAATCAAAATCCCTTTGGCATAGCATAAACTGAAACATCACATCTTATCTTATCATATCAGAACAAATACCATGTTTAACCCCTGTGGTAGGGTTGTGCAAACCCCGATAGCTAACCGAGCAGAAATAGAATGTGAATCTTCCCCTCATTTATTCTCGTTGCCCCGAGTGTGCAGATAGGAAAGACCACGCAGAAAACCACTTTGTTTTCAAAGTGGGTGCACCAGAAACAGAAAAGTTAGCACCAACCCGAACAGAGGCCACAGTTTTATACCCGTGGTGAGGTCAGAACGGAACAGAAATAGAAACAGAATGTTATGCTAGAGGTTTTCAGAAATCACATCAGATCATATCAGAGTACAGAAAATCTTTAGAACAAAACAAAATCATAACACAACATAATTTATGCACAAAATTTCATATTCGCTCTCTTTTTCAAAGTTCAGAAACAGAATGTCAAAAATAAGCTCATGTCTACACCTGTCCTGAGAAAAAATGATTTCTTCTTAAACAGAATGTCATGAGTAATGCAAAACAAATAACTGAGGTAATTCAAATTTCTTTTCAACATAAAAAATGTATAATTTCCAAAAATAACCTCAGCTCATTTTATTTTAATGCAAAGTCTAACATAGGAACCCCGCTTACCTGGACTTCTTAGCTTTTTTTCAGAATTTTCCTCAAAATGTCGAACAATAATTAATCGTCACCTATAAATAATCAAATAATTCTCGTAAATTTCCAATTAATCTCATATTTCGATATTCAATCCTACGCTTCTAAAATAACCTATAAAAATCCTCAAAACCTAAAATCTCAAAACATCACTTATGATTTAATAACTATGACTAAAACATTTAAAAAACAGACTTATTTATTAATGAAAACAACTTATGAAGTTTAATACTGAATAATATAATTATCCCAAAATATTTTAAAATAAACCATAACTATTTTTAAATAGACTAAAACATATCTAAAATGTAGAAATAACATTACACCAATATTGTTTACTCTTAAAATAAACCTTTACTTAATAACATGTTAAAATACTTAAGCGATTTAAGGTAAGTACAAGTAAAAATTTCGTTAAATAATAATAAACAAATAGCTTTAATCGTAATTTAAATGTTTAAAAAAAAATACACAATTACTAAAATAATTTGCTACCAATCGTACAATTGAAAATCCTATTATTTTCTGTAAAATTTTCTTATACCACCTGTATAAACCACGAAAAAAACAGACTTAAAATAACCAAAAATATCAACTTGAACACATTCAATAATAAGGGTAAAACTGTAATTCCTTATTCAAATACTATGCAAAAATATAAGTTTACGTAGGCTGGAAAAGCATTCATGCAGTCCCGGTGCAAATATCAGTGAGAACAGGGGCACGAGGTACTCACCGCGAAGGGAGGAGCTGTGCGCGACGCGACGAAGAAGGTCACGGTGGTGAGGCACTGTGAGAGAGAGAGAGAGAGAGAGAGAGAGAGATGAACGAGAGACCTCACGCAAAGAGAGAGAGAGAGGGACAGAGAGAGAGCTCGACGTGAAAGAGGACGAAAACTCACCGTGGGGCAGCAAGGCTTGTGACGGTCTAGGGGCTGGGCGTCAACCTGGGCAGTGTCCGAAGGTGGAGGCTTGTCCTCTGGCATCTTTCGATGGCAGTGGCGTCGAAGTTGACGGGGCTGATGACGTGGCTCACGGTGGGGATGCTTCCCCTGTTTCGGTGTGTAAAAACTGAGTCCTTCACGTCCCAAAGCGTATCAGCTGCTTGGTGCAGAGGTGTAGGGCAGAGCAGTGGCAATCATGGTGGTTTCCATCGAGCGGGATGTGGTTCGAGTGTTCCAAGCTGGGCTCGGTCATGGCAGTGGCAGGGATGTTGCGCGGTTGTCTTCGTGTTGCACTACGGTGTAGTGGGTGATTTGTGCAGCGGTGCCACGGGTTATACCGTGTTGCGTTACGGGCTTGGCTCATTTGGGGCAGTGGTTCAGGTGCTGCATAGCTTATCTATGGGGAAGGGCTCACGGTGAAGGAGGCTGAGGCATGAAAAAGAAGAAGCGGCACTCTAGGTTTTTGTTGAGGATGAAGAATGGGCAAAAATATAGATGAAAGGATGACCAATAAAAAATAAAACCCTAGAGAGCCGAGAGAGAGTCGTGTGCGCGGATGTGTCGTGTGTGTGCATGGAGTGGACGAGAGGAAATCTTACGGGAGTTAAGAAATAAAGACCGAAAGAGAAGAAAACAAAATAAAACATGCGGGAAAAATAAATGTGTGAAGAATAGTAAAATAATATAGAATAAACTAAAAAAAAATAAAAAAAAATAAATAAATAAAATAAAATTGAGCTTGATTGGGTCCCGGTGTTACATGTATGACTAAAGCTCAAGGAGAACATATAGGTGCGACGGTGGGACATGTAGAGGAGGTGGATACTCAGGCAAATGGCAGTGGGTGGGGAAATGTGCTGAGAGTTCATATTACGATGAATATTAAGTTGCCTTTACCCAGAGGTAGAACAATAAAGGTGAAAGGAGAAAATCTATGGATACCATTTAGTTATGAAAAGTTGCCCAGGTTTTGTTTCACATGTGGTTGTATAGTGCATGGAGAAACAAGTTGTTTAAGAAAGGAAGGAGATGAAGTAGGGGGGCACAATACAAGGTATGGCTGAGGGATAAACAAGGAATAAGGAAGAGATACTACTATAATAATACAAATACAGAGAGTGAAAAACAGAGAGGAAAAATGGATGGGGGAAAAGAAAAAAGAGAAGGTACCTGATACAGAAGGAATGAAGAGGATCTCTGAGGTGCAAAGGGATATGGTGGAAAATGGTTTTAAAGAAAATATGATAGTTAACCGAGAAGCGGAGGACATGGAACCAATGGCATGTTTGGAGGAAAGAGATACTATGATAGTTGACAAGGAGTTTGTTGTCAGCTATGAGGGTGGAGAGGAAGGTCCAATGGGAGAGCAGGGGCTGGTTAATAAGATGGTGGAGGATAAAAAAAGCAAGTTAGAAAATAATTTAGGAAAGAAAGGAGCATGGAAGAGAAAAGCTAGAGAAAAGGGAGTGAGGAGGGAAACTGAGGATGTTACTTTGAGTAGTTTAAAAAGAAGTTATGAGCTGATGGAGGGGAAGTAGAAAAGTCAAAGAAGTAAAAATGTAAGAGGGGAGGAATTGGTGATGGAAGGAGAGCTCGCAAATGTTGTGGCGGAGGCTGGAAGCTATCCCCGCCAAGCATTATGAAAATCTTAAGTTGAAACCGCCGAGGGTCGGGGAACCCTTGGATAGTTCAAGACCTCTGCAATATGGCAGAGGTGAAAAAACCTAGTGTTATTTTTATTATGGAAACAAAGAGTGGGAAGGATAGTTTTGGGGGATTGAAAAGAAGACTTAAGTGTGAGGGTTGTTTTATAGTGAATTCAGTAGGGAAAGGGGGAGGTTTGATACTACTTTGGAATGATAGGGTGTAACGCCCCGTTCAACAAAACTTTTAGATTTTCATATTCACTCTTTTTGCATGATTAGAAACAGAATGCATAAATTAGCCCATGTCTACACCAGTCATGACAAAAAATACTTTCTCTTATACAACTTTCATGCATATGCAGAGCACATATCTGAGGTTGTTTTTTTTTATTTCTTTTCAAAACAAACATGCATATTTTGAAAAGCAACCTCATTTTATTTTATTTTATGTAAAGTCTAGCATAAGAAACCCGCTTATCTCAACTTCTTAGCTTTTCAAAATTTTCCTCAAAATGCCAAATCAACTAAAAGTCGTCACCTATAAAATAATCACATAAATTTCCGTTCGAACACATATTTCAATATTTAAGCCTAAGATTCTAAAATAACCTATTTTAATTCCTCAAAACCTAAATTCACGTAATCCTAAAATATCGTCACATTTATAAATTCATCAATATCCAATTAGTAAGTCTGCCTAATACACACAAATCTAACTTAATTACTAATGAAATCAAATTATAAAATTTAATACTAGCTAACATATTTATACCAAAGTACTTTAAAATTAAACAACTACAACTATAATAGCCAGATCATAATAATAAAATACAACATTATTGTTTACTCTTTGAAAGAAAATCTTGCTTAATACTAATTTAATTTACTTAAAAGATTTATGTAAAACATAAATAAATTAGAGAGTACTAATACATAATAAAAGTTTAAAAGCACATTAATACAACTTGTAGTAAACGGTACTAATGTAATTTCATTTAATTAATAGACCAACTATTTGATAAGGTATAGTTAGGCATTTTGTTCTTTGAAAACATATAAAACTTGCGTGAAAATAGTTTTGCATGGTAGGGGCTCACCGAGAAGGGAACGTGTGACTGCGCAAGGAGCTGGCTGAGGTCGACGGCGGTGAGGGTGGCGCCTGGGCAGTTGAAAATGATAGAGCGGGAGGGAGAGAGATGAACGAGAGAAGCACACAGTGAGAGAGTGAGGGAGAGACTGAGAGAGACCAAGAGAAAAGAGAAAAATAAAAAGAAACGGCGTGAGCTTACAGGGGCCTGAGGCGACGTACGGCGGACTGGGGTGACGGGAAGTCTTCACCGGCAGTTTCTGTATACACTTGTCGTGATTGATGGCAGCAAGAAGGAGTTGGGCATGGCTGTAAGTGGTGGCTCTGTTTCGATATGGGAAAAACAAAGGACAACGGCTGGCGACTTTCCGTTTGGGGCTAGTGTCTTCCTTTGTGCAAGGGCCAATTGTGTGGGTTGCGGTGTGGAAGAGCTTGGCAGTGGGACTACCCTTCGGTGGTGGTTGTGCAGTTTCTCATGGGGCTCGGGCAGTGCCTATCACATGGTGGTACGCATGGCTGGATTGGTGAAAGCTCATGAAGGGTGGTGCATGGCAGCGTGTGTGAAACAACCAATATGCTGCTGGTTGCTGGGCGTTCCTGGACAGGAGGCGTTGAGGCTTGGAGATGCTAGTTGCGGCAGTGGTGGTTTTAAATGGAGGGCTCACTCATGGCTATAGGAAGCCGAGAGAAGCTTGCGCAGCACAGAGATTCGACGGTAACAGGGAGAGCTTGACAGGGGTTTTATGATGGTCGCTGGCCAGTGGGGGAAAGGTCTGAGAAGGTTAAAACTGGTGGTGTGGCGGCACTCTAGTCTAGGTTAAAGATCATTTACATCTTTGACGTACGATTTCTATATATATATGGGGATGGTGCCATGAAAATAGAATGGAAACGTGTGTGAATTGTGAAGTTTACGTATGAATATGTGGGTGATTGGAAACACAAAAAAAAAAAAAAAAATACAAAATCCTAAAGCCGAGGAGAAGAGAGGCGTACGTGCATGGGAGTGCTAGAGTCGTGTGTGATGGGGGTTTAAAAAAAATTAACGTAATTATCAAGTCCAATAATATCATAATCCTTCAAAACAAAGATTTTAAACCCGTAGTCTATTCAAAAAAAAAAAAAAAAACATACTTGAACACTCAATTGGGTTTTTCATACGCATAAGTCCAGAACTATAAAAACAAAATCAGGCTTGGCTGGGTCTGGGTGTTACATAGGGTCAATGTGGAAATAAAGAATTACTCACAAAGGCACATAAGTGCTTGAGTTTGGGATGATGAAACAAAAGTCAAGTGGTTATTCACTGGCTTTTATGGCCAGCCTGAGGTGGGGAAAAGGAAGGAGGCTTGGGAATTGTTAGCTTCTCTAAAACCAGAAGGGTTGATGGGGTGGTGCATAGCTGGTGATTTTAATGAAATAATTTCTAATGATGAAAAAGAGGGAGGGAGACCAAGAGCAGAAAAATAGATGGAGAGTTTTAGGGAAGTTTTAGTTAAAAGAAACCTGCATGACCTAGGGTGGAAGGGTGAGAAGTTTACATGGAGCAAGAGGCATGGGGATGAGTCTTTCACTAAGGAAATGCTAGATAGGGCAGTTGCAAATTCAGCTTGGACTGATGTTTTTAATGATGTATGGGTGGAAATACTTGCTGCAAGAACTTTAGATCACTAACCTATCTTGATTCATGTGCTTAAAGGAAAGAAAAGGAATTGGGTTAAAAATCAGGGCTTTAAATATGAAGAAAATTGGGCTTTAGAGGAGGATTGTGAAGAGGTGATGAGACATGTGTGGAACAAGGATGTGGGCTGTGTGGTCCCTCTAGAAATAGTGGTAACTTCTTTAAATAGAAGTAAGAAGGCTTTACTAATGTGGAGCAGACAAAGGAGAAGAGGGGGAGAAAGGGAGATTGAGGAAAAAACAGTGGCTCTCTAACAACTTCAGGCAGTTGAGAGCAAATATAATATTAATGAGATAAAGAAAGTGTCAGAGGAGCTCAATTTTTTACTGGAGAAGGAAGATATAAGGTGGAGATAAAGAGCTAAGGCTAATTGGTACAAGCTTGGGATAAAAGCACAAAATATTTTCATGCTTGTGCCAATCAAGGAAGGAAGAGAAACATAATAAGGGAGGTTATTAATGAGCAGAATAGAAAACTCAGTGGAAATTTGGAGATTAAAAGAACTTTCAGTCATTACTTCAAGAATTTGTTTAGTACTACTAACCCATCCAGTGAAGATTTAGAAGAATGCTTGAGGTGCATAGAGCCAAGAGTGACAAGGGAAACGAATGATACCTTGTCTAAAAGTTTCACTAGAATTGAAGTTGAGGAGGCTGTGAAACAAATGTCTCCTTTGAAGTCACCTAGAACAGATGGCTTTGATGCTTGTTTTTACCAAAGCCACTGGAATTTGATTGCTGAGGAGGTTTGTGAGGCTGTTTTATCTGCTATTAATGGTAACTCTTTGGTCTCTTCTCTGAACTACACTTTTTTAGCATTGATACCCATGATAAAAGAACCTGAGAAGGTGAGTGATTACAAGCCAATTAGTTTGTGCAATGTCTTGTACAAAATAATTACAAAAACCATTACTAACAGATTCAAGAAGGTTTTATTTGTGATCATAGCTCCTACACAGAGTGCATTCTTACCTAGTAGATTGATTTCAGACAACATGATGGTAGCCTATGAATTGATACATTCGATGAAGACCAGAAAAAAGGGGAAGTTGGAAAGCATGGCAATTAAACTAGACATGTCAAAGGCATATGATCGAATAGAATGAGTTTATTTGGAGGCAGTGATGAAAAAACTAGGTTTTTGTGATAGGTGGGTTACTCTCATAATGAAATGTGTATCCACTGTGACCTACTCAGTTTTGGTTAATGGAAAGTCAGGTGGAAAAATCTGTCCAACAAGGGGCCTTAGACAGGGAGACCCTTTGTCTCCCTACCTCTTTATTTTGTGTGATGAGGGGCTGAGCTCTTTGCTTAATCAGTCTAAAAGAATGGAAAGCACAAGAGATTTTCAAGTGGCAAGAGGTGGAATTTTCATAAACCACCTTCTATTCACATATGACTGTATATTGTTTGGGAGAGCAACACTTGAGGAGTGGAACAAGCTACAAATGATTCTAAAGAAGTATGAGAGGGCATATGGACAGTTCCTCAATAAGGACAAAATTTCGATTTTCTTTAGTAGCAACACTTCGATGGAGGTTAAAAAAAGTATTCTGGAGGCTGGTAATTTAGTAGTATGTGGGAGTTATGAGAAGTATTTAGGTCTACCTACCTTAGTAGGGAGATCTAAATATAACACCTTCAGGAAAAAATATGGAAGAAGATAACTAGCTGGAAGAATAATTTCTTATCACAGGCTGGCAAAAAAGTGTTGATAAAAGTTGTGTTGCAGGCCATACCCACTTACACCATGAGTGTGTTTAAGTTGCCTATTAAGCTATGCTGTGATATTAATACCATGTTGTCAATATTTTGGTGAGGGAAACAGCAAAAGGAGGGGGGGAATCTAATGGAGGAAGTGGGATAAAATGGCTGGGCAGAAAGTGAAGGGTGGGATGGGATGGGATTCAGGGATTTGAGTTGTTTTAACTTAGCTCTCCTAGCCAAATAGGGATGGAGATTCATACAATTCCCTAGCTCTTTGGTTGCAAGAGTCTTTGGAGAGAAGTATTTTAAAAGTGCTAGCTATATGGATGTGAAGCTGGGGTCAAAACCTTCTCTGATATGGAGAAGTTTATGGAGTGAAAGAGAACTGATCAAGGAAGGGGTAAGGTGGACGTTAAGTGATGGAAAGAAGATCCAGATATGGGGTCATAAGTGGTTACTATCTATAGCTCCAATATCAGTACTTAGAGCAGACTCAAAGGTAGCATATATGTTGGTACTGGTAAATGCCATTTTTGAGAAAGAAGAAGCAAGCCAAATTCTGAGCATACCACTCAGCAGAGGATGGAATGAAGACAAGGCAATATGAGGGCCTACAAAGAAAGGAAATTTCTTTGTAAGCAGTGCTTACTATCTATAGCTCGATATGAAAATGAGGTGCAAGGGGGAAACATCACTAGACCAACAGATTGACTACATATGGAAGAGCTTTTGGAGTTTAGAAGTGTCGAATATGGTAAAGCTATTTCTTTGGAAGGCAGCAAATGAACTTTTACTTACGAACAAAAATCTTTTTCAGAAAAAGGCTGTTGAGGACCCTTTTTGCCCAATTTGTCTTGAGGAGGAAGAGTCTGTTTTACATGTGTTGTGGGAGTGTCTAGTAGCAAATGATGTATGAGCAGATGATTTGAGTGGTGTTTCAAAATGGAAAAAGGAAGGTGGAGATTTTTTGGAGTTGTGTGACAAACTGATGGGAGGTATGGAGAAGATTAAACTTGAGGAGATAGTTGTCCAACTCAGGAAGGTATGGCTGAGAAGAAACACATTTGTCTTTGATAAAAGACTCACTTGCCCAAGAATGCTGTTATTAATAGCAAATGAGACACTAGAGGCTTTTAAAAAAGAAAACAAAGGAATAATCAATGAAGAACAGCAGTTTGCAGTCCCTTTGAACAAGAATAGATGGGCTAGACCTACAGCAGGTTTTGCCAAGGTGAGTTGGGATGCATCTTTGGACTTAAAGGAAATGAGAATGGGGATGGGGATGATTATTAGAGATGAAGAGGGTGAGGACTTGATTGCAGCATGTGATAGCAGGAGGAATGTTGGTTTACCTGAAGTTGTAGAATGTCAAGCTCTGTGGAAGGCTTTGCAGTGGTGCAACGATCTCAACATACAGAATGCTATTTTTTAGGGAGATGCAAATGCTGTCATAACTGTAGTAAAAGGGGATGAAGAAAACTTTTCTTATTTTGATTCTTTAATTGATGAAATTAGGAATGCTTTATTTCATAGGAAGAGTTGGTCTTTACAATTCAATTATAGAGAAAAGAATAGTGTTGCACACAATTTGGCAAAGGTTGACTTACACTTAGTTGAGAAAAAAGTTTGGATAGAAACAGTACCAGAGTTTATTGTAAATAGTCTGGAATTTGATAGAAGATGTATGCTAGAACGTCATATATGAAATACTGAGGTTTATTCAAAAAAAAAAAAAAAGAATCCATGAGAGCTAGCTTTTGATGTTTCCATCATCCCTGTGGCAAATCCATTATTACAAGAAATTAAAGCCTTTGTAATGTAGGGGTACTACCTGCCCCTATGAGCTGGGTAGCCCCCACTCCGTCCCCTGGAGTGCGGGGGCGGGGTATCCCATCCCAGATAATGGGGAACGGGTGGGGGGGTCAATTCATCTGCCCATTTTTTACCCATAAACTGTTGAAATGGGCCTAAAATGGCCCATTAGATTTGTCTTTTTAGCCCATAAATAGCTTCTGGGCCATTTTGGGCCCATAAAATTAGAAGTAAAAAAAAAAAGTTATGAAACCATATTAAAAAAAAAGTTACATGAATAAAAATAATATATAAATGATACAAATTTACTAATTTAGAGCAAATGAAGTACTACTACAGACTACTAGTCTACTACCTATTAAACTAATAATAGTAACTAAGCTATTACAAAATTGAATGGCTAAACAATTACAAAATTACAAACATAAAAGTGTCCAAGAGACATTGTATCAACATTACAAATCATTGAATACATAATACGTACAAATTATTCCAATTTCAATATTTTAAGAATCTGAAGATAGAGCTGTTTGAGTCTTTGACTATGACATTTGGGGCGGCCTGGGTAGGTAGTCTTTTTATTAACTCATTGAGATTTGAGGCTTGAGCACATATTCATATTATAGCGGAGGTAGACATTGTCTTAGTCGTCTCATGTGTTGCTACAACAATTAAAACTAAAATTAATACCGACGAAATCGAAATGAATATAAATAAATCAAAATAATAAAATAAAAACAACAATTGCCAGGTGGTCCAGATCCAGAGTGATCACCACGCTCTTCGTCAGTCTCCTTAAAATCTAAAACATCCGAAACAAGATTATTCTCTCCCATCATCCAACTTTGTGTGCATATCAATGCATCCACAGTTGTAGGAGATAATGAACTATGGAAATGATAGAATATGTGCCATCCGGTACTAAAGGTTGACTCTGAGGCAACGGTGCTAATAGGGATAACCAAAATACAGCTGTCCATCTTAAAAAGGATGAGATATTTCTTTGCTGCCACCTTTCACCATCCTAATATATCGAAATCATTATCATCTCGAATACGATTCCTGGACAAATAGTTGTCTAACTCCGAAACCACCTCCGTAGATTGACAGACTAGTGTGGGATTCTATGCAAGGGTCTTAGTCCACGCCAATCTACGCTTCTTTATTGGCCTGGTGTCTGGAGGAGACGTTGGGGTTGGTGTAGTAGATGCAATACGATCCTTAATCGTATTAAACTCATCATACAATTTAGCTAGGATATCTTGGGCCATATCACCAATAGGATCAACCCATACATGATCGTGCGCAAGTCCCAAACCATATAACATGCCTGAAATTTTCAGACGGAGATCAAGAATTACAGCCATATATAACAAAATATTTAGTCTACTCAAATCTCCTCAATACTTAACATATTTGACCCTCATGGTCATTGTCATCCCCCTCATCCTTAGATTGGAACCCCTACACATGTCGTCTAATTCTTCTTTCAACCTACATATTTGTTGACAAAACTCATGGGATGAAGGGTACAAAAAACCAGATAACTTCAATGTGACATCGTAGAAAACCTCAAGAAAATCAACAAAAATAGAAACTACCTCCCAATCATCATCATTAGGCTTTCCTAATCCCCTGTGCTCATCAAAGTATTTGATATATTGAATGTCTTCATCAATGAATAATTGAAAGGCATCAATGAATAATTGAAAGGCTGCCTTATAATCTTGGGTTGCCTCCAACATCAAGAAGGTTGAGTTCCATTTGTTAGAAACATTAGTGCAAAGACCATTCTTCGATGTTATGCCCACAGTCTTTGCAAATTTCACAACCATTATAACTTATGCAACCGAGTCATCAATATCTTTCAACCCCTCAGTCACAATTATATTCAAGATATGTGCAGCACATCTAACATGCAAATATTCACCACCCAAGAATGTCTTATTTGCCTCTCTAAGATAGGTCTTTAGATATCCCAAGGCGACATCATTAGATGAGGCATTATCAATCGAAATTGTCAAAACCCATGCCAACCCCCACTGCTTTATTGCAGTCTCCAAGGCATTCCCAGTCGTCTCACCTTTTTGATTAGTTATTTGACAAAACTTAATAATTTTTTTGTGAAGAATCCAATCAGAATCAACAAAATGAACAGTCAAAGACATTTAATTCATATTTTGGACATAAGTCCAAGTATCGGTGGTGAGGTAAACTACCAAACCCACCAATTGGCCTCTCAAAACATCTTTATCTTTTCTATACATCTTTTTAATATTGTTTGCCACAGTGTGGCGAGAAGGAAGCATAAATCTAGGTTCTAATTCATGGACAAGTTCTTGGATCCCTCTCCTCTCCACAACCTGAAAATGTAGCTCGTCTATGATAATCATACGAACTAACTTCCTTCTACACTCATCGGCATTATACTTTGTGTACCCCTTCAACCTTGGACCCCCACTACTCCCATCCGCCATTTTGTTTAGTCCAATATCTAGTCTAGATTGACTCTTCTCCAGTAAAGATCTTAATATTGGACTATTCGTGCATTGTTCTTCTAAATGAACCTTTAACTGGGATGCACATGTTTCCTATAGTGACATTCATATATTTTCCCACAGTAATTATATTTAGCTTGGGGGTTATTAGGATCACCACCCTCTAGTTTGGTAAAGTGAGACCAAACTATGGAAACAGGTTTCTTGCCCTGTGTGGGCTTGGGGGAGGGGGGGGGGGGAAGGTGTACTCTCAAGGGTTAGAGTAGGGTTAGGTTCTGGGGTAAGGTTACTGGTAGGGGTAGGAGACCTATCACTGGAATCCCTTTGAGAAGACATTCCTGATTCCACAACACAATAAAAAATTATAAAATTAAGCAACACAAGACATAAACAAATCATAATATTACACCACACATGAAAAACCAAAGCAAAGTGCAAACCCAACACAATTTAGGGTTTTGGATTGAACCCCTAAATCAATTTATTTAGCCATTTCGGGATTTCAATTCAAACACCTAAAATCAATTTAGGGTTGATTTAGCCATTTCGGGATTTCAATTGACACACCTAAAATCAATTTAGGGTTTCGGATTGAAACCCTAAATAAATTGATTTAGGGGTTCAATCTAAAACCCCTAAATAAATTGATTAGGGGTTTCAAATTGAAATTTCAGGGTTTCAGATTTGGACCCTAAACTAATTTAGGGTTCCAAATCCGAAAACCTACAAACATGAAACTACAAAAAAAGAAAAATTCGAACACTATCGTTCAATTTCAAACACATGCACAAATCAGAATCCACAACACATAAATTCACAATCATTCTCAACCACAATCTCCGATTCAACCCATCCTTCCTCCAATCTCCGATCCAAAACTCAAAAAAAAGAAAAAATCCCGGTTCCAAATTCCAATCGAGGTCCGGAGTAAGCCATAAGGAGTCCTACCTTTGGAGTTTGGTGCATCAAACGACGGGTGGTTAAGGTAAAGTGAGAGAGACGAGAGACGAGAGACTGAGAGAGCATGAGAGACTGAGAGAGTGAATCTGAGAGAGAAGAGAGTTTGAGAAGATCGAGGGGGGGGGGGGAGTTAAGGTAAAATGAAACGGTGCCATTTTGTCATGGACAAAACGACGTCATTTCACTTATAGAGTTTATATATATATATATATATATAATATAAATTTTAAATATATTATATAAGCCACGGATCCAACCCTCTGTGTGATGGGGAACAACCCATAAATCCGAGGATGGGCTACATTGAGCTACCCGTAAGGTTGCAGTCGTTGGTAAACGAAATCTCCCACCTTGAACTTTTTTTCTTTCCTCTTTACATCATAGTATTTCTTCATTCTGTTTTGAGCTCGTTGGAGATTGTGTTTGAGAATCTAGATCATGTAATCCCTTGATTGTAAAGCCTCCTCTACTGCCTCTACCTTAGATTAGTCTTGGTACATAGCTTAGCAACTTAGGATGGGGGTATTCCTAAACTGCATGGAATGGAGTCATCCATGTGGATGAATGTTGGGTGATGTTGTACCACCACTTAGCCAGGAGTACCCAGTTAGACCAGTCTCGAGACCTATCCCCAACAAAGCACCTCCAAAAGTTCTCCACACATTTATTCACATCCTCTAACTACCCAGAACCCAGGTTTCAAATCTAGGCTAGAACCCGGGTCAAAGTCGGGTCAGAACCTTGATGAATCAGGGTTTTAAATCTGGAACCTGGGTTTTTTTTTTCTTTTTTTTTTCTTTAAATACCGCATCTTTGGATCATCTTGCTTGCAACTGTGGATCATAGTTCTCAGGTTTCTTGTTCATATGTCTTGTCTGTTGAGCCTGGTGACCTTCACTCAACATGGTTGGATGAAAAAGAGCAAAGTGATGGAACACATGTCAACTCAAATAGAGAAAAATTGTAAATGATGGAACACTTTCTCGAGTAGATGATAGGAGTGGAAGCGTTCAGCCCACTGTTGATGTAGCTGAAATCATTAGGCATTGGACACATGTTTTACAATGTGTTCATAAGCAGTCACTTCATCTGGTATGCTCTTTTCTTTATTCAAGTTGTTTATGACAACATAAGATCCTTTACTAACTAATGGAGTCTTGTCCTTTGCTCAGTGATTGCAGCATCTACTTAAATCGGTGTTGGGAAATAGCTTAGACCCACTCAACTCATCAAGCAGTTCCTCCACCATCGGAATAGGAAATTTATCTTCAAGGACCTATAGTCCACTCACATCCTCCAAGTTCCTTCTGCCTTCTTACTAACAACACGGGAGATGAATAAGGACTTTGGCTCTATCGGATTACCCCTTAGGTGAGTAGCTCCTTAACAATTTTTTCTATCTCAATCTTTTGAAAATATGGGTATCTATAGGGTCTTACTGATATGGGTTGAGTGTTTGGTTGTAGGTTAAAGCTGTGATCATGAGATCTTTTAAGGGGTAAGCTGTGATGCCCCTAGATTCCGCTTGGGATCGGACGGACATTTGAAGCGTCGAGACATGCAACACAAGGTTACTTGCCCCCGTTCATGACGTATAAGATGCAATGTTCCTAACATGCATCTAACATTATGCAATATTCGCAGCGGAGAATAATTTTTTTCTTTTTTTTTTTTTTAGCAATACTATGCACCAAATTGAAATATCCCAAATACTTAAAACATACTTCATACTTAACAACATACTAAACAACTAAGATCACAATAATAGTCCTTATGATTGTGATCAAAAGAGTGCTGGAGATTGAACTCCACAAATACAAGTAGTAATATGAGGTAACTACTGTACTATCATCTACGTTGCACCGTCGCTTAGTCGACCATTTCCAGTTGGTCGATTCCTGGTTCTCCTTCAGATCCTATAACAAAATCTACCATTCGGAGGGAATGGTAGTTGGGACTACCACAGTGAGATTTGATTACAAATCTCAGCAAGTTAACAAGAAACTTTCACACAGGTTAATGATGCATGCATGGCAGTAAAAACATGAATGCATAATCAAATCATAAGTAATCATGGCATAAATTGACATACAACATAACATAACTGGCATAACTTAAACTGAAACTGAAGTTTAGTATAAACGTGACTTGAAACATAACATGGACTTGAAACATAGCATGAATGTGAACTTGAAACATAACATGAACTTGAAACATAACATGAATGTGAGCATGCATAATTTGAACATGAACTTGAGCATGACATAACATAAATGTGAACTTTGAACATAACGTAAACGTGAACATAACATAACATGAACTTGAAACATATTCTTGTTTCATGGGATTACCATGATTGCGTGAACGTAAACTTGAACATAACATAACGTGACACATGACTTGAACGTGAAATGCATGAACTTGGAATCTTATTCAATAGACTTAATCATTAAAATGACCATATGGGTGCTACACAGGTCCCTTTGAGCCGTGTGTTCCTGCCGATTACCGCATCACATCACAGGTGTCTATACCAGTTGTGAGTGCGTTAATACATACTCCACAGTTGTTGTGGCCCTATACTTCATGCTCCACATTTGTTGTGGCCCCATGAATTATTTGTTGGTGCCACATTTGCTGTGGACACACGTAACATAATGTGTGGCACCATCGGCGTTAGTGTCTAGCGCGCTCCGGTGACCAGCTAATTAGGTCCCATTCGCAACCTGTTGACTATACTTCGTCAACCCAGGGAATTTCACACCTATTTAGACACTCCAGCGTGAACAAAGGAGTTCCACTAAGATATTACCCTATCCTAGCGCTTAGGGTCGTGATTGACATGAATGACTTAACTGGCATACATGACATTTCGTAATGTGACGTAAGATGAACGTGAGATAAAAGACAGAAGTCCTGACGTAGCATAATGTGACATGAACGTAAAATGACAGACATGACATACTTCGAGACATAAATGTAACAGAGAACATTTCATAACATGGCATACATGTAATATGCAACATTTCGTAACATAGCATACCATATAACAGACAACATTTCTTAACATGGAATAACATGTGACAGTGAATATTACGTGACATGAAATACATGTAATAGATGACATACTTACATGACATACTTGCAATGTATAGCAATACGTGACATAATATCTTGTGTAACAGATGAATAATTCATGACAGAATAAATTTTGTGTAACAGATAAATATGTAATGACTTGGCATAGCACATATGATAACATGCATACATACTCTTTAGTTCCCTCACTTATCACTCATACACATTAAACTGATAGTAAGTTAAAAGCTAACTTACCTCGATCGCCGCGTTCTACTAGAATAAAGCACAAAACACGAGGAACTGTAAGAGGGTATTCTAAAAGTTAGAAATTAATTACTAATAATTAAAAATGTGAAAAGAGACAACTTAGAGTAAAATTACCATTTTACCCTCTACATGTGGGCAAATGACCATTTTACCCCTAACTTAAGGATTTCACATCCTTACTCCAAAAATTACCAAAATTTACATTCCTCATGTAAATTTTGTCCTAGACTCAAATAACAACTCTGAAAAATTTAAAACCAATCACAACTATGGAAACTCACAATGGCCGAAACATTCATAGACCATTTCTCTTGATTTTGGTTGCAATTTCTTCCATATTCAAAACCCATGATTAATCCAAAATTTTGTAACAAGGATCTTCCTATCCTAAGTTTAAAAATACACTTAACATATCCATTAAGAAAAAGCTAATTATGAACACCAAAAATTTTGTAAAAAGACCCAAACTTTTTAACAAAAAGTAAACCTTAAAACACAAGTTTCGACCGTAATAAAAACATCTCCAAGAATTCCAAAAAATCAAATCTTACTTCTAACATATTCATAATATCATCCTAAGATCAAACATGCTTTAAATCATCAAATAAAACTCACCAAAAATCACAAAACAACACTTGGAGTTTTTGGTTTTAAACTCAGTCCAAAACAGAAACTGTTTTTCCCAACTAACTTTGATCAATCTCTGGATCCATGGCTTAAAGACATGTGATCTTCAAACTAACACATCACATGGTTTCAAAATGTGTCCTAAAGAAGATCCAACCATCAAACTTAAAATCACATGGCTAAAATTTAATAAAACATGGATCTAACTCAATAACATCAAATTTTAGGCCTAACCGAAATCCTCTTGCATAGAAAATCATATCTTTAACACTAATACTAAATATCTTCTAAATAACATCCTAACATGTATATAAGAGGCTTAGGATCATCATAGAAAAATATCAATGCCTTTGGAATAAGATTAAACCACGAAATATTCAAACTTTCACAAAACAGAAACTGTTTTTCCACTTCCAGTTTTCAAGTTTCTAACTCAAAGAAAATCTATCATCAAAAGCTTTATTCATGCAACAAAACCTTAATGAACATTCATAAACACATGTTAACAACACTCCATAAAAGTTTCGGACCAAGATATGTCCATTAGCTTGGTCAAAACTTCCAAAACATAACATACTCTCCAGTTTCACGCCCAGAATGACCTTTCCATGGTTACAAATACTTTTGACCGATCAAATGTGCATGGAATGAGACTAATAAGATATCCACGGAAACTAAACTCAAATACGAAAAAATTATGTGATGGAATAATCTTGGGAAAATACTTAAAAAGGGTCTAAAATGGCCACGCAAAATGTCCCAGAAATCTGCCCGAGAGCTCTCTTTTGGGTTTCTCTCTAAGAACAGGAGAAAAGAAGTGATAAAAGGGATTGAAAAGTGACTTGCACGACTATAGACTCCTGGAGGGTGAAGTTGTGGGCTGGAATGACCCTTGATTAGAGGTGGCTATGTGACATAAAGTGGAGAATAGTGAGGGGCAAAGACTGCTTGCAGTAGTTGTGAAAGATGGAGGTTGATGGAGTGGATTTCTCCTTCACATCAAGGCACTATTGGGTGCAGCCAATGGCAATGGATGGTCTGCCATGTGGGGGAGGAAACTTCTCCAAAAAGCTTTGCAAGGTGGTCAATTTCATGGGCCTTGGTGGGCCCCACCAAGTGGGCTTCAATTTGGGGTTTAAAGGGGGTTTGGTTAGGGTTTGAGATGCTATTAAGGCCAAAACCAATTTTTCTTGGCCCAATCAAAATTTCAAGGTTTAAAAGGTTGGATAATGATGTCATAACAAGGATTTGATTAATTAATAGCATATGAAAGTGATTTAATCAAGTGATTAAACACAATACTAGAAATCAGATTAAAAAGGGTTTGGAGGCCAACTTTAGGATTTGGGGAAATCGTTTAGGATTTCGGTTTCAACCAAGCTTTTGGGGTTTCAATTGGATTCCAACCATTTAGGGTTTTGCTAGGGTTGAAACCCTCTTTGGTTTGGCACAATTTGGTTGATCAAATGAAACAAAGTTTTACTTAGGTGACATGATCTCACACCTTGACTTCCTTCATAAATCCATCTAATGGTTCCTCTTTGTACCAAGTCTCTAATATTATTCACTATGTGTAGCTAAGATGTTGCCAAGTGTCCAAATAAAACTCCTCCAACCTAATTTGGATATTTCACACTGTGATTTTGAAAACACTGCACTGGGTGCGCTTATCGAGATTACTATTTACTCAAAAAAATTCATAATAAACTTAGTATTAAAAAATTCTAAATATTCATATTAACCTATAGTGAAAATCATTTAACAAAATTCAACCCTGAAATGCCCCTAAAAATAATTTCACAATTTTCAACAGACATTTCGTCAGGAATTATGAAAATAGGCTATTGCACTATAAAATCCTAAATAATCCACTGAATCTAATGGCGTAGACCATAACGTATTCTAACACTTCTAACTATCTCAAATAATTAAACTCATATTTCTAGCACCATAGTGAGTGATAACACTGACTATGTTGACAGACTAAAACCTGTGCGATTGGTCGATTCGTAAAAACTTATGGGGTTTTCACGAGATTCCTAAAGTCAATAGAAATTCTACCAATGAATTTCTAGCGGGCTGTTACATATGCCCTTTGGTTCCCCAAAGACCACCTCAAACTAATTTAGGAGTAATTGGATAGAAGCAGGTAATTCTGGTTTGGAAAGGTCCTCCTTGACTTCTACTACTTTTAGCAACAACCCTTTCTTTTCTAATTTGTTGTTCTGGTTTAAGCTCCACTTCTCAATTAACTTAGCTGGCAAAATCCCTTGCAATTCCACTAAGTGACTGTTGTAATGAAACTGCATTGATAGGTCCTTAACATTCCATAGGATTGCCCCAAGTCATGAAGCCATTGTACTCCCAAAACCATGTCACATCCTTCTAGCACTAGTACAAAAGCAACTTTCACAAACAAATGGACTTGCACTTTTACTCTTAAGGCAGCACATCACCCCTCACTTGTCACCTGCTCACCATTAGCAACCTTCATAGTTATTTTTTCCCTAGCATTAACTAGTATTTCACTTCTTTTTTCCACTAAGGGTCTATAAAATTATGAGTGCTCCTTGAGTCTATTAAGATTACTACCCCTTGGTTCCCAATTCTTCCCTTAACCCTCATCATTTTGGGATTTAGATCCCCATTAGTGCATGCAAAGAAATTTCTGGTTGCTTTAAATTTGTGACAAAATCCAGCACCTCAACTCCTTCAATAACTTCCTCTACCTTCACTGTCTCTCACGGTTCTTTTTCCACTTCTTCTATATGGAACAACTTAGTTTGTTGGCACTTCCAACCTCCTAACGGTGAGGATTTCCTTTGTGAGGATTTCCTTTCATTATATAGGCACAAGTGCGCGTGATACAAGGGTAGAAACAAGCCAGATTTACAGCAATCAAATCTGTTTACAAAAGGGAACTAGGATTATTTACATAATCTGTCTAAATAAGGAACATGATCTGTCTAAGTAAGGAAGTATATATATACCGATTAAGAAAGCTAAATAAGGAAGGTCTTGTTGTCCATTAGGAAAGCTAAATAGGAAGGTCTTGCTATCATCCCCCTCAAATTGATGTTGGTCGGTCAAGAAGCATCAATTTGCCCACAATAAACTGCTAATGTTGTCGTCTCATGGACTTTGTAAACACATCAGCGATCTGGAGGTCAGTAGATACATGAGGAAGAGAAATGATACGAGTGTCCAAGATTTCCCGAATGGAATGACAGTCCACCACGATGTGTTTTGTACGTTAATGAAAAACAGGATTTGTGGCAATCTGAATGACACTAATGTTGTCAGTATGGAGAGGAGTAGGATCGGACAGAACACAACCAAGCATAACAAGAAGACCATGAAGCCATAGAATCTCAGAACAAGCAGCAAACATTGCATGGTATTCGGATTGGGTGGAAGATTTGGAAACACGATCCTGTTTCTTACTCTTCCAAGATATCAAAGAGTCACCAAGAAACATGTACCAGCCCATAACAAATTGTCGTGTATCAGGACATCCTGCCCAATCAGCATCACTGTAAGCCACAAGGCGAAGATAACTCTCTCAGTAGGGAAGAATAGGCCATGGCTAGGAGATCCTCGAAGATATCGAATAATACGATGAACAACAGCTAAATGTAGATGATGTGGAGCCTGCATGAACTGGCTAACCTGCTGGATAGCAAATGAAATATTAGGCTGAGTAATAATCAACTAGTTCAGGCTACCCACTAACTGTCGATACATAGTAGGGTCGGAAAGGAGATCACCCTTTTATGCTGATTCAAATCCTGAGTGTATTTACTTCCAGAGGAGTATCCACAGAAGAAGTATCTTGAAGGCCAACCAAAGCAATCAAATCCTGAGTGTATTTATGCTGATTCAAAAAAATTCCGAATGGATCAGTTTGAACTTCCAACCCCAAGAAGTATGTAAGAGAACCAAGATCCTTCATATGAAATGAAGCTTAAAGATGCTGCTGCAGTTGGGTGATCAAGGTGGAATATGTCCCAGTAATAACAATGTCATCAACATAAACCAGAAGAAGAACAATGCCAGTAGATGTCTCGTAGAGAAATAAAGATGAGTCATATTGAATCTGCTTAAAAGAAAACCGAAGCAAGGTGGATCGAAATTTATCAAACCATGATCGGGGAGCTTGTTTCAGCCAATATAATGAGCATCTCAACTTACAGACATCCAAGGAAGAAGAGGATGACAAACCAGGTAGAATGGTCATGTATATCTCTTCTTTGAGATCACCATGAAGAAAGACATTTTTTACATCCATTTGATGAAGAGGCCAACCTTGGGATGCAACAACAGAAAGGACAGTTCGCACCATAGTCATCCTGGCAACCATGCAAAAGTCTCCTCATACTCCTCCCTATACTCTTGCCTAATTCCAAGTGCAACCAACCGTGCCTTATTCCGATCCAGAGTCCCGTCAAAATGCTGCTTGATAGAATAAACTCATTTGCGACCAATGGCTTTAACCTTAGCAAGAAAAGGGACAACATCCCATGTATGATTATCCTGAAGAGCCCGAAGCTATTTGGCCATTGTCTCATGCCAACAATCATGTTTAGCCACCTTGGAATAGCTTGACGGAATGGGAATGGAAGACAAAGTAACATGAAGAGGGGTATGAGAGAAACCATACCGATCGGGTGGATGAGACACTATGGTCCAACGTCAAGGAACTGTGGGTTGTCCAGATCACCCGTAGAAGATACAGTCTAAGCAGGCTCAGATGGCAGATCAGGCTCAAGAAGGGGCAAAGTGGGTCGTCGTCGTTCATATACAAGTCCAGGTTTGAATCGGTTAGGAAAAGGAGTCAAGTAATCAAAATGCTGCAAAACATGCATCTTAGGCAAAGACTCAATATGAGAAGAAAAGAACGACTAATTTTCAAATAAGACAACATGACGAGAAATGTGAAATCTATTAGTGCATGGATCATAGCAAACATAGCTTTTGTGTGAAACACTATAACCCATAAAAGCACACTTAATCGATTAAGCAGATAAGTTATGACGTTCATGGGATGGCAAATGAACAAAGCAAACACAACCTAAAGTATGTATATCAAGATAACGAGGATGCTGATGATAAAGAAGAAAGTAAGGAGTTTCAAATTTCAAGACATTGGATGGCAATCTATTAATTAAATAAACTGCTGTAGATAATGCTTCGACCCAAAATTTAGGTGGAATAGATGAGTGGAGCAATAAAGTACGAACAACATCCAACAAATGTCTATTTTTACGTTCAGCAACACCATTTTGCTAAGGTGTATAAAGATAAGACATCTGAGAAACAATGCCTTTTGTTGGAGAAAATCATGAAACTCACGAGACATATATTCAGCACGGGAACCAAGCTTTAGAATATTGATTCTATAAGAAAATTAAGTCCCAACATAGGCGATGAATTGTTGGAAAATGGAAAAGACCTCAGATTTTGAACGAATAAAATAAACCCAAGTATACTTGGTATAATCATCAATGAAAGTAACAAAATATTTATAATTCGCATGTGAGGTAAAAGGAGAAACTCCCCACACATCACTATAAATCAAATCGAAATAACTTTCAGCATGACTACCATGAGAGGGAAAACAAGAGACTTACTTTTATCTAATTTACATGTGGAGCAATCAAAAGAGAGATGACAAGATTGATCTTTATTGCCTAACAAACCAGAGTTTATTAAATGAGACAAAACAACAAAATTAAGATGACCCAACCTTTTGTGCCATACTTCACCCTTATTGTTGACAATATTATAAGAAAATGAAAGAACATTAGGAATGGAAAAATGCAGAGGAAATAAACGTCCAACTTTAGGCCCATTCGTGAGTATCTTCCCCGACACCTAATCCTACAAAAGACAACCATCATGAGAAAAACGAACATCACAGTTGTTATCAACCAACTGACCTACTAATATAAGACTAGTGGAAAGGTCAGGAGATACAAAAACATCTCTAACTGTGAAATTAACATCCATAATAGCATGAATAGATAACTGACTACCGTTAGCAATCTAAATGTGCAACGAGCCATTATAAGTCCGAACATTGCTAAGTGTATAAGAAGAACTAGTCATGTGATTAGACACACCCAAATCAACAAGCCACGATAAGGATGGAAGTGAATCGTTACCTTGTAGCCCTAAGGCTGTAAATGCTGAAATAATCATTTGTTCCACCACCTCAGGAGTAAGAGCAAATGAATTACCAACAATACCAGAGTTAGTGGAAGTAGATGGACTCACAGCGGCCTGATAAGCATTAGCTTGACGATTCTGGGGACGTATAGGACATTCTTTGATAATATGCCCCAGCTTCTTACAGTAATTGCAAGATTTCCTAGCACAGTGAGCAGCAATATGGCCTTATTCCTTGTAGCTGAAACATTGAACTTTCCTCATGTTGCATCCCTTGCCTTTCCCATAAGCCGCATAAGCCACTGCATTTGGTAACATTTTGTCTTGCTAATAAGTGGCATGTGTGACAAGACGTTGCTCCTCACGAAGTAACTCCCCAAAACAAAAGTCCAAAGAAGGCGATGGATCACAGTTCATCAAATTGGAACAAGCGGCCTCAAATTCAAGTCATAACTTCATCAAGAACTGATCTTGCTTGCTTTGTTCATGAACGTCTTGCACAACAGAGAGACATTCTTCCGGTACCTTGGCATAACTCATATCAGGAAATTCTCCCCAGAGATTATTAAACCAAGAAAAATAATCTTGAATGGAGAGATCGCCTTGTAGCTGAAAGATTGAACTTTCTTCATGTTGCGTCCCTTGCCTTTCCCATGAGCCACATAAGCCATTGTATTTGGTAACATTTTTTCTTGCTAATAAGTGGCATGTGTGGCAAGACGCTGTTCCCCACGAAGTAACTCCCCAAAACAAACGTGCAAAGAAGATGATGGATCATGGTTCATTAAATTGGAACGTGTGGCCTCAAATTGAAGTCGTAAGTTCATAAAAAACTGATCCCGCTTGCTCTGTTTGAGAACTTCCTGCACAACATAGAGAGATTCTTCCAGTACCTTGGCATAAATAATGTCAGGACATTCTCCCCAGAGATTATTAAACCCAAAAAAGTAACCTTGAATGGAGAGATCGCCTTGAGTGTAACTAGCAATCTCGTGCTCCAACTGAAAACGCCAGGCAGTATTGTCCTGATTATACACTTTTCTTAAGTACTCCCACATAGATTAAACAGTCTTATATGGCCTCAGATTAAGAACAATAAGAGGGTCAACAAATCCTAAAATCCATGTCATCACCCTAACATCTTTGATCTTTCAATGAGCCAATTTAGGAATCTCAGTAGGAGCAGAATCACTCCCACATATGTGACCCCATAACTCTTTCACATAACAAATAAATGAAATTGAAATTCCCAGGCAGAGAAATTCTTACTTGTGAATCTCATAGAAAATGAATCGGAAGACAAGAGGTCCACAAGAGACAAAAACACAAGTCCAGAAAAAAATACCTTCCCACTCCCCACAGACTGTGCCGACAGACCCACACCCAGACAAAAGTGCCGACAACCAAAACAAACTTCACACCAATTGCCGATAGCCCAAAACTCAGCAAAGAACTTTCCGACAGCCCATAAACAAGTGTATTGAGATTCTAGTTTGATATCCAAGAACTAGAATCACCCAAAAATTCCTAGATAGTGCCAATAGGAGGAGAAAACTATCACCCACCAATTGAAAAAATGTTGCAGCCCTCAAAGCACTCACAAAAGGTCCCAACAACCGCAAAACTCCTAGATAGTGCTGATAGATGAGTAAACTATTACCCACCAAGCCAAAGGTTGTCGCAGCCCTCAAAGCATTCATAGAAGGTGCTGACAGTAGGAAAACTAGTACCTACCAATGGGAAAAAACAATTTCCTCACTAGAAAGAACCAAAACTATCTCTAAGGTTTGGCTCTGAAGCCATGTCAAATTGGATTGAATGCCTCCTTAGTGAGGATTTCCTTTCATTATAAAGGCACAAGTGTGCGTGATACAGGGATAGAATCAAGCCAAATTCATAGCAATCAAATCTGTCTACAAAAGAAAACTAGGACTATTTACATAATCTGTCTAAATAAGGAACATGACCTGTCTAAGTTAGGGAGTATATATATACAGATTAGGAAAGCTAAGTAAGAAAGGTCTTGTTGTCAATTAGGAAAGCTAAATAGGAAGGTCTTGCTGTCATGGATAGGATTCCATTTGGAATCACAATAATAGCACAAGCCCTTATCCCTCCTATCTTTCATCTATTGGGGCTTATTTTTTGGACAGGGCCTCTGATAGTCCCCTCAGTCTATTAGACGGCCCTTCAAAACTAGCCTTATATTCCTCCACTGACCCCATTTGCTTTAACCTGGTTAAGAACTCCATTGGATCATCATAAGCTGATGGTCCAAAGCTCAACAATAAGGCTCTATTAAAGCCTTCCAAATCCTGGATGGTACCCGATTCCTCTAGATCTTGGAACCACGCCAAAGCTAGCCCTTCCTTGTGGAATGAGGCTAATCTTAATTTGTGTTGGGGTAAAGTGTTATAATAGGCAAAATATTGGTTGGTTTTGTATAGCCAACCATTTGGATCATCCCCATGAAAAGAAGGGAAGTCAATTCGTACCTACCGAGGCTATACCTCCATATCAATGTCCCTTTGGGGAAATCTCTGTTGCTGGTTGTCTGAAGAGCTCTCTGCCCTTGGATTGTCTTTGTTCTTCTTCTGTAACTCCATGGTAATAGTGGCCAATTGTTGCATCACTGTATCTGATTGCCTCTTCTGAGATAACATCTCTAGTTCCAAGTTTTTGAGCTGAGAATCAGTGGATTTCTTCCACTGGAGCTGATTGAGACGAGTTCCTTCTGCTATCTTGGAGCTGATTGAGTGATTGTCACTTGGGATCACTCTCTTATACCAACTATAACACTGTAGTATTTTTGTTTGAGTATTTTATGTAAATGGATACTAGTTTGTAATGGTGATAACTTACTTAGAGGGTGAGGACCTCCATGGATGAAGAAGAAAAGAGAGAGATACAGAGAGAAGTAAAAGGGAATAATATTCTGATTTAGACTTTGCATAACTGAAAAGGGTGCCAACGTTCCACCCAAATAAGATTGACTAGGTAATTTTTCTTCCTTCTTCTTCCTAGATGTGTTACAACCACCCTCCCGCCGCCAAGGTAATTTTTCTCTCTTGTGAGTGTTGGAATTTTTGCCGTTGCGATGTGTTTGCCCTTGAATAAACAGAATTCTGACATTTCCACTGGATCACAGGGAATTAATTCCATTTCTGGACAGCTTGTAGTCCTTTAATTTCAAGGGTCACATCATGAAATTTGGTATTGTAATTTTTAGTATTCTTCTCCACTGAAATTTACAACTGTAATGGTAGAATTATATAAAATGTGTTGACAGTGTTGGGTTGTTTGGAATCGTTGTGGCTGGTTGGGGTTAATGTGACAGTGTGTATGGTGTTTTTCTCTTTGTTGTGACTATTAGGAGTTATTATGCTTGGTTGTTTTGGGTTTTAAGAGATGATTGTTAAATAAGATTAATGGTTGTTGGTTATGAGCATGGAGATTATTACAGTGTATTTTTTGAGTTATTGGTGTTGGCTAGAGGAGTGGTTAAACATGTGGTACAGGCCGGTATGAACGGCTGGTTCAACCGTGTTTGATGGGGAAAATGGAGTTGTTTTTGTTTGCCATGAGAGTGGCGAAATAATTACTAAGCAGGGCTTATGTTATTTTATTGTAGAGTTGGATGGTTACTATAAGTTGGTCAGCTTTTTTTTTTAGTGTTTGTGTGGGTTATTAATATGTCATTACATGCTCTCTAGTATAGGTATTGGAATAGCTAGAGATCAGACACAGGAGCTACTCACTAATACACTGTGTGAGTTAGGTAAGCGAAGTTCCTATGCTAGGTTTTACATGAATTGTTTAGACTGAGGATAACTTTCTGAAAATTTTGCATGTCTTGTTATTAAATGAGAACTTGGGAAAAACAACTTCGGTCATTTATTTGCATTACTCATGAAATTTATATGAAAGAGGGAAAATATTTTCTGACATAAATTGTGTAAACATGAATTTTATTTTATCATGCTGTCTCTGAAATGTTAAAAAGAGCGATATTGAAAATCTAAAAATTTGTGCATTGATTAAAAATATGCTCTGAATTTTGTTTTCAGTATATGAGAATGATCTGAATATGTTTTGATACTCAATTTTGTTTTGATATAGAATCGGAAACTTTTAGTATGGTGTACTAATTTTGTATCTGACTCTGTCTCTACTCTGTTCTCCTCTGCTTTGCTCTACTCTGTTTGGGTTGGTACCAACTTCTCTGTCTCTGAGTGCACCCACTTTGGAAAAAATGTGGTTTTCTGTGGTATTTCCTGTGTGCAGACTCAGGGCTCCGAGAATAATAAGGGAAAGATTCACCTCTGTCTCTGCTCGATTTGGCCACTAGGGATAGCACAACCTTACCACAGGGGTTAAACATTGTAATACCCATGTGCAACAACAAGCCGTTTTATAAAATTTTTGTTTTTGGGGAAGATTCACCTCTGTCTCTGCTCGGTTTAGCTACTGTTTTTTTTTTCAAGTATATTTTTATTTAGACTACGGGCCTAAAATCTTTGTTTTGACATATTATGATTTTATTCAACTTGATATTTAGGTTGTTTTCTAAAGGGCCAAGGTGAGAATTGAGCCAAGAAATTTCTAGAATAAATTGGGTTATTTTTAGAAATTGAGTCGAGACCCATGACTAAAAAAAAAACCCAAGACCCAAGCCCACACCCGTTTATTGTTAAACCATGAAAACCAACTATTCGTTTTATGATTTTTGTTTTCCCCACCACACATGATTGCACTCCTATGCACGTACGCATCTATTCTCCTCAGCTTTAGGGTTTTGTTTTTATTTTGTTTCAATCACCTATATATACACACATACTTCCTGCACGAAGAAACCTCATGCCGCTACCTTGCCACACGGAATCATAGCCAGCAAGACCTCCCTGCAAACAGCGCACCACCATGGAGAGCCAACCATCGAAGCACAGAGTGTGGGTCGCTCTATCGAGTTCTGTCAAGCACAAAGACACCACTCCAGGTCGCATCACCCTCCTTCCGCTTATTTAAAACCGACGCTGTAGCTACCCCACGTGAAGTTCCAGCAGCCCAGCCCTCCGTCGTTCGTACTACCGCTACACCATTGCACTCCCTCGTAAACATCCGCCCAGACCAACCACCAAAACCGCGTTCCACAGCCACAGGAAACAACAACCCACAGCTTTTACCAAGTCAAAATCCTCTGTTTTTCTATACCAAAAACAAAGCAGCCCATGTCAATGCCTTCAGCCCCACTTCCTCAGCATCTCATTAGCTCGGGTCCTTGTTCGTGCTCCTCAAAACAAAGCCCAATGCCCCCAGCAACGGAAGCTGCCATCCATTACCCCGGCTGCTCACCGTAAGCCGTTGTCTCTCTCTCCCTATCTCTCAGGTTCTCACTTTTTCTCTCATTCATCTCTCTCTCAGTGCTCCGCTGCCAGGACAACCACCTTCTTCGCCGCACTGCATCCAGCTCCTCGATTCTCGGAGAGTATCTCATGCCCCTATCTAGTCGAGGGAGAAGAAAAAAGAAGAAAAAGAAAATAAAAGAAGAAAAGAAAAAGAGAGGAAGGAGAAAATGGAGGGAAATAAATGAGGTTCAATCCCAACATCTTGGGTCACAAAAATGATTCATCGGAAACAATTTTAAAACAGCAAGTGAAATAAAATAATTCAAACGTAGTGATTAAAAGGAAAATAAATAATTAAACCCAACAATAAGTTAATGTAATTTGAGAAGAATTTTAAATGCATAACAATAATTAATTTTAAGAAAGCACTTCAAAAATAATTTTCGCAAAATTAAAAATCATAAAAATAACCCAACTAAAAATCCAACAATTTTAAAACAAGAGAATAAATTTTTTTTGAATAAATAAAAATAATCCTTTAGTAAAAAATACACTAAAATATGGGTGTTACAATTTCGTCCCAAAAAATATCTTTTGGGACGAAATTGTAACATGAACGATTACAAAATATGTTCGAATAAACATGAATTCATTCGAACGGCGTGAACATATCTTTGTGTTCGAACGGTAAAGGGTCAGATCGAACGATATATTGGTTCGAACAGTATAAGTTCGAACACTTCGGAGATAAATGACGTTCGAACGTTATGTGATCGTTCGAACTCGATGAAAATAAATTGCGTTCGAACATTATGTTACCTTAGCGTTCGAACGTTATTTGTTCGTTCGAACAATAACTATTTTATTTGAAGACAATAATAGAAAACCAAATAGACATTCTTAATATTTGAAAAACTACATTAGAAACTGTTTAACACTAACAAAAGTTTTATAATAAGTGCGAACTAAATAAATAACCGTGAGACGGGCATTGTTCGTACATAAATATATAATCCCAAAATCTGTACGAAAAAGACCAGCAGTTGCTTGGAGGCCTGTACTGTTGCATAAGCTGCTGCATTTGGAGTTGCATCTGTCTTCTGAACTCTTCATGGATTTACCAGTTGAGCCTCTAACTCATGCTGCCTTCCAGTCAATTCTTCGATTTTGGAATTTGCATTCTCTAGCGCTATAGAAGTCATAGATGCATTCCCAGAAGAAGAGGAAGAGGGAGAAGGCTTTACACAGCGACCCAAACCCCTCAAATATCCTAAACGTTGACCCAAGACTTGTGTAAAAATATCAATATCACTTGTTGATGAGTTTTGATCTGATGCAGATTCAGCACCTAGGGCAACCATTTTATCCTAGACATATATAAGATAAAGAATTAATATCCTCATAAATACTTTAATATATTTAAATAAACAGGTTATAATACTTACATAATTTTCACAGGCATCAAGATGAGTCCACTCTCCATTACGATCAGTGTGCGATGCAGTATATAATTTTGTCATATCATAATTGGTATCTGAATCTTACTACAATAAATGTGTTAAGATATAAAGTCATTATGATTCATCCAAATAATTAACTATATCCAATAAAAAAAAATAGCAATACCAATTTCTCAGAGAGACGATGGAAAGATCTTGACCCTGCATGATGATTAATTTTTAGTTTTGATCTATTTGTTTTGTTTATAGAACTTCGCTCCTGCAAAGAAATGGAAAATATTATGAAGCGAAATGACAAATAGGACAAGTAAAATAATTAAATTTAATTATACCTGATATGATGGATCCTCAAACATGTCATAAATTTTTTCTCACTCAGGAGGTCAGACATCCTGAAAAGGATGTTGTCGTGCATCTTCCTTCTTCTCAAACTTATTATAATGCTCATGACACCTCGCCTTATATTTGCGGAATGCATTACCCATAAGTTCTTCCACAGTCTTACACTCCTCTCTCCGACCAAAATTTAATTCGAAATTATCCTTGAAAAAAATAGTCACAAACACATTATCATTAATAATATTCTAAATTTAAGTAAAATATAGAAATTTATTCTACTAAATTAATGTTTTAAACATTACCAAACAACGCTTCTTGATAAGCTCTTTAACATCTTGGGGGACTTTCTTCCATGAAGTCATTGCCAAAGGTGCGTAAGTTCATGTAAGAGTACCCACATGCGATGCAAGCCAAGCTGATGGTTGTCCTTTGCCCCTGGTATGTTCGTCGGGAATGTTAAACTTGATCATACCCACCTTCTGATATTTTTCCAGCGTCACCCCTCTAGTGGTGCCTCGACCTTGACGAGATTGTACTGTAGACTCTATAAAATATAACACTATAATCAATTTCATTTATATGTCTATTATAGGACCTTAATTAATAACTTTTATGAGTATTAGATTTTTACCTTGTTCTGTAGAGTCAATCTCTAATGGTGAGTCTGAAGGAGAGCTAGGAACAAGTGGAGATGGGTTGCGAACTTCCTTCCTCTTTGGCGGCATAATTTCAATCTACTGATACATTCAATAAGAAAAATATTTGTCATCAAGTGTAATGTTAACACATAATTGGTCAATCATAATCTGTATCAGTTTCATTTGACAAATCGCTCTCATCATCTGTAGATACTTCAGATGATTCAACATTTTCCTCAACAGTCGCATCAACAATTTCAGCCTCAATATCTTCTCTATTTAATGAAATCATCTCATACTGGCTCAAATCCACAAACAAATTTAAGGCGGGTTGACTCTCTTGGTATGCTTCTTAAGTAGAGGGGTCATCTTCTTCTTCATCTTGTCCTTATGCCTGAGGGATAACATCATATATATTTCTTGGATAATATTTTTGTACTACTCACCATTGATTTCTTAACTTCGGGTCGTCTAAGTAGAATACTTAATATGCTTGAGAAGCCAAAATAAAATAATCATCTTCATACCATTTTTTTGATGTATTAACACTCAAAAAATATTCATCATCACGGACTCCAGTACATGGATTGCTTAAATCCCACCAATCACACTTAAACAGATACACCGCAAACTCTCCCAAATATATCATTCCAATTATATCGACAATAACCTCATAGAAATCAATATTTTCTTCATCATGACTTCCTTCGACTAGAACTCCACTATTTTGGGTTTTCCTATAACAATCTCAATCCATTGTGTGATACCTACTTCCTTGAGAAATACATGCAGAATATCGAGCAGCACGTCTCGATGAGCCACGTTCCAATGTATACAGTTCATCCAATATATCATTTGGATTATTTGCATACATTTGTACAACTTACCCGTTCTTCAAACCATCTCGCGAACTCTTCTTCATGTTTCTGGTTTATATCATTTACTCTCAGTTCCTTGAGCACGTTAATATGATAACTGAAATTGATGATTACCATAAATCTTTTAAATTCTTAGACTTTTTTAAAGTAAATCAGCGAATTTAAATTAAGAAAACGTTATAACTTACTTTAAGTAGTTCTCTATCTCAAGGCAATTGTTCAGCATGTACCACGGAGCTTTCTCGAACTCTCTTCCACACAAGTCATAACCACACACTGCACCAATTGGACAAACTTGTTGGGAAAAGACAGAAAACACATGCCGTTGTCTTGCTCGGTCAACGTCAAAATTTCTTTCCGGCCGATCAAATCCAATGTCAACTCCATTGAAATATTTGGAACAGAAGGTATGTGACTTATCGTCAATATATGCTTCTGCAATTGATCCTTCTAGGTGGGCCTTGTTACCCTCTGTACGTTTCAACTTTCCAAGAAATCATTCAATGGGATACATCCATCTATATTGAACTGGTCTTGCATGTAACGCCCCAGTCCCGCACGGGTCGAAGAGTTACTTCCTAACACTTAAACTCACCTTTCAACAATATCAAAATAAATTCCAAATTCCCAATATCATATAGAAAATTCGACTCAATCTAATTTCTTCAATATAACCAATTTTCCAAAATGCCAAGTTATCAAAATGCAATAAAATTTCTTAATAAAAATCGACAATACTTATAAAAAACTTCCTATGCTTAAACCACTATACTTAAATCACCTCACCTAATGCCTCATAATCTTGATCCTCAGCTGAACCATCAAAATATCTGAAAAATATTGTGGAGATAAGGTGTGAGTTATCAACAACTCAGTAAGCATATAGCATATACTAGCAGGTAAACATGACCATTTATAAAGTTTAGTATGCAAAATAAGGCATTTACTTTCACAATGTAGAAGCAACATATTTTCTTTTAGAAAGTATAAACAAAACTTGTTACAAAATATCAGAGTGAAATTTTCAAAAAAACAAACTTGTTCCCAAAAAGAAAATCTTTTGGCATATCCAAACTGCAACATTATATTCATATCATCTCATAGCATCACATCGGGACAAATACCATGTTTAACCCCCGTGGTAGGGTTATAAACTACCATTATACCCATGGCTGGGCCGTATGCCATGTTTCACCCCCGTGGTAGGGTAATAAACCACCATTATACCTGTGGCTGGGCAGTATACCATGCTTCACCCCCGTGGTAGGGTTATAAACCACCATTATACCCGTGGCTGGGCTGTATACCATGTTTCAACCCCGTGGTAGGGTTATAAACCACTATTATACCCGTGGTTGGGCCATATTCCATGTTTCACCCCATGGTAGGGTTATAAACCACCATTATACCCGTGGCTGGGCCTTAACAGAAAGAGAACGGAACTTCATCGAAATCAGATCACATTCAGATACAGAATCAGAACTTCATGCCAAGGTTTACAGACGACACATCATATTAAAACAAAATATTGAATCGCTTTAGATCATTTCACATGTTCGAAATAAACAGAATCCAAAATATCTTCATTTATTCATAACAAAAACTTTTAGATTTTCATATTTGCTCTTTTTGCATAGTTTAGAAACAGAATACACAAAATTAGCTCATGTCTACACCAGTCATGACAGAAAATACTTTCTGTTATATTGAATTTATGCATATGCAGAATAAACATCGGAGGTTGTTTTCAAATCATTTCTTCTAAAAAACAAACATGCTTATTTTCAAAGTCAACCTCATTTCATTTCTTTTATGCAAAACTAGTATATGAACCCCGCTTACCTGGCTTCTTAGTTTTACAGAAAATTATCCACAACAGTACTGTTCAATTGTCAATCGTCACCTATAAAAATTCATGTAACTTAAATAAATCTCCAATGAACAGAAAATCTCATATTACACCTGAAGTACCTATTTTAATTCCTCAAAAACCTAAAATTTCTCTTAATTCTAAAATACCATCAGTTCCTAAATTCCTCAATATCCACATACGTATTAAACTCAGAATATTTATGAAATTGCATAATAATATTAATAATAAATACAATTATTCCATAAAATACATTTTTGGTTTAAAGACTCATTAAAGCAAAACTGATTAAAGTAGGAGAGCAAATATTTCATTTAATAAAAAATAGACAAATTAGTTTCTCTTTAAAGAATTCAAAATAAAAGTCTTGCACTACTATGTTCTTCTAAGAAAATATATATTAGTACTAATAAATATTTCAAATATTTATTTAATCTGTATTTAAAACAAAACTCATACAAAGTGAGTTTAATATATAAAAACTAAAACACGATCAACTTATAATTACTCTGTTAAAAGCATCAGTATATTGACTTAGTAGTATAAGTCCTAATGTCTATGTATAAATAAAAAATATAACATGCACGTAATATAAAACTCGTGATTTCAAATCCAATATACATAAACAACTCATTAAAATATAAATCCATTATCCTAGGACATTCGAAATAATATATATGAAAACATCATAGGGGCGAAAATGGTAATAGCACAATCTATTAGGTTAACCGAGACATCAAAATATTTCATTTTTAAGTAAGCTATCACAAAAACAGAGTGGCGGCAGCCGCACTTACCCAAGGAAAACTAAGAGGTAGCAGCACCGAGGGGAAGGAGGTCCCGACGGAGTTGCGTTGCGGTGGACGGTGGCTGTCCAGACGGCGGCGCACTGGAAGAGAGAGAGAGTGATGAGCGATAAAGAGAGAATGGAGAGTGAGAGATGCGCGAAGAGATAAACAGAGAGGGAGGCTTACGGTGCTGATGGTTGGAAATGGAGGTAGGACTGTGAGGACTCCGAGGGAAACCTTGGGGATGGGGGGTGCATAACCGACGGCGGCAATGGCTAACTCGCAACGGTTGGCGATCTGAACGGTGAAACAAGGGATGGTTTTGGTATGGAAGTGGGTATGGTTTTTGCTCTGTTTTTAGTGCTTCAAACAAGGGCTGGCCTACGGTGGCTTACGGTTTCACGTGGGGTTAGAAAAGTCTGGTGGCTTCTGCCGTGCAGAGGGAAAAACTCGCACGGGGTTGTTTCCGTTCGGCTGAATGCACACAGGCTTGGGTTTTTGTGCTAGTGAGGATGCGTAACTAGGCTGGTGAGGTCTAATGCAGTGGGTGTAGAGGCATGGGGCTGGGCAGTGGAAGTTGCCCCACGGTGGTGCATGGCTGCGACAAAGGCTGGTAGCTTGAGGAGGAACTTTCGTAACTATTTAAGTGTTATTAAATCCTAACTATATTTGTATTTTAATTTAAAGATTTAGTAGTACATATAATTTACAAACTTCATTTTATTAATTTAGAGTCAAGTATTTAAGTATTATTAAATCTTAACTATTTTATTTTAATTCAAAGATTTAGTAGTACATATAATTTACAAACTTCATTTTATTAATTTAGAATTAAGTATTTAAGTATTATTAAATCTTAACTATTTTATTTTAACATAAAGATTTAATAGTATTTTAATTTAAATATTAATTTTATTAATTTAGAATTTAGTATTTAAGGGTTATTAAATCTTAACTATTGTATTTTAATTTAAAGATTTAGTAGTACATATAATTTACAACTATCCTTATATATTTGTATTCTAATCGTAAATACATTGATGTATAGTTTACGTTCGAATGGTGCTACACTATGTTCGAACATAACATACACGTTCGAACGGTAATCCTAACCCATTCGAACGTGTTCATTCCAGATTTCAGTTGTCTTCAACAGCCGAAAACCCCATTAATTCGAGAATACAAATTTCTCACAGCAACACAAACAATAATATCAATAGCATACAGATTTCTAACATTGCAAAATATTATATTCAAACCAAAATGAGAATATAAAAGGCATACCTGAATTTTTAGAGATGAAAATGCAAGGAGATTAGATTATATGTCGTGCGAAGGAGCTCCCCAACAAGTAGTAATCCGAGAATAATTGAGTGAGATGTTAATATTTTGAGTTTGGGGGCTAGTTTGAGGAAGAATGACTATGGTTCGTGAAGGGGCTAATTTGCTTCATGAGAGTGGCACGCAGGAGGAGAGTGAGATTGTGAGGTTCTGTCATGTATGCATAGAAGATTTCTTGTTCGAACGTAAAATTATTTAGCGGGATAAATTCCCTCCTAACTTTTCACGTTCGAACGTATAAATAGTATGTTCGAATGTTAATGGATGCATTCCCGCTCGATCATTAACCGTTCGAAAGTTATTTTTAACAGTTCGAACGGTTTGTTAAATGTTTATTAATATTTTTTTAACACTATACCTTCAAATAAAAGAACAACATTAAAATATATAGACATATTAGATGATACTATAGTTTAGTAACATAGTAATATCATATTATAATATATAATCGATAGTGTCATCTAATTAGACCATAAATACTTAATTAATATCTTAATATATTAGACTATATATATAACATATATATAGTATCATATATAGTGTCATCGAATTAGATTATAACTAAAATATATTATGTTAATTTATTAGACTATATATATAACATATATATAGTATCATATATAATGTCATCTATAGTACTAGCATAGATAGTGTCATCTAATTAAACCATAACTAAAATATAATATGTTAATATATTAGACTATATAGATAACATATATATAGTGTCATCAAATTCGATTATAACTAAAATATATTATGTTAATATATTAGACTATATATATATAACATATATATAGTATCATATATAATGTCATCTATAGTACTAACATAGATAGTGCCATCTAATTAGACTATAACTAAAATAATAATATATTAATATATTAGTATAATATTTAAATGTATTGAAGTGGACCGTTCGAACATTTTTACTAACCGTTCGAACAATATTGCATAAATAAGTTCTCGCGGATGGTCATTTTCACAGATGTTCAAACTATTAAAGCCGCCGTCACCACCGCGAACAATGCCCAATCGAAGCCTCTTTCCCTAAGCACCGGTATGCTATTTTTCTAACTATTTTACTATTTAAATTTAGGTTTTTGACGGATTATTTGTATAAATTAGGATAAAACAATTTATCCATCAATACTCACTGTAGATTTGCTTAAATCTATTTTAGGAAGGTTTATTTAAGTCTCTTTCAATTTGTTTGTTGAAAAATTGATGGAATCGAAGGATTCCATGGATTTCAATGGCTGAGTCAACTCAACGAAGGCACTGAGTTAAATTCGCATACTGTTCGAACCCTGGTTAGTGCATTTGAACGGTACGATCCAAACAAGTAGTAGACCGTTCGAAAGTTGTTTTATACATTCAAACGGTATACCAGCCAAACAGGTTTGCATACCATTCGAACATTATTTTAAGCGTTCGAAGTGAATAATTAATTTTAGTAACATTAGTGAATCGATGTTTTTATTCCATACTGTAGTTCTATTAAATCTTTACGAGAATAGATATTTTATTATAATTAAATTAATATAGAAATTTATCACATTTTATTAAATATTTAATTTATATTAAATATTAATCTAATTAATTTTAAATAATGTGATATTATTTTTATAAAATTCTGTTGTTCACTGTAACGCCTCGATCCCGAAGGTCTGGAGAGTTAGCTCTTAACACTTAATATCAACTTCAATAACACATTTAAATACTCCAATATTTCCAAAAAGTACAAATCCATTTATTCAAACCAAAAATATATGTTCCTTTACTAGGACACTAGATAAATACCTCAATGAGATAATTTAAAAACTCCATAAATATTTAGAAATATCTAAGACTCCAAATATCAAATAACTTAAAATCGTAAACCTAGTAAATAAGACTCTCCAATAAACTTGTATCCTCTGGCACTTATTCCTCTATGATCATCAAACCTAACTCTTGACTTCCAGCTGATGCATCAAAATTATCTGAAAAATATTTGGAGATAAGGGGTGAGTTATCAACAAGTCAGTAAGCAGAGAACATATACTAGTGTGTAAACATGAGCATTTACAGAATTCAGAATGCAGAACAAAATACTTGTTTTCAGAATGTAGAGACAGAACATGTTATCAAAAATATTAGAGCAAAAGTTTGAAAATATTCATAATCAAAATCCCTTTGGCATAGCATAAACTGAAATATCACATCTTATCTTATCATATCAGAACATATACCATGTTTAACTCCCGTGGTAGAGTTGTGCAAACCCCGGTAGCTAACTGAGCAGAAACAGAATGTGAATCTTCCCCTCATTTATTCTCGGAGCCCCGAGTGTGCACATAGGAAAGACCACGCAGAAAACCACTTTGTTTCCAAAGTGGGTGCACCAGAAATAGAAAAGTTGGTATCAACCCGAACAGAGGTCACAGTTTTACACCCATGGTAAGGTCAGAACGGAACAGAAACAGAAACAGAATGTTATGCCAGAGGTTTTCAGAAATCACATCAGATCATATCAGAGTACAGAAAATCTTCAGAACAGAACAAAATCATATCACAAAAGATAATTTTTGCACAAAATTTCATATTCGCTCTCTTTGCATGATCAGAAATAGAATGCACAAAATTAGCTCATGTCTACACCAGTCATGACAGAAAATACTTTCTTCTTAAACAGAATCTCATGAGTAATGTAGAACAAATAACTGAGGTAGTTCAAATTTATTTTCATAATCGAATATGTATATTTTTCAAAATCAACCTCAGCTCATTTTATTTTAATGCAAGGTCTAGCATAGGAACCCCGCTTACCTGGACTTTCTAGCTTTTCAGAAATTTTCTCAAAATGCCGAACAACTATTAATCGTCACCTATAACATAATAACATAAATTTCAAATTAATCATGTATTTCGATATTTAACCCTAAACTTCTAAAATGACCTATTTTATTTCTTAAAAAAAAACTAACTTCACATAATCCTAAAATATTGTCGCATTTTCTAAATTCATCAATGTCCCAATAATCAGTCCGAACAAAACACAAAATCTAACCTATTTATTAATGAGATCAATTTATAAAATTTGGTAACATAATTATATCAAAATCTATTAAGGTAGACTAAACAAAAATACCATTTAATTAAAATAGACTTAATTAGTCTCTCTTTAAAGAATTCAAAATAAAAGTCTTTCACTACATTGTACTTCTAGAAATATATTAAAAAAAAACAAAATAGTAGTAATACCATATTACAAATCTTTATTAATATCATTATAAAAATCATGTATTTTCTTAAATAAAATTAAACCGAGACCATTTACTAAAAATATAACCCATTTAAACATAACCCGAAAAATAAACCTCTCACCCGAAAACATAAATCTGGGAACTTTCCATATATATATATTAGGTTAAAACTGTCCATATACATCATATATATTTTGTACGTATAATAAACTAGACGAACAGACATAAGGGATTAACACCCAGTATGCGGCGGCAACAACTTACCCAAGGGAAACCGAGGCACACGTGGAGGGGTGAGGAGCGACGGGGCTGGCTGGAGGGATTGAGGTGGTGTGACAGAAGAGTAGGAGTGCGGTGGAGACTCCGTCTAGCTGGGCTGCGCACGAGTGAACGAGAGGGAATGGTGAGCGAGAGAGAGACGGAGAGAGAGATGTGCAAGATAGGAAAAGAGATGGAGAGAAAACACATGGAATACTCACCGAGAGGGCAGCAATGCGACGAAAACATGGTGGTTGGGCAGCAGCAGGTCACGGAAAGGTTGGGGTGTCGACGTCACCGAGCTTCCCTTTGCCGTGGCTGGTGGCACCGAAACAAGAAAAAGTGCCCTGTTTTGAGATGCAAAAACAGAGGTCCTTCAGTGTGTTTGATGGTGGTGTTTTCCGACATGGGTTCACGGCTGGGTCACGATGGTGGCTTATGGCAGCGTTATGGAGGAGCATGCAGTGGCTTGACCTCCCTGGGAAACTGCAGTTTCCGTGTGATGGTTGAGTAAAATCGTGAAAGTGCAAACTGGTTTTTGGCCGTGCGTGGGTGAGTCTCTTGCCGTGCAATCCGTGGGCTCGGCTTCTCAGGTGGTGCTACCCGTGGTGATGATCTTCCTCTGCTGGCCGTGGGTGGTGCACTGCATAAGTGCACGGTGGGGGCGGAGGACTGTGGTGCCAGGGCTTGGGGTACGATGCTGAGTATGCTGACGGCAGAAGAAACCAGGTGGTAGAAGCTGTGGGGCCTGCACGATGGTGGCTTTTGTGATTGTTGTTGCATGTGGAGTGGCCGAAAAGCAGTGAATGGTGGCAGACGGGGAAGACGACAGCAACGGGGTGGCTGAAGAGGGCAACAACTGTGTTTCGGCAGTATTGGGAAACTGAGAGGTGGAAAAAGAAGAACGGCTATACTAGGTTTTTGTTGAGGATGAAGAACGTGTGAATAAATAGATGGATAAAAGAAAACCCTAGAGATGAGAGGGTAATGTGCATGCAAATGGAAAAGAGTCGTGCGGGTGAGAAACTACTCATAAATCGATAATTTTTCTAAGATTTAAACAAATGGCCAAGATCTCCAAATAAAATAAAATAAATCACTACTTGATCCATAACATAAAAACCCAAAAAAAAAAAAAAAAAAAACCTAAAATATCAAGCTCTAAAAAAATAAAAAAATAAATAAAATTTTATAGTCCAACCATACAACTTATGGGTCTGGGTGTTACATTCACAATGTCTCACTTTATTAAATTACTATTCGTATGTAATTTAGTGATTAGTTATTTATTATATTTTTATCGTTAACGTATTGATAAACTCTTTAATTGTAAATTTCTGCTTGATTAAAATGTCTTCTTCTAGGGTGGGACATAAGTGACGCAATCCAGCTGAGACTAGTATCAGTCCAGGCTGAGAGAGGACTATTTCAATAGAGCGACAAGTGAAGCTTTCTGACTTCCAAAGTCTTGTCTGGGAGGGTCATTCCCTACCATCAGTTTTCAGCGAACGTGGTTGGGGACCTATCTTAGAGGAGCGGGAGGAGTCATTGGGGACCGTCTCCTATATTGACATTGTTTCTGAGTTCTATAGAGAGCTTGGTGGTGCCAGCCCGGATGACGGAGGGGCATACAGGATCTCTATCCGAGGAGTTTCAGTCGTATTTTCACGGGACGGACTCGTTGAGCATCTCGGTATTCCTAGGCTACCAGATGCATATCCAAACGTGGTGCTTAGAGAGTCTGATCCTTCAGCTGAGGTGGAGACAACTGAGGAGGAGGCACCAGTTTATACAGATGAGGTCGATACCCTTGCTGATCATGAGGTGAGGGATTTGATTGTTGGTCCAGATGCTCCCCCGTATGATGGGACGAAGAACATCAAGCAGACAGATCTATCTTCTTTCTTCAAGATCCTGAATTTGATAATCGCCAGTAATATTGACCCTCGGCCGCACAAGACAGAGGTTGGCATTGACCGGACGAAATTTATGATACGGGTCGCTCGTGGTATTCCTATCGACCTGATGGGGTATATATTAGATAGGATTCGATTAGAGTCTCGGTACATTTTGACAGATATACTGCCATTCGGAATCCTGATCACCTGATTTCTGCTATTTGTCGGTGTCGTGCCTGATGTTGCCGAGCCTAAACGGGAGCCGATGGGACCGATCAACAACACCACCCTCTCACGCAGCAGGGGACACTCGAGACTGTGTCTTCGTGGACATGTTCCAGACCCGGTTGATCCCCAGAGAGATGCATAACCGGGAGATCACTGAGTATCGGTCGCTGGGACATCCAGACAGACCAAGGAATCAGTACACATCGCTACTCGTGAGGACATGGCCGTGGTCGTGCGTGCAGCAAAAAGCGGACATACATTAGCGTTGATTGATGTAGTGCGTATAGAGGTCCATTCTGCTGTGTCTGAGTTTCGTACAGAGATTACTGGTACCATCTTTGAGTTACGTACGAAGCTTGATGCCATGTCTGCAACTCAGGTCACCATTAGTACTCGACTGACACAGATAGAGGAACGCTTAGCTGCAGTCGAGGAAGTGTGCAAAGATTTGGCATCTTAGTACTTTCTATATTTTATTTATTTATTTATTTTGTTTTTAGAGTGGACAATATTTAGTGTTTTGTAAATTTAGTATTTAATTATGAATTAGAATTAGTTTATATTTTCTAAACTATTTTTTTTTTTTTTTAAAAAAAAGAGTTGGAGTCACCTGTTCAAGAGTGACCCCTCCCCAATTTTATTAATAGCCCTCACTTGTGGCGGAGGAAAACCGTGGTTACAAAAAACAAGTATCTGGGGTACAACCAAAAAACCCAGCATACCAAAAACCAACCAACAACCATAAAAAATAAAACAACAAGAAAACAACAAAACCACAAGAAAAAAACAAACCAAAACTAAGAAATACGAATCGAAGGAATCCCGGAATAGTCCATATGAATAAGGCCACGCAACATGCGGGGAGTCTCCATCAAATGGGAGAAAGCTGAATCGTTACCAGAAGCACCATTTTTGGCTAACCAATCTGCAACTTTATTTCCCTCTCGAAAAATATGGTGAATAGAGCAAGTCATAGAATTCATGATATCAAGAACTTCTTCCTAGAAGTCCTCCAAATACCAAACCCCACATCTTTTACTACGCCACCAAGAAATAACAGTCATAGAATCAATTTCAATTTCAACATGAGTGAGAGATAAAGACCTACAAACCTGGAGTCCGTGTAGGAGAGCTAGAAGCTCAGCTTGGTTATTAGAACCTGTGCCAGTAAAAGCAGAGAAAGCATGAATTAATTTCCCATGATCGTTTCGAATAATCCCACCTATGCCAGAAACTCCTGGATTGCCCAAACTACTGCCATCTGTATTCAATTTAACCCAACCCTCCGAAGGCCTTTGCCATTTAATAATCTTGTAACTCCGAGCAGGAGGGAAACTAGGTTGAACCTGCAAACTCTCAAGTACCTGCAAATCAAAACCAGAGATGTGAGAGCTAGTATGTATATCACGGCAAATAGTACTAATCCACCTTTTGACAGAATGAATGATGTCAGCGGCCGTTTCAAATTGGCCCTCCATACGCGCCAGACAATGCCTTCGCCAGAGACGCTAAGTAATAACCACCGGGAGAATTCCCACTATAATGCCCATTTGTGATGCTAATTTCGCACGACGAAACCAAGTTTGCACCGTATCTTTCCAAGTACGACCATTGACTATACCAAGATTAGCCCCAAAATGATGCCAAATAGTGCTAGCTATATCACCTGCAAATAAAACATGATTTTGGTCTTCATAATGACCGTTAGCACAACAGTCACAACGAGAAGTAATAGGAATACCAATGCACCAAAGGTGATGATCAACACTCAAAGCCATATGCCAGGCTTTCCACATATTGATAGACATCTTCAAAGGAAGACTTTTATGCCACATCCAAGAATGCCCTTCCAGAGATCCACCTCTGATACGAACGCAATCCCAAGCCGACTTGGTGGAAAACAACCCATTATCATTTTTAGTCCATATCAACACATCCAGGCCAGGTTTAGCTTTACAAATGTCCTCTAAAATACCATCCAGATTTGCCGGACCCACTAGCTGGAGAATAAAGTCCACATCCCAGTTATTAGATAATTTACAGTCTTTAACTTTCAAAAGAGAGTTACCCACAATAGGCATCTCGTTAGCTAAAGGACCTCTTTCCCGCCATTTATCATACTAGAATAAAATATTACCGTCTTTTAAACGCCATTTAGTGCTATCCAAAACCAAAGGAAGAGATTTAGCAATCATTCGCCAGAATCTAGTCCCTTTATTAGGGTCAACAAGGGACCAAGGTTTGGTACCTACATATTTACCTTTAAAAAAATTAGCCCATAAAGAATTACCTTGAATGAGATTCCAAGCAAAACGGGTATGAAGGGCTTGTTGCATATCATCAAGATTTCTCAAAGCCAAGCCACCTTCATCCACGGGACGACAGATAGAATTCCAGGCCACCCATTTTTTTTTCCTTTTACCATTAAACTCTCCCCAGAAGAAGGTACTCATCATACGATGAAGAGTATTGATAGTGGCTTGCGGAACCTGAAGAATAGCAAAAAGATGAAGAGCCATACTGGAGAGAACATGTCTCAATAAAATAAGTCTACCACCAGCTGAAAGAATTTTCAATTTCCAGCCAGAGATTTTCTTTTGAACTTTAGCCACCATATCTTCCAAATACACCTGTTTGAGACGGCCCAAAATAATAGGCACACCAAGATAGTTGAAAGGGAAAGATCCTTTTGAAAATCCAGTCATTCTTAATAAAAGACTCTTACGAGAAGAAATGATTTTATTAGAACAATAAATGGCAGATTTAGAATGATTAATGCATTGGCCCGACCAACTAGCATAAATCTTAAGCACATCCAAAATTTCCTTGATGGCTTTGGAACTTCCATTAGAAAAAAGCATCACATCATCAGCATACATGAGATGAGAGATAATCCTTCTGGGTTTGATAAATTCAGGCCTATCAGCCTTTGTTCGGTCTTTTATAAAATATGTTCCAAGATTATTGTTAATCGCTTGACAGGTTTACTAGATCGTATTATTTCTTGGGAACAAGGCGCCTTCATTCCGGGAAGAAGTATTTTTGAAAATATTAGTATTACTCAAGAAATGGTCCATTCTATTAACAAGAAGACTCATGGTGGTAATATCATGATTAAGCTGGATATGGCCAAGGCCTCTCCCAACAACTTTTGTAAAAACCCGAACCAAAACCATCAGGACCCGGAGCACTATTAGACGGGATAGAAGAAAGAGCTGAGAAAACCTCATTCAATGTAGGAACAGAGCACAGAATATTGCTATCAGCTTCTGAAATAACAGGAGAAATAAGAGAAGACAGATTTGGAAGAGATCTGTTCGGCATACCCTTCAGAAAATTAGAAAAAACATCCACTGCCCCTTGATGAAGGCTCTCCGGCGAGTTAAAGATCATTCCATTCGAACATCTCATATCCATCACCCTTTTACGCCGTTTGTTGGCTAGGCACGCATGAAAAAACTTAGTGTTCCGATCCCCCTCCATTTGCCATTTTATTTTAGCCATCTGACTCAATCTGGTATCTTCACGTCGAATCCAAATATCTAATTCCGCAGCCGAGATAAGGAGGTCCCTTTCCGTAGCTTCATCCCAGTTGATATGAAGTTTATGATCAAGCTCTTCAATGTGTCTTTCAAGCGCATTAATATGCTTGGTGGTATGACCAAAAATATGTTTGTTCCATTCCCGCAGAGCCACCTTAGTCTTTTTCAATTTCATAGCCAATTTAGAAAGACCCTGGCCAACAACAGTCTCAGACCACACCTGGCGAATACAATATAAAAACTGCGGATGGTCCACCCACATTTGTTGGAAACGGAAAGGCGAGGGGCCATAAGAGAAAGGATCCATCTTGAATTCAATAACCATAGGAGAGTGATCAGATGTAGTGCGCGGAAGATATGAGCAAATAGCATTCGGGAAAGAAGAGAACAAAGGAACATCCATGAAAACCCGATCTAATTTTGCCCAAGATCGAGCGAGGCCAGACTGCCCATTACACCAGGAATAATTATTACCTTTTGATCTCATTTCAACCAAACCACCCTGATGGATCCAATTATTGAAGTCCTCCATAGCGGCATTCGGACGGGGACAACCACCTTTTCTCTCAGAATTATTACGGATGATATTAAAATCACCAGCAATTAAGCAAGGTTCCGAACCCAGAGATTGAGAACTGAGATCTTCCCACAAAACTTTCCTCTCATACATGCTACACTTAGCATAAACAATATTACACAAGAATTGATAAGAACCCGTACTAACACGAAGAGAAATAAACTGCTATCTTAACCTTACCATCTGAACATCAAGGACATTATCCCAAAAAATCCAAATTTTACCCCCAGCATCAACATTAGAGATAAAAGAATCAAAATGAAGAGAATTCATCAACCGAAGAGCTTTGTTTTGATTTTGGAATGGCTCCAAAATGGCAATAATCTTAGGCTTGAACTTAAGAACCAAACTTTTTAAACGACGACTAGAAGTGCCAATGCCGCGAACATTCCAAACAATTATGGATTCACTCATAAAGGCAAATTAGAGGAACGGGTAAGGACCCATAGGGAACTTCGTACTTTCTCAAATTTCTTTCTCTGATATTTTTTTTTTATTATTATTTTGCCTTCATTATCAGAATAATAATCTTTGTCCTGAGATAATGTATGCGGATGCATCTCAGGGTCGGGTTCAGACAGCACAAAATCTTCAATCAAATTTTCCTGGTTTTTGTTCAAACTAACATCACCCAAACAGGGGTCTTCTTCGGGAGTATCTTCCTTCAGAAACATAATATTTGGTTCCTGGGAACTAAAAGAATTTAGAGTGTTACCTGCTTCTGCATTGGTCGCAACCTCACCCCTATCCGTAAGCTCCTTGGGCACGAACTTTCCATCTACTTTATCAACTATATTTTCTGTTACGGTAAGCTTAATCCCCTGAACAGAGGACGTTATCACCGTATCCTGCTCTTCAGCAATCTCACCCTCTTCTTTCTCATGAAGTGCCGGTTTTGATGTCTCACCATGCTGCACATTCCCATAATTATTTTCACCCGTAATTGCTTCTTCTTTTTTACGGTCCCGAAGTTTCTCTCCATTCATATTTTTCCCCGCACGACATGTCTTAACATTGTGACCCTGCACTCTGCACTTTCCGCAATACGCCGGTAATGTTTCATAAAGAATTTCTTGCTTTTGGCTCGTTGAAAGTCCAGGGGTGCCTATCCAGAAATAGGGAATGGGTTCTTTGGCCACATCCATCTCCAAACAGATGCTAGCCCCGTCCGTCCGAGTCGCGCAACGAGTAGGATTATCCCTACGTATAAATCGTCCAATAGGTGCAGAGAAAATACGTAAAAAGGACTCTTGATAGAAGTTTGGCGGCAATCCAGGGAGTAATATCCACACCGGGACGTTGGATGGTTCATGCTCTTCATTAAATTCTGGAGACTAATGGAACGCACGATATGCCACGCCATTCACTTCGCAAGACTCACGGGACAGGGCTTTCACGAAATCAGCCTCCGTGTTCATCCGAACAAAGACATTGCTGGGAAGTTTCATGGAAGAGACCACCGGAGTAGAGGACAGACCCCACCGGTTGAGAATAAAAGCACGGATGGCATCCAGGGACGGCCGTTGACGAAGGAACTTAAGAACTATGGAGAAGCGGAAAGGTTCAGCCGAGCGGTTTATTTCTTCTTTCGAAAACTGAAAAAAGATTTCTCCATCCATGACTTTTGGTACACGGTGAGAAACATGAATCTCAGGCAGGGGCTGTGGGGTCGCAGCAGCCAATTCGGCAAAGGACTGACGAACAGAACCATTGCCATCAATGGTTGCCATGCAGCCACAAACGCAGCAGCGTCACAAGCCCTTCAAAACACACGAACCCTAGCAGAGCAGAAAACAGGGGTAAGTTCGTAATATGTATGTGTGCATATATGTGTAAATATGGGTTTGCCTTCTAAACTAATTATTGATTGATATTATTCCTATAATTAAATTGATAAATTTTTTATAATTACTAGTTAATATAAATATAATTCTAAAAAAAAAAACATATTATCACCGTTCGAACCACGAAAATAATGTTCGAACAGTATTGATTCATCATTCGAACGGTGAATATTGTAAGTTCAAAAGGTATATCAATTTCCTGCTATATTAATGTTACTTAACGCGCCAAATTGCGCGTTCGAACAGTGCTGATTTATCATTCGAACGATAAAATTGTACGTTCGAACATAATGCAGTTTCCCGCTATAATAATTATACTTAACGCACCAAAATGTATGCTTGAATAGTGCTGATTAATCATTCAAATGGTTAAAATTGCACGTTCGAATGGTGGAATAATTTCCCGCTATCATAATATTACTTAACGCGCCAAAATGTACGTTCGAATGGTTAAATTTAATTGTCCAAATGTTAAAACATTACATTCGAACGGTGTCATTATTAGGGACAAAATATTTCATCCCTACGCGTTCGAACGGTTTTGTTCTTCCGTCGATTTTTTGGGAAAAAATCTGAAATTCGTCCCAAAATCTCACTTTTTGGGACGATTTTCATTTCGTTCCAACAGAAAATTGTTCTAAAGTCTTTTTTGTTGTAGTGCCTCCTTGTGGGAGTCCACTTGCTACTGGAGAGAGTCTTGCTACTCCCTAAAGCATGTGCCATCAGCCATTAGGATGGAGGCTCTAGATATCACTTGTTAAGCCGCTTGAGAAGAAGTTTGTAATAGAGAGGGATTGTAACAGTGATGGTTTGTATCAAAATGAAGATGAATGAAACAAGGATATCGATCTGAAAGGGGAATTAAACTATATTCATAACTAGCAAATTCATAGGGATTGTTCGAGGCAATCCACCTCCCAAAAGGTCTAAGAAATAGTAGATTCAAGTATGAGAATTCTACATTTTTCTCCAACTACCTTATTCCTCGAGCGACACTCGTAACAGAATACAAGGTAATTAAAAGTAACAGTAAAAGACAGACCCAAGTCACAGCCATTAAACGATGCATTTCAGATAAGTGAAACACCGTGTTTTTTTTCCAGCACAAGACTCCCTACATAACCCTAATACAAAATGCAGCATTTTGCCCTCTTAAGAAAACGGTGTCGTACTTTAAGTTTCCCACCAAGTGACTTCACACTTAGCCCAGTTCAATTTCCAATTCCAGATACCTCCCCAGTTCACTTCTCTTCCCAGTAGCTAGGTTCCTTACCGTGATCTTCTTCCCATCGCCAGGGATCCTAACACTTCAACATTGTGTACACCACAAGGGTAGCCAGCAGACCACTCTAGCTCAAGACAATGTTGCCATCTTGGTGCTGGGTTGCATCGGATTTGGCTAGATCCGACCACACTAGTACCAAATACTGCCACATCGATGCTAGAGATTTTTTTGATGGCCAGTCGCAACAGCCACTCTTAGTAAGGGTCGATTTGATTGTTTTTTGAGATTTCTCATATGCCAGAGGTGGTGGTAGACCACCTTACTCGGGGTTGGCACTGGATCTGGCCAAACCAAGCCCTTCTTGTACTGGATTAAATGAATAGCCATCGTTTTTATAAACAACGACCATTCCAGCACAAGAAATGTTTTTGGCTACCACCGCTTGAGATGGTAGCCGCAACTTGCCACCCTAGATACGGTTGGATGAATTAGTACATTGAGATAGTTTAGCTCATTGTAGGATTGATTACCAGGACGTTGAAGTGGTGGGCTAGGATTGGAGTGTGAAAAAGTCAATCCTGATAGTAGTTGCACCCATTTTAGGCCTCATTTGGATCTTGAGATGAGATAAGATGAGAAGATAAATTTTTTAATAGTAGTAAATTAATAGTTTGTAAATAGTAGTGAAACGATTTGATTTAATATGTTTTATGAGATTTTGGAAAATGAGGAAGAAAAACTTGAATTAAAATATTATAAAGTTAAAATATTATTTGAATATAATTTTTTAATATAAATATTATTTTGGAATTTAAAAAAATTGAATTATTTTTTGTATTTTGCTTGGAAGTTTGAAAAAGTTATAATGATTAGATAAAAAATTTAAGATTTAAAATAAAAAATATTTATATTTAAATGATATTTGAATGTTGAGATGATATGAGATGAGACCATCTCAATATCCAAATGGAATATTACATTTAAATTGAAAACCAGATAATATTAATATTGTAATGCCCTGGTCTCGAAAGGGTCGGATCGATATCCACTTAACAAAATTCCACAACAGTGCCTAACAAAATCAATCGTCACCTATAAGATAGACATATAACTAAAATTTCTAATTAAACACGCATTTGGTATTTAAGCTTGAAATGCTAATAACCTATTTTTCCTAAAAATATAAAATTCTCGTAATTCTAAAATATCATCACTTCCCAATCACAGCGATATCCACTTAACAAAATTCCACCTCGATCACTAGTCTATTTAAAATCAAGCTCAAACTCACACAAGATATTATAGATGTTTTGCAACAAATACGATTGGGCCCAATATCCGATCAAGGGAAAAGATCTAACTAATGACAAAAAGGCTTAGAAAGTTAGAACTTTTCATTGGAAGCTATCACGTCATCTTACGGGCATTTAGATGTTATATATAATAAGTGGGTAGAACTTAAAGGCTAGAACTTTGAAGAAAAACAAGCTTAGAGAAGATGTAGTGTGGGAGAGACCATGCGAGGTAACTCACCGAACAAAAACCATGTGATGGAGCTGGTGCGACAGACTGGTGGTCGGACAGAATCATGTTCAAAGAGGCACGACAAGAGAGCAAAGTGGAGGACTTGGAGTGGCGTGCAGTGCTCGGTGGCACTTTCTGTGCATGTGGCGATGACGTGGAGGGGCTATCAACGTCAATAGACTTCACCGTGCCGTGGTTGGTGGTTGAGATGTTGTAACCCAATTAAGTGGGTTGGGCTTGATGGGCCCCGAGCTAGGTTGTTGCACTTTTACTTTATTTGAATTGTTAAGTTGTTGACCCATGGCCTTAGTTATGGTGTTTGTAGAAATTTTGCCTAAGGCCTGCTTTTGGTGGCTGACGATTATAGGAAGGGTGTCTTCATGTATACAGAGGGAAGGGGGTAGTTGAAAAGGACATTATGGAATTTATATGGAGTCTTGTAGTTTTTCATCTAGAGGAATTGGGGACCTCGAATATCCCAACGAGTATGAATTCGATAGCATTTCTATTATCTCCTTCTCCGTTCATAGTTTTCTATATTTTCCATTTTCATTCGGTCTATACAATCTGTAAGGTTCATAACAACTGGTATCCCAGAGTCGACGATCCATTATTCGAGCAGCAAGAAATTCTAAACTCTCAAGAGAAGAGTCTTTAGTAGATTCATCACCGTTTGAGCGAATTCATATATATGCTGCTTAACTAGTTGGCAAAGCAGCAAAATATTCTTAATCGAAATAGAATGATTGAAGAGTTGATGAAACAAAAATCAGCAAATTTTTTGAGAGGAGGTAAAGAAAAGAGTTCTGTAGAATTAAAGGAAGAGACGGAATGGGCTACAGATCCAGCAGGAGGAAAGGAAGAATCAATAGTTACAGAAGAGAGTTTGATTTTTGATGGTGACATATCAGGTACTTCAAATGAAACAGGGGGTTTATATCTAATCTCTAAGAGCATCCTCATTGGCTTGGCCAAATGAGAAGGTTGGCTAAAATTTGCATAATTGATGTAAAAAACAGCTCACATTGAGAGTTTGATTTTTGATGGTGACATATCAGGTACTTCAAATGAAACGGGGGGTTTATATCTAGTCTCTAAGAGCATCCTCATTTGCATGGCCAAATGAGAAGGTTGGCTAAAATTTGTATAATTGATGTCAAAAACATCTCACATTGAATTGGGCAAATCTAAAATAATTTAGACTTTTACTATCTATAGTGGTTGGCCAAATATGGAGAACCACAATTGATTCACCAAACATTAAAATACTAATTTCTCACTCCAAACAAACATTAAAATATTAGTTTCTCACTCCAAGCAAAAATACTATTTGGTTTGTAATTAAAAAATTTAGATAGAATTTTAAATAAGTTTAATCAAATATTTTTTTTATTAGCATTAAATGACTTTTGAAAATATGATTTTTTTAATATTAATTTAATTATAATATAATTATTATTAACATTTAATTAGTAGAGATACAAAATGTGATAAAAATAAATTAAATAAAAAAATTATTAAATTAATAATATTTTATTATTATATAGAGAGTGAATGGATAATCTAATGTGGGGGTTGAATTTAAATGGAATTGTAAAAAAGTGTGATATTTGCTAAATTTTGAAGATGAATTTAGCCAAGCCAATGAAGATGCTCTAAGGGCGTCGATTCTCATCATAGTGGAGAAATTCCAGAAGAATTTCTTAGATAACAATATCTTAGTGCCTTGCAAGAAGAAGACGAACAAGCTAGATAGAATTTCCCTCTTCCTTCGTTGAAGAAAAACAAACGGCCATTCAAGCCCATGGAGGTTGTCATCTACAAGGGAGAAGCGAAACAACCCTCTACTGGGAAAATCTCCCCTATGGAAAGAATCCCAAACAACTGGCCACGACTAGTATGGCATCTCCCTTGGCCAATATCCAAAATTCATGGCAGATGGGGTGGTTTTAGGACCCTAGAGAAGTGGGTCAGTGGAGCATATTCTGGTCATTCCGCTGTTTGCTTTAAGGATTTTGGAGGAAAGTTATGGGTTGGTGAATCGGGCCACGAAAATGAAAAGGGAAAAGATGTAATTGGTGCTCAGTTCTCTATTAAAGGACGGGAAGAATTTAAAAATGAGATCTCCAAGACAACTCAAACCAAGAAGATCATTACTCTGGACATTCAGACCTTCGACCAGAAACATCTCCTCGTCATCTCCTATAAATCCAAAACCATGTATTTTGTCCTCCATTGTCTTCACAAACCCCACCATCCCCAAAATTCACAAGCCCTTGTTTGCTTTGCTACACTTTATTCTTCTCATGTTCGCCCAATGTTGTGTTCGACAGAGGTGGTCCATGCTACCATTGTAATGCCCCGACCCCAAGGGTCTGAAGAGTTAAGTCATATAACCTGATAACCAACTCCAACAATCCTAATGTATTTCCAAATCCAATAATTTATACTTCCAAAACTTCAAATCAAACGTAAATACTTCAAATTAATAACCATCTCACATATCAAATCCTCAATCCAACGACTCAAATAAAAATATCAACTCATCTTCAAGTTCCGAATAATAAACTAGAATAAAATAAAATTTACATAAGTCTCCATAAACCGTCTAAACCAATAGAAATCAACTTAATAAGTAAATAACATCCAACAGTAGTACTAATATCACAAGGTCCCCAATATCTATTCACAGATAATCTTGTCCACAACCTCTAATACTGATCCTCAGCTGTACCATCAATGTCATTTGAAAATATTATGAAGATTAAGGGGTGAGTTATCAACAACTCAACAAGCAGAGAGCATATACTATCAGGTAAACATGAGCATTTATAACGTTCAGTATGTAGAACAAATAATTTTACTTTCAGAATGTATAAACAAAGCTTGGTACAAAAATATTAGAGCGAAATTTCCGGAAAGATAAACTTATTCCCAAAAAAAATAATCCATTGGCATATCCAAACTGAAACATTAAAGTCATATCATCTCTTAGCATGACATCGGGACAAATACCTTGTTTAACCCCCGTGGTAGGGTTATAAACCATTATTATACCCGTGGCTGAGCCGTATACCATATTTGACCCCATGGTAGAGTTATAAACCACCATTATACTCGTGGCTGGGCCATATACTATGTTTCACCCCCGTGGTAGGGTTATAAACCACCATTATACCCATGGTTGGGCCGTATACCATGTTTCACCCCGTGGTAGGGTTATAAACCACCATTATACCCATGGTTGGGCCTTAACAAAAAAACAGAACAGATATCATCGAAATCATATCACATTCATATACAGAATCAGAACTTCATGCCAACGTTTTCAGATGACACATCATATCAAAACAAAATACTGAATAGCTTTTGCTCACTTCACATGTTCAAAATAAACAGAATAAAAAATATTTTCCTTTATTCATAACAAAACTTTTAGATTTTCATATTCGCTCTTTTGCATAGTTCAGAAACAAAATGCACAAAATTAGCTCATGTCTACACCAATCATGACAAAAGATACTTTCTCTTATATCAAATTTATGCATATGCAGAATAAACATCTGAGGTTGTTTTCCGATTTCTTTTCAAAAACAAATATGCTTATTTTCAAAGTCAACCTCATTTTATTTCTTTTATGAAAAACTAGTATATGAACCCCGCTTACCTGACTTCCGTGTATTATCAACACCTTGAGTCGGAACCCTAGTAGTAACACCACCTAAACAAAACATATACCCAACATTTAATAAACCAAACTAGTAAGCTACTATTTATTGAGTAAATAAACCAAAACAATCCATTCTTAACTCAATAATTATCATAACAATTAAACCCAAACAATACTCTCCTCCAACCATTTGCATTTAAACCCCAAACCATCCACCTTTTATTAACTCCAAACCAACCATAATTATTTCCAAAACCAACAATAGCAACTACAAAGATTAAAACATAACACAAACCATACTTCACCTCCAACCTTCAAATAAAAAAAAAAATTAGTGCAAGCATCATATATTTTAGTCACTCAACAATTCAAAACTTGGGTACCTGCGCCACTCATAAAAATATCCAATACAACTAGCTCAAAACACCCATAAATTTATACCAAATAGTCTCAATTAAAAGCCCAAAACAGTCTCACAAAGCCATCCAAAAATCACACTCCTCAACTTTAACAGTCACTGTAGTAGTGCAAAAAAATCTTACCCATGCCACACTCAAATCAGTAACATTTCTACATTTCACAACCAACCACAATATCCAAACCATACCAAAGGCTTCGGGAGTGACTTACCTAACAAAGTCACGAAAACTTTAAACCACTTCGAACCAAAACAACTCACTGAAGTCCACGCCCAGAAAATTCACTGCAATCTCTAGTGAAAGAAAAGTGACCTGCACAAGAAAGGATTGAGGGGTCTGAATGTGCACACGGCAAACCCAAAACAGTGTGGGTGTGTGCGTGAAAAACAACCAAAGAAAAATAGAGTGAAAGTGGGTCTGAGCGTGTACCAACAGAGGAGAAAAAAAAATGAAAGAGAGAACAAAGCATAAGAGAGAAGAGTTACCGGCAGTAGTGCGAAATCGCATGGGGGAAATCGACTAAGAAATGCTTCCCGAAAGAAAATAAAAAAGTAGAAATAAAAACAGGGGTGCGGTTATGGGGAGGGAGAGGTTGAGAGACAAGCCGATTGAGAGAGTGTATGCTGAAAAGTGAGGATTTTTGGATGAGAGAAGGGATACAAGTAACTGCAAGATCATGGGTTTAGGTGCACGGTTTGAAGGGATAAGCAGAATCTGCAGTGCAAAGGAGAAAACTCACGAAGAAGGAAAACTGTGCAACAGAAAAGGGGAAAAAAAAAAAACTCACCCGAACGACGCCGTTCAAGCCTCCTTTCAAGTGATCACCAGTCATGGGCCGGGCTTCATGAAAATGGGCTAAGCTTCAACTGGAAACTGGGCTTAGAACCTGAGCATTACATCCTCCCCCGTTATAAAAATTTCGTCCTCGAAATTTGTCATAAGTTATCAAGATCACTGACGAACAACTGTGGGTACTTAGCTTGCATTTCCTCTTCCATTTCCCAAGAGGCTTCACTGATAGCATGATTATTCCATACCTCTTTAACCAAAGGAATAGTCCGATTCCGTAATACTTGCTCTTTCCTCTCTATAATTCGTATTGGCTCTTCTGTATAAGTCAGATTTTCCTGAAGTTGAAGAGGCTCGTAATCGATAATGTGGGTGGGATCAGGTATATACTTCCTCAGCATAGATACATGAAATACATTGTGTACCCCTGAGAGTGCTGGTGGTTGGGCTAGTTTATAAGCCACTTGTCCAATCCGGTCAAGAATCTCGAATGGCCCGACGTATCTAGGGCTCAACTTGCCCTTCTTTCCAAACCTCATAACCCCTCTCATGGGTGCAATCCTCAAGAATACCTTATTCCCAACCTCAAACTCTAATTAAAGACGACAGTTATCCGCATAGCTTTTCTGTCGACTCTAAGTTGCTCTCATTCTAGTTTGAATGGTCTCAATCTTCTCTGTTGTCTTCTGTATGATTTCTGGACCCAAAATTTGTCTTTCTCCCACCTCATCCCAATACAAAGGAGATCTACACCTCCTACTGTAAAGTGCTTCATAAGGTGCCATCTCAATGCTAGCCTGGTAACTGTTATTATAAGCAAATTCGACCAAAGGCAAGTGTCGTATCCAGGTTTCCTTGAAATCCAGCATGCATGCTCTCAACATGTCTTCCAAAATTTGAATGGTCCTTTCTGATTGACCATCCATCTGCAGGTGAAATGCAGTGCTAAAATTTAACTTAGTGCCCATGGCATCCTGCAAGCTTCGCCAAAATTTTGAAGTGAAACGAGGATCCCTATCCGACACAATGGATACGGGTACCCCATGCAACCTCACTATTTCCTGTATATATAGCTCGGCTAGTTTTTCTAGCTTATAAGAAACTTTGATAGGCACAAAGTGAGCTGTCTTCATCAAACGGTCCACTATCACCCATATTGCATCCTGTCCAGTCAGTGTCCGTGGTAGGCTTGTAACGAAATCGATACAAATATGCTCCCATTTCCATTCTGGAATCTAAAGTGGTTGCAATAACCCTGCTGGTCTTTGATGTTCTACTTTCACCTGTTAGCAGGTTAGGCACTGTGCCACAAATTCAGTAATCTCTCTCTTCATGCCCTCCCACCAAAAAGACTCTTTCAAATCCCGATACATTTTTATACTACCTGGGTGAACTGTGTAAGGGGAGCAGTGCGCTTCTTCGAGGATAAGTCTTTTTACTTCAACATTGTCTGGTACACAACATCTATTTCCAAACCTTAACATTCCATCTTTAGAAACACTGAACTCAGGTTTATCCCCTTTTTCTACTTCTTCGATTAATCTAGCCAACTTAGAATCTTCTTTTTGGGCGAGCTTAATTCTGTCTATCAAAGCTGGTTGAACTATTAAACTGGCTATCAATGCCTACTGGTCACCAACAACAACTTCAATAGCAGCTCTTTCCAAGTCCATTAATAAGTGGGGCTGAGTGGTAAGAGTTGCAATTCCTGGTCCCATTGGCTTCCTGCTAAGTGCATCATCTACAACATTAGCTTTGCTTGGATGGTAATTAATGTTGCAGTCGTAATCCTTGACTAGTTCGAGCCATCTCCTCTATCTCATATTTAGTTCCTTCTGAGTGAAGAAATACTTCAAACTTTTATGATCTGTGTAGATTTTGCACCTTTCACCATATAAATAATGTCTCCAGATTTTAAGTGCAAAGACAACTGCAGCTAACTCTAAATCATGTGTGGGGTAATTTTGCTCATACGTCTTCAATTGCCAAGAAGCATATGCTATTACTTTCCCGTGCTGCATCAATACACACCCCAAACCCAATCGCGAAGCGTCACTATAAACCACAAATCCTCCTCTTTCACTAGGGACTGTCAGAACTGGAGCCGTCACCAATCTCTTCTTCAATTCCTGGAAGCTTTCCTCACATTTTTCAGTCCATTCATACTTGTTGTTCTTCCTAGTAAGGGCGGTAAGAGGAACCGCTATTTTTGAGAAATTGTCTATAAAACGACGTTAACCAGTCAAACCCAAGAAACTCCTAACTTCATGCACATTGGTTGATTGGGTCTAGTTAACTATTGCTTCAATTTTCTCGGGGTGTACTGATATACCTTCCCTTGAGACTACATGTCCCAAAAATGCAATAGACTCAAGCCAAAACTCACACTTCTTCAACTTAGCAAATAATTTCTTATCCTTGAGTGTCCCCAGAACTTGTCCAGATGGTCTTCATGTTCAGCTTTGCTCTTGGAGTAGATTAATATGTCGTCAATAAACACCACTACAAATTTATCCAAGAATTCATGAAATACCCGATTCATTAAGTCCATAAATGCTGCTGGGGCGTTGGTTAGGCCAAAAGGCATGACCAAAAATTCATAGTGGCCGTACCTGGTTTTGAAAGCTGTCTTAGGCACATCTTTCACCTTGATCTTCAATTGATGATAGCCCGATCTGAGATCAATCTTGGAGAATATCTGAGCACCTTGCAACTGATCAAATAAATCATCAATGTGGGGTAGCGGATATTTATTCTTTATGGTCACTCAGTTCAGTTCCCTGTAGTCTGTACACATTCTCATTGTCCTATCCTTCTTCTTCACAAACAAAACTGGAGCTCCCTAAGGTGACACACTGGGCTTGATGAAACCTTTGTCTAATAAATCTTGTAACTTTTCTTTGAGTTCGGCTAACTCTGATGGTGCCATTCGATAAGGGGCTTTGGAAAGAGGTGTCATGCCTAGGGCTAATTCAATAGCAAACTCTACCTCCCGCTCAGGTGGTAATCCAGACAAATCTTCAGGAAAAACTTCCGGATATTCTCTCACAATAGGAATCTCTTCTAGTTTCAATTCTTCCTTTGGTTCATCCACCACGAAAGCCAAATACCCTTGACACCCATCACGTAATAACTTGTCAACCTGAAAAGCAAAAATAACTGATGGAGGGGTACGCACTCTGGATCCCATAAACCGAAGTTCCTTTTCTTTCGGAAACTTGAACACCACTTCCCTTTTAAAACAATCAATACTAGCATAACTGGCAGCTAACCAATCCATTCCCAAAATCACATCAAACCCAAATATAGGAAAAACTATCAGGTTAGCTGGCATTTCCCTCCCGCTAATAGTTATTGGACACTTGAGTATAATCTTGTTGCAGGTCACTATATCACCTGTTGGGGTTGAGACCCTCAAATTGTAGTCCATCTCATCAGCATCAATGGGGCACAACTGAACCTAATCCATTGAAATAAAGGAGTGGGTAGCCCCCAAGTCAAATAAAACAGTAGCCTTATTGAGAAACAAGGGAATAATTCCTAGTTTACGTCATATAATCCATAAAGCTAATAAGATAAATAATCCTTAATTCTCAACATAAAAAGTTAAAAAAAAAAACGGTCAGAAAAATTATACCTGTGATGACATCATCCTTGTCCTCAGCTTCTCCCAGTGTCAAAGCAAACACCCGTGCCGGTACAGTCCTCCGCTGGTTGTTGCCTTGATTATTCGGCCTAAAGTTTTGAGGTGGGTTGGGCCTTGTATTGTTCTCCTCAAGCAATGGACATTCTCTGATGAAGTGCCCATCCTTACTGCATTTGAAACATGATCCCACTTCCTTTCTGAACTCCCCAGCGTGTATGCGGTTACAAAATTTATAAAGGTTAGATGTATGATTTCCCTGTATCTGTCTCTAACTTGAACTGCTTCCCTCATTTCTCTTCTTCCAGGGTCCTTGATCTAAATTAGAGAATCCTTGTGGCGCAGCACTCTTCCTCTGTTCTTGCAATTCAGCACCCCTCTTGAGATTATGCTCAACTAACATCGCCTTGTGCACCAATTCTGAAAAATTCTGAATTTGTAGGACCATCACTCATTCATAAATCCTGTAGTTCAAACCTTCCTCAAACTTCCTGGTCTTTTTCTCTTCATCAGGAATCAAGTATGCGGAAAAGCGTGATAATTCCGCAAACCTTGCGGCATACTGGCACACAGTCATGGTCCCTTGCACCAAGTTGGTGAGCTCTCGAGCTCTGGCTTCCCTATCAGCCTTGGGGAAAAATTGATCAAAGAAATTCTGCTTAAATTGAGTCCAAACAATCACTCCAATCCCCTTAGCTTACCTGATGACTTTTTCAGAATTCCACCATCTCTTCGCTTCTCCAGTTAGTTTAAAAGCTACGAACTGAACCTTTTGTTGATCGGTACACTCCAAAACACTGAATATTTCTTCAATGTCTTGTATTCAATCTTCCACTGTGTTCGTATCACCTCTTCCATCAAACATGGGAGGATGCGTTCGATTAAATTATTCAAACGTGCAACCCTCATCGTTGTCGTTTTCGTTCAAATCTTCAAGGGTTCGAACTCAACGACGAGCCGCCATCCTGAAAGCTTAAACTTGGTGAAACGTTCTAAAATAATAAAAATGAAAATACTGGGTAAATAAAAATAAATCAATAAGATAAATAAAATATGCATATAAACACAAATACATATATATCAAATAACTATGTAAGTCTGACATCACTTAATACTCACATACATCATTAGAATCTAAAAGCTCAAAGTTCCGAATGCAATGCCAAACATCAGCAAGATCTAAAACCTCAAATCCCATCAAATCGATCATAAGGTTCTTAAAACTCAAACTTAAATATTCCTTATAGTGCTCCAGTTCCTATATTGAAATTTTCACATCTTATGAACCCATAGATATCTAAACCTCCAAGGTCTACAGTATGCATAACTCGAATCTGGCTTGATACCAACTGTAATGCCCCGACCAAGAGGGTCCGGAGAGTTAACTCATATAACCTGATAACGAACTCCAACAATCCTAATGTATTTCAAAATCCAAGAATTTATACTTCCAAAACTTCAAATCAAACGTAAATACTTCAAATTAATAACCATCTCACATATCAAATCCTCAATCCAACGACTCAAATAAAAATATAAGCTCTTTTTCAAGTTTCGAAAAATAAACTAGAACAAAATAAAATTTATATAAGTCTCCATAAACCGTCTAAATCCATAGAAATCAACTTAATTAGTAAATAACATCCAACAACAATACTAATACCACGAGGTCCCCAATATCTATTCATAGATAATCTTGTCCACAACCTCTAATACTGATCCTTAGCTGTACCATCAATGTCATCTGAAAATATTATGAAGATTAAGGGGTGAGTTATCAACAACTCAGCAAGCAGAGAGCATATACTATCATGTAAACATGAGCATTTATAACGTTCGGTATGCAGAACAAATAATTTACTTTCAGAATGCATAAACAAAGCTTGGTTCAAAAATGTTAAAGCAAAATTTCCAGAAAGACAAACTTATTCCCAAAAAAAAAAAAATCCATTGGCATATCCAAACTGAAACATTAAAGTCATATCATCTCTTAGCATCACATCGGGACAAATACCATGTTTAACCCCCGTGGTAGGGTTATAAATCACTATTACACCCACGGTTGGGCCATATACCATGTTCCACCCCCGTGGTAGGGTTATAAACCACCATTATACCCGTGGTTGGGCCGTATACCATGTTTCACCCCCGTAGTATGGTTATAAACCACCATTATACCCGTGGCTGGGCCTTAACAGAAAAACATAACAGATATTATCGGAATCAGATCACATTCATATACAGAATTAGAACTTCATGCCAACTTTTTCAAATGACATGTCATATCAAAACAAAATACTGAATAGCTTTTGATCACTTCACATGTCAGAATAAACAGAATAAAAAATATTTTCCTTTATTCATAACAAAACTTTTAGATTTTCATATTCGCTCTTTTGCATAGTTCAGAAACAAAATGCACAAAATTAGCTCATGTCTACACCAGTCATGACAGAAAATACTCTCTCATATAGAATTTATGTATATGCAGAATAAACATCTGAGGTTGTTTTCAGATCATTTCTTTTCAAAAACAAACATGCTTATTTTCAAAGTCAACCTCATTTTACTTCTTTTATACACAACTAGTATATGAACCCCACTTACCTGACTTCCGTGTATTATCAACACCTTGAGTCGGAACTCTAGTAGTGACACCACCTAAACAAAACATATACCCAACATTTAATAAACCAAACTAGTAAGCTACTATTTATTGAGTAAATAAACCAAAACAGTCCCTTCTTAACTCAATAAGTATCATAACAATTAAACCCGAACAGTACTCTCGTCCAACCATTTGCATTTAAACCCCAAAACAGCCACCTTTTATTAACTCCAAACCAACCATAATTATTTCCAAAACCAAAAACAACAACTCCAAAGATTAAAACATAACACAAACCATACTTCACCTCCAACCTTCAAATAAAAAAAACATTCAGTGCAAGCATCATATATTTTAGTCATTCAACAATTCAAAACTTGGGTACCTGCACCACTCATAAAAATATCCAATACAACTAGCTCAAAACACCCATAAATTTACCCCAAATAGTCTCAATTAATAGCCCAAAACAGTCTTACAAAGCCATCCAAAAATCATACTCCTCAACTTCAACAGTCACTGTAGTAGTGCAAAAAAATCTTACCCATGCCACACTCAAATCAGTAACATTTCTACATTTCACAACCAACCACAATATCCAAACCATACCAAAGACTTCGAGAGTGACTTACCTAACAGAGTCACGAAAACTTCAAACCACTTCGAACCAAAACAACCCACTGAAGTCTACGCCCAGAAAATTCACAGCAATCTCTAGTGAAAGAAAAGTGACCTGCGCAAGGAAGCATTGAGGGGTCTGAATGTGCACACAGCAAACTCAAAACAGAGTGGGTGTCTGTGTGAAAAACAACCAAAGAAAAATAGAGTGAAAGTGAGTCTGAGCGTGTACCAACAGAGGAGAAAAAAAAATGAAAGAGAGAACAAAGCATAAGAGAGAAGAGTTACCGGCAGTAGTGTGAAATCGCGTGGGGGAGATCGACGAAGAAATGCTTCACGGAAGAAAAGAAAAAAATAAAAAATAAAAACAGGGGTACGGTTATGGGGAGGGAGAGGTTGAGAGACAAGCCGATTGAGAGAGTATATGATGAAAAGTGAGGATTTTTGGAAGAGAGAAGGGATACAAGTAACTGCAAGATCATGGGTTTAGGTGCACGGTCTGGAGGGATAAGCGGAATCTGCAGCACAAAGGAGAAAACTCACGAAGAAGAAAAACAGTGCAGCAGAAAAGGGGATTTGATGTGAGAATTGGGATGGGGTTAAATATAGTTCTCTACGGTACAGTTTTGGCCCATTGTTCTTCTCGTAGATATAAGTTGAAGCTTCCAAGTCATTACCATGTTTCACCGTAACAAATTGAGAGAGCACCAGAGGAATATCTGAAAAATGGTATCCATTGAATTGCTCGCCGATAGACCTGATAAGTTTGATTTTTATGTAATTTTTATTACTTTTTTATTTATGAGAAGTGTCAGTTCTTATTCAATATTATTGATTTCCTTTTATTTCTACATATTTTTCTTTATTTTCTTGGTTTTGATGGAATGAGAAGATTTCGTGTGAAATGAGAGCATTTTGGTACAAAAGAAGATACTACGAATCTAGACCGATGAGAGGCAATGAGATCTTAAGAGAGCCTAGGAGACTCAATGGCGACCCGAATTGGTGACAAGAGTTAGGCGATGAGCGAGATATTTTACCTCTTCGGTGAGAAGACTGGGCGACAAGGCTCTAGGCGGCTCGATTTGGTGACTAGTCTAATCGACCAACTTAAAAGACCAGCCTAAACGATATCATGGGCAACAACTAGCAAAGGGCTTGAAAGTAATTTTGATCAAGAAAAAGAGAAAGAAATCATAGAAAGAATCCACAAGAAGTCCAAGTTTGAAATATAGTGGGAGACAGCCTGGACATTCTTGAGTGTTTCAATCATAACTTTATAATCATATGTCCGATGGATGCAATTCTAGATGGGTGGGAAAGCTTACTAAAAGGGCTACAATTTTGCTTCGGATAAGGATTTCTAAATTCTTATTCTTGGAGCATGTATGAGGCTTCTAAAATTAGTCCTAAAAGTTAGACGATTTTTTAGGCAAAAATCATGAAAACATTAGGTTTTTTTTCTACCATATTTAAGTATATCATTAGCATGAAATTAAGGGAGGAGAGTCTGAGTTTTAGAGTTAAATATTCCAAAGATTATTCTTTAAGTTTCTTTCAAGGAGGCGGATCTAGGGAGCAGAGGCAAGAGTCGCATGCTTCATCAACCAACTCCAACAAAGAACACTAGTTTTATTCTTTTTCTTTTCAATTTCATTATGAACTAATTTTACTTTCTAGAGCTTTGATTTAGTCTAGTATTGAACATACAATTTATATTCTAAATTATTTTATTTTCAATATTTCCATGATTGAGTGTTTATTCATTGTTCTTAATGCTTGCAATTTTCTAACTAATTATTGTTCAATCTATTGGATTGCAATGAGACTGAGAGGTGATTTTTGAATTAGAGCTCTAGGATTAAGCACCATTAGTTGAGCGAAAGTAGAGATACTTTGTCGCGATTAGTGTGATTTTCAAGAAAAATCCAAAGAACTTAATGAGTCTCCAATTAATTAAATTCACATAGAGACATGAAGTTATTAATTGGAGACGTTTTTGGTATTGTTCGAGAGAAAATATTGAATAGTTATGGGATTGTTATCATCAATTTTGGGATAATTGCAATTCTATAACAAGGAAGAATAAATTATGTAGGGTTCACTTGGTGAAATCAAATACTCTAAATCTATTCTTATTTTCTTTAAAAATCTAAATTTTAATGCTCTTTTCTTCAGTTTAATTTAGATAATCTATTCTTCAAATTTTGGTTTTCCAAATAGTAATGAATTTAGTAAATTTTAGTACTCAATAACAAAATTAATTTATGTGGGTTCGACATCCATTTTCTTTAAAAGACTTTTCTACTTGTTATGATTTTGTGCACTTGTAGATAGTTACAACACAACAAGTTTTTGGTGTCGTTGTTGAAGATTAGTTATTTGTTATTGATATTGATACTTGCTATACTTTTACTACTTTGAATTTTATTTTATTTTTAAAAATTGGTTTAAATTAGATCTCAGTTTGGTTTAACATCGGATTAAAAAAGAAAAAAGAAAGAGGTTGCCGCATCTAAATTTAATATGGCCGACCAGGAGCACAAGGCGTTATGAGACTATGTTATGCCCTCTGTCAATGGGGTGACTTCTAGTATAAGGCGACCAGCTATACAAACCAATAACTTCCAGATCTAGCTGGCCATCATTTAAATGATTCAACAAACCGTCCAGTTTGGGGGCTGTCATAACGGAGTGACAGATGATGTGATTCGATTGAGACTTTTTGCTGCCTAGCATCATCACTGCCTGAGAGGAGTTGGCACAAAAATTCTTAGCAAAATATTTCCCTCTGGCCAAAACAGCGAAGTTAAGGAATGATATTACTACCTTTATCCAAATTGAGGGTGAATCATTATATAAGGCATGAGAGACATACAAGAATTTATTGCACAAATGTCTATAATTGAGCTGCATTATTGCACATTTTATACATTTAAAACCAATATATTTTTAATTGTTTATTATTTTATTATTGGTTTTAGATAGAAAAATGGTTAAGAGGCATAAATGCAAGTTGCAATTTAAATTGGTTAATAGCATAGTTTAAGCTTGATTTGAATACTTGTGATTTAATTTGGTGATGTTTCTTCACATGCACAACACACCTTTAATATTTTATTCTGCATTTTTTATCTATTTTTATTATTTTTTTATTTTTTTAGTTATTTTCTTTTTCTGTTTATCCAATTTTATTTTTTTGTTTTTATTTTCTTTCTTTGGTTTTACGTTCGTTTTGCAGCGCTGCCCACGCTCCTCCAGCCACATGGCCTCTATACTGCTGCAAGTCCACGACAACAAGCTCCCCCTGTTGCCTAGCCTAGCAGCACCTTCACGTTGCAGTGCTCCTCCATACGTTCAACTGCCTCACTGCACCATCGCCATGGACGGCCTCCAGCAGAAGCAACACTCTACGCACTGAACCACCATACGCAGCACCTCCATACATGGCCAAAAGCCCAACTGCACCTTCATGAAGCCTCCATGCATGCTGCCTCAACGCATTTTTCCAAAGAACTTTCATGATTTAAATGTATTTTTTGCACTAACTCATTTTATTGGGAACTGGTTGGTTATGCCGGACTAAGTCCGAAGAGTAGGGAGTCGGATGGATTGGAGAATGGAGTTGTTTGTGTGATTAGATTGTGTTGACAATTGTTGGTTGTTGGTTATTGGTGTCGTTTAATGTACATGGCATAATTGCACGCATGTTCATGTTTGTAAATAAAAACTGGGTTTTCATGTAATTGCATTCATGTTCATCTGTTTATTGAAAACTGGGTTTTCATGTGAGGAAGGATTTTAGGGTGCGTGTGTATCACGACCCCAAGCCGAGATGGGACATTATCTTGGTGGAGCTCCTCTGGTCACTCGGGAGCAAAATAAACTGAGTGACATCCCCTGGATTGTCGTTGGGCGACAATGGGATCGGACGAGATGGTAACGCTCTCGTGCCAACTCCGTGGCCCCTCTACTGGTGGGGACTAGAGGATGCTTAGACATGTATGCGCTAGGCATGGAACTGGGCATCGCTCTTACTTCGCATGGCGGAGTGAGCCAGGATGTGCAGATGGTCCCTAGAGGAGATCATGGTGCATACGATAAAATGGATTATTGGACTATTTTCTAGGAAAATGTTTTTATGGAAATATTTTGGACCAAATGGGATTTTGGCTTGCGTTGGAAAGTATTCATTTTCAGGGAAAATGATGTTTTGGGCATAATGAATATTTCATCATATGCATGCATGTTGGTTGCATTAATGTATTTTTATTCTCGAGGGTTGTTTGGATTATACTTACCTGCGGTACCATTTATGGTAATGCAAATTTCGATGCAGATGATGCTGAGGGTGAGCCTGAGGATTCGGCTCAGCCGGAGGAGTGACATGGGATCACTCGATTTGTATTTAGTCTTGTATTATATTTTATTCGTGATAATTGTATAACTCTTTTTATATGTTTTACTTAAGTAAAATTGTATTAAAAAAATTCTGGTACTTAGTTGTCTTATTTAAATTATATACTACGTTGTTTATTGTACACTGTTGCATGTATACACACTTAGCACTATTGTTGGGATGCGTGACCGTGTTGTCATCATACGGGTGTCTTGATTCCCGTATTCCAGTACATGGGGGTCGGGGGCACCACAGTAGCTATTACGAGAAGCTTGTGGATCTGAAGAAACATGCATGTAATGCCCCCAACCTCTGCTTGGAATGGAACAGAGACTTAGAGCATCGAGACTTGCAACACAAGGTTACATACCCCCGTACATGACAGTTAATATGACAGTTAATATGCAATGCAATCCTAGTATGCAAGTACCAGTATGCAATAATCCAGTCCAATACGCCAGAATAACTGAAAACATCCCAACTTCATTATAAATCATTAACTTCAAAATACCAAAGTATCACAGACTTAGTACAACTAATAGTTAAAGTCAAATCATTCTCTTAATGCAATCTAAAGCTTGAATGAAGTTGGGCTATAAACATCAGGATTAAATCCAATCTTCTCTCAAGGTCCAGCTCTTCCTTAATTAGTTGGATCCAACGCTCCATCTAGCTCAATCTCCTCAAGACCTGGCACAACTTCTATCATTCCAAGTGGAATGATAGTGGCCCCACAAGATGTGAAATTTATTCTGAATCTCAATAAGTTAAACAACCAATGTGCACAAAGATAAATTAAGCATGAAGAATGATAAATGTGTAACGCATGAAATGCAGAAAGAACATCAGTATACATGTCTCCCATCCAGATTCCCAATAGGTTTTCCTTCAATAAATATGTTTGCCATCATTTTTGCAAACATAACTTCATTATAGATTTTCATCATAAGATCTCATCATTATTAACAATTCATAATTAACATCATAAAGTGTGGTAATATCACAGTTCCCCATATGCACTATGAGTACCTGTCAGTGACTATAGTACAACTCACGTTGAAACTACGTTGTCTATAGACTTATGCTCAATGCATTGGTAAATATAACATAACATCATAACGTGTACACCCACCAACGTTAGGTGTCATAACATGTTGATTTCGCTCTAGCGTTCCTTAAAAAGAACACATTCGAGGCTTGTTGATTGTTCTTTGTCAACCCGGGAGTTAACACTCTATTATTAAACACTCCAAAGTGAACATAGGAGTTCTACTAGGATAATTTCTCATCCTAGCCTTTCGGGTCATGAAAAAAATTATTTTTATGCTATGCTTGAAAATATATTTCATGACATGTGCATATGTAGCAAGTTTTCATGTGAAAATGACATTTATATGCAATATGCTAAAAATGGTGAAAATCTCACATGTCAGGTAATTATGCTCTCAATGTATCATATAACATGTTATTTTATACTCAAAATGATAATTGAAATATAAATTAATTATTTATCAATAATTCATAAAACATCTATCAAGATGTAAGTTAGAGACCAACTTACAAACTTCCTGTGTAATTTGAAAATAATGCCGTAGCTGCGTAAATCAAGTGCATACTATGTTAGGATTAATACTTCTATGGATAAGGTTCACAAAATTAGGCTTCAAAAATTAGGTATTTACAAAAATACCCCTAGACTTTCAAAAATTACTATTTAAACCCTAAATTTTCACTAATTGCAAACGAACCCCAAATTTCATGGACTTTATATTTTGGCATTATAAAACCATCAATGCCCTTGTATTTTCAAAATTCAAAGTGAAACATGCCCAAACAGTCCTAACTCGTGGCATGCATCCTAGTTTATGCCTAAGTATATTTTCAACTATTGATCCTTATAAATGCATGCATATGGGATTTTATTTAATCACAAATGATCACTAACATCTTTAATGACATAATGAAGGCTAATTCTTGGATAATCAAGTTTATCCCAACACTTAATCATGGCTAAGAAATCCTTAATCTCCAAATCATTCAAAACCGATTCATACTCAATGATCAAAGTAAGATAGATTTAAAACCTACCATGACATGCTTCTAACCACAATTTAAACCTTCCATAATCATGTTAGGACAATTATAGATCATATAAAATCATGCTTAAGACTTGCCATAGCTAAATTCACACTTAAAATTATTTAATCATTCAAACCATCTCTTAATTGACCCGGTTTTGAACTAAGCATGATAAACTTCTCAAAACTCAACCAAATTTCATACCAACATTTGGAAACAAAGCTTTAAATGCTAAATAAGGTGAAGAACAAGAAAACTAACAAATTTTGTGGCCTTCCAAGCACTCAAGAGCTCACCAAGAACTCCCTCGGTTTCACTCTTCTTACCTCTAAGAGGGACAAGTGCTCTCAAGGCTCAAGAAGAAGCTTGGCGCTGTGGTGTGGAGGAAATGAGGAAGTGAGGGAGGTATTTATAGGTGGTCAAGGGGTAGGATGCGTTGGCCTTGGTCCATGGTGATTGGTTGAGATGGGAGGTGGTGTAAGGGCTGAAATTTCCAGATTTCAATCCATCAGTTTGTGTCAACTTGTTCAAACCAAAACAGTGCCATAAACCACTAAGATTTCACTTCTACAGTTGCTAAATTGCTCCTATGGGGCTGGTCAAGTAGTGGAATTTGGATGGCAGAAGTTCACTCAAACCACCCTTGGAAACCGTCAAATAGAGGTGGTTTCGGTTGGCATATTTGAGCAATTCGGTTTTGCATGGGTTTTGGGTAGAAAATCTGAGTCAAAATCCATCATGATGGTCATTGGACTTCTTGGGATTGGGTGGTGAAGGAGGTGGCGTGGGGTGGTGGTGCAAACCATGGTAGATGGCTGGTTTAAAATCAACCCAATTGGTTCCTACACAAACTAGACCAAGGTGCACCTGGTTTGGTTGCTTGAGTTGGTTGATGCAACCAATTTCGTCCAAGGGTCAAAATGAGTTTGGAAGGGTCTCATGAAGTGTTTAAGGACCATATTATCCTTGAGGACAAACCACAAAAATGTTGAGCGCAAGGGCAAAATAATCCAAGCATTATAAAGAGTAATGCACAAAACCGATTGATGCAAAGTTTGGGCTTGATATGTCATTTTTCTTAATGACATGTGGGGAGGTTTATCTAGGGTATTAGTGAGGTACAATTATGAGGTAATGAAGTATTAATTCAATAAAAATTGAATTAAAAGGTTTAAGAAAAAATTAAACACAATTAAGTTTCAAAGTATGGCTAAAATTTACTAACCTCAAGTATGATGGTTAATAGTCTTAGCCAATTTTCTAAACTTAATTTGGGCACTTAAGGTATGATTTAGGCTTAAGGAAATCAATAGTATGGTGTATTGGGCTTTTGGTCTTGAATGGTGAAATGAATCCAAACATGGTTTTGGGCCTTGTGGGCTTCAAAATTGCCAAGGGTCCAATCTACACCAAATGCCTTATGCATTTCTTATACTTGGGCCCAAACTAGTCTTGATTTCCTAAGGGCTTGGTTCAAGTCTTTTTGGGCTAGGCCCATGAATGCTCTAAGATCTTAAAAGCCTCACCAAAATCACTAATGGGCTTGCTTCTCTAGTACTTAGCTTAATGGTACTTAGTGTCAAGATTAACCTCATTATCAACCTTAATGTAAGTAACTAACCCAAAATTAAAAGCCCAATCTAAAATGCTTAAGGGTTAATCAAGGGTTAATTAGGCGGGGTGTTACAATGTGCATCTTCGAAAAGGAATTCCTCAGTCCAAGCAATGTTATCAGATTGGCAAGTGAAGCCTTGTGTGAATTTCAACTGGCCTAGTCTTCATTAGAGGGACAGGAGAGGACTACGAGAGTAGTAGGTGGTGAAAAACGAGGGAAACCACCTGAGCAGAGCTTTGTAAAAGCCAATTGAGATGCTACCTTGGATGTTAAAGCAAAGAAGATGAGAATAGGAGTGATAATCATAAATGAAGGGGGAGAGGTCATGGTTGCTTGCAATGATCAGAGACCAAATGTTGATCTATTAGCTATAGCAGAGTGTTATGCTTTGAGGAAAGCAATGGATTTATTCAAGGACCTCAACTTTGACAAAGTAATATTTGATGGTGATGCTTAGATCATTATTAATGTAGTGAATGAAGCAGATGAAGGGTTATCTTATTTTGGCAGTATCATCAAGGAGATGTAGATGGTCCTTCAAGACTGGTATGGTTTGAAGGCTCAATATTCTCATAGAAGTACTAATGTAGTAGCACATAATCTAGCAAAGGCTGTTTTACAGACAGAGGAGGAGATGGTGCAGATTGAAGAGGCACCAGTTTTTGTATTAGCTAGTTTACAGAGAGACATAAATTGTATTGAATTTACAGATATTGAATGAATGAGGAATGTTTTAAAAAAAATGTAGTGTGTGGTGTGCGACGAACGGGCCGAAGGTTGAGGAATGTTACTTATCATTTCACACCACACACTTTATATATTTAATATTATTTTTTATTTTATTTTATTCTTGTTAAACTAATTGAGTTATTCTATTTGTAATTCATACACCACATATTTGTTATAGGAAAACTGAAAAAATAAAATAAAATAAATATAGTATGTGAAATGTGAGGATGATAAAGAGAATTATATATTATTATATATATTTGGACCTTTGGTGAATTGTATCGGCTCCTTCGAGAGAAAGTACTGTATGCCTTACTGACAATCTTAACAAAAAAAAAAAAATAGAAAACATTTTGCTCTTTCATCCGCTGAATGACACGGCCTACGTGAGCTTGTTGCTCCAAATTTATGAAATTTTTTATGATTAAAATATTTCTCAAACTTATAATATAGCTAAATACAGGATCTTTGATTAAATATACAATCGTGCAAGCATTGATACCTATCAAATTATATTAAATTTACACGCTTTTCTTTGATCACAAATAATATTTATAATTATAGTGAGTTTTTTGAGATAAGTTGAGATGAGATGGTCTTCGAAAATTTTGTGTGTTTAGATTGAAAGTAAGATTTGATGATTTTAACTTTTTAAAGATAAGATAAATGTGAGTCTCATAAATTATTGCATAGTATTTGTAATAATTTTGTTTTATTTAGAAATAGTTATAATAATAATTTATAAATTACCTACCCTATTTTTATTTTTATAATATATGTCATAATAATATTATAAGATGACAAAATTTTTTTCTAAATAAATTATTTTGTAAAATATCAAATAAAAATTTAATTATTTCCAAAACTGTTAAATATATATAAAATAACATTTTATAAATAAATTGTGCTTAAAGTAACAGTAGGTGAAGGGTTGCGTGAAGGGCTGGGGAGTTTTCATTACACCCGTGATAAAACAATCGCTTCTGAAAAGCAAAAACTAACGGTCAGGGGGCATTTTGTCATATACGAAACAGATGAGATGCACTTCACTACACCGTTTAGATTGGAGATAGTTTTACCGTATGAGATGATCTCAACTCATCTCCAAATTTAAATGGAGGCTAAATTTTGTGTATTTTTCTTTAAAAAAATAATATGTAAAACTTATACATCTTAAAACTATATATAATATTACTCTTATTTAATTCCAAACCACATTGGGCAATCATATTCATTACCAAATGTATGGACAAAATTGGGCAAGCACATTTTTTTTTTTATAAGAGTTAGGGCCATATGTCCAAGAGTGACCCATTCCTAAATTTATTAAGAACAAACCCTCACTTATGGAAGATAAAAACCTTGGTTAAAAATCAAGCATATAAAAATACACAACAAGCTATATGCCACAAAAAACCAAATCTCACCAAGAAAAGACTAAAAACAAAAATGAAATAATAAGACCAACAACTCAAAGACCTATCAGATAAGGCAATGATAATTTATCCTTGCGCAGCAATCTTTTTAGATATTTTGGAACTCTCAATAAAGAGCGCCAAACATAGGTTGAACTTTGAGCTCCCATTTTTGCTAAATAATCAGCCGGCACATTTCCTTCTCGATAAATATGATTGATACCATAATCTCCACCTTCAAACAAACCCATTGCCTCCTCCCAAAAATCTTCTAAATACCACACTCCATAATGCTTCTTCTGAACCCAGGATACACAAACCAAAGAATCAAATTCAATGTCCATATGAAGCAAGCCCAAAGAACGGTAATATTTTAACCCAATTAATAATGCCTTCAACTCAGCAAGATTATTGGATCCCACCCCAAGATAACAAGAAAAGGAAAGCACCATATCACCATTAAAATCCCTAATTACCCCTCCTGCACCTAAGCTCCCTGGGTTGCCAAGGCTGCATCCATCAATATTTAATTTGAATCTATCATATCTAGGCTTCACCCAATAAACCAATCCAACCGGTGTCAATTTGATCAGACTAACTGGAATATTCAATTCTCTCAACCTCTCCTCATCGGCAAAAGCAAGCTTTGTAAAACTAAACATGCTACTTTGCATTTTCCTTATCCACACACAAATAGACCTCCAAAGCACTTCCACTGAAATGCATTTATCTTCCATCCTTGCCTTACAACTACGTTGCCACAACTTCCAAATAATAGTAGAAGGTAGCAGGCCCAAAATACAACCCACCTGGGACTTGGTAGACGGCACGTCGAAACCAAAGTATCACCAACTCAAACCAACGTTTATTTAGGTCATAAGGCACACCCAAAATATTTGAAAACCTCTTCCAAATCCCAACAACAATGTCACCTGCAGCAAGAACATGATTCAAATCCTCATATCTTCCCTGCACACAACAATTACATTTAGAAGTAATAGGAATACCAACTCTCCTCAATCTATCATCCACACTTACACCATTATGAAAATTATTCCACATAAGTATGGAAATTTCTTTTGGTATAGCTCAACCACAGGATAAGAATTAGAAGAGGATCTTCATTCAACCAGTGATCCCACCAAAAATAAATATTACCATCCCGTACCCTCCGTTTCGAATTTTCCAAAACCTCCGGGATGCACTTTACCACCATCTTCCAAAACCTTGAGCCTTTTTTAGGATCTAATAAAGAAATATGTTTATCCCCAATATATTTAGCCCGAAAAAATTTTGACCAAAGATCCTCCCCAGTCAAAACTTTCCATGCAAATTTCATATGAAGAGAAGTTTGTACCTCATCAAAGTCTCGAATCCCAATTCCCCCCTCATCAGATGGCTTGCACATTGACTTCCAAGCAACTCATTTCTTTTTTTCCTTTCCATCTTTTTCCCCCCAAAAAAATAAACTAAGAAGCTTGTTCAGATTCTTCAAGATCCCTTTTGGCAATTGAAGGATAAACATAATATGTATCGGCATACTAGCTAACACATGCTTCAACAAAATCAACTTGCCCCCAGCAGAAAGACATTTTAATTTCCATCCTCCAAGTTTCTTCCTCACCCGATTAAAGATAGGCTCTAAATGTAAATTCATAAGCCACCCATTAACAATAGGTGCACCAAGATAAGTGAATGGAAAATTACCTTCACTAAATCCAGTGATATTGAGCAACTCCCTCTTCCGCCCTGCAGTAGCATTTTTCGCAAGATACATGGCTGTTTTTTCTTTACTCACCCGCTGCCCAGACCAAGACTCATAAGTCTCAATAACCTTGATCAATTCTATCAAAGATCGCTTCCCTCCATTAGCAAAAATCACTACATCATCAGCATAAAGAAGGTGAGAAACAAGAGGCGCACCTCTTGGGTGAGAAAAATTTTTAATATTACCACACAAAAAATTTTTCTTTAGTAAGCGAGAAAACACTTCTTCCATAATGATAAAAAGATATGGTGATAACGGATTACCCTGTCGCAATCCTCGACCTCCTTGAAAAAAACCCCGAGCCGTACCATTCATCATAATCGAATACCAAGGCGAAGCAATACAATTCTTGATCAAATCACTAACAGATGAAGAGAATCCAAAGGTTGCCAGAACATGCAAAAGAAAATCTCATTCCACCCTATCATAAGCCTTAGCCATATCCAGTTTCAAAATAACATTACCACCCATTGCCTTCTTATTGAGTGATTGCACCATCTCCTATTAAGACAGATATTATCAAAAGATTCTCCTACCTGGAATAAACGCACATTGCTCAGAAAAGATGAAAGAGGACAATAAAGGAGCAATCCTCGCCACCAAGACCTTAGTGCAAATTTTGTAAAAACGGAACATAAGCTGATAGGCCAAAACTTGTCAAAACTCGTCGGTTGAGCCATTTTAGGAATAAGTACTACAAAAGAAGCAGTATAGAATCTGGGAGGAGGAACCCCTGGAAAAAATTCTATTACCACCTCCACCACCTCCGAACTAACAATATCCCAACAAGCACGGTAAAAACCAGACCCAAAGACATCAGGCCTGGGCTACTCTCTATGGGTATACTGAATACTGCTTGTTTCACCTCCTCTTCTGTGGGTACCGAACATAATCTCAAGTTATCATCATCCGAAATCACATTAGACACATAATCACCCAGATCCGGAAGCACTACACTAGTAGACTGCCCCAAGAACTCCCGGAAATAATGCACAGCCCCATCATGAACTTCTTGAGGGGACTTTAACGTTAAGCCATTGGGAAGCCTCATCTCCATGATCTTCGATTGCCTCCGTTTATTAAGAATAGCATGAAAGTAATGCGAGTTTTGATCTCCATTTCGCCACCAGCTGACTTTAGCACATTGAGCTAACCGCACTTCTTCACGATTATTCCAGGTATCCAACTCCATTTTTGACGCCAACAGGTCAAGTTCCACCTCTTCATCATAATTCAACTGCAAGTGACTCACCAATCGCTCTATCCGATCCTCCAACTCCTTAATATGCCCAGTCGTCCATCCAAAAACTGTTTTGTTCCAGGGCAAGCACATTGATACCCAAGTATGATTCTAGGAGATTTGTGAAAGAGAAAATCTTTTCATAAATCATTATTTACTGCTCTACATCCACACCTTATGAAAAAAAAAAAGTTGTAGATATAAGATGTGAGAGTGAATAATAGGTGATGAGTAGAAATAAAATTTCACTTTTATAAAAGAGGCAAATATAATAGATGATTATTTATTGATAATAAATGTACCACATCAAATATAGTGGGATGAAAGTGAAATAATAGTGTGGTATACAGAATGTTTCTAAATATAGAGAGAATAATAGGTGATGAGTAGAAATAAAATTTCACTTTTATAAAAGAGGCAAATATAATAGATGATTATTTATTGATAATAAATGTACCACATCAAATATAGTGGGATGAAAGTGAAATAATAGTGTGGTATACAGAATGTTTCTAAATATAAATACCACTATTTTATAAACAAATAAAATACTATTAATTTTGTAAAATTATTTGAAATTTTTTGCCAAATTTGAACACAAAAAATAATAATAATTTATTTTTATTTTAAAAAATTTAGGATCTAATCCTTGACACATCAAATACAAAGTTTATGCATTGAAATAAACTCGACAATATTGAATTTAAAATCTTAAATTTAATAAAAACATAAATTAAAAATATAAAAAATTGGGGTGCATTGTGTACACTACATGGGTAGCCAGCAGACAACTACTGCAAAGTAGAATGTTGCCATCTTGGTGTTTGGTTGCATTAGATCTGGCTAGATCCGACCACACTAGTACCGAATATGGCCATTATTTAATAAATCTTCTTAACATTAGTATTTGTTTTTTTTAAAGAGTCGATAGCCACCCACATAGCAGCCCCGTCCCATATTTATAAATAAGCCCTCACTTATGGCGGAAGATTACTGTGGTAATATTCAAAACAACAAAACACACCAAATAAAAAACAACTCAAACTACCAACCAACAAAACCAATAAAATCTAAACATGCCTAGAAACAAACTAAACATGCCTAGTGACGACAAACATAAAGAAACTAAATAGACCTAAGAAAACCAATAAAAAAACTATAGACGTATGTTTGGAAGTCCTACCTTGTCTAGCCGAATCATACCTTTTACGTGCCGAGGTAGAGAAACAAAAGAATTAAATCTCATGTTGAAACCTTGTTCACCTAAATGGCTGAACAGGCCAAGGCGTCTGTCGGATAATTCCCTTCTTGAAATTGATGCTCGATGGTAAATTGTAATCCTTGTAGATTATCTAACAACTCATCCCAGTAATCCCATAAGTACCACATTGAACACCTTTGACATTTTAACCAATTAACCACCAAACTGGAATCGCATTCTAGCGTTATATTCGTAAAGCCCATCTCCTTACAAACACCCACTCCCTCAATTAAGGCACGAAGTTCACCTTCATTATTGGTCCCATGAACAAAATGAGAAGAAAAGGCCGCCTTAAAATTCCCAAGCGAATCTCGAATGAGACCACCTCCACCACAATTACCCGGATTACCACGGCAACTACCATCGACGTTCAGTTTTACCCAACCAATAGTTGGTTTCTTCCAGCTAATTAACCGCGACAACCTTCTCAAGATGTTACTAAAAGGCACCTCAAGAGCCCTTAGAATGTTAGTGTCAGTAGACGAAATCTCCCAACGCTGAATCAAAAGTGAAGATATGTTCCTAAGCCATACCTTTATAGTAGTCCAAACCTCCCTTGCCGACGCCTGTACCCCTTCCATCCTTGCCTCACATCTCCTCAACCATAGTCTCAAGTGATGATGGACGGAAGCAGGCCAAGAATTGTTCCTCTTTGGCTGGACTTTCTAGCATATCCGAACCACCCTTGAACTGTTTCCCACCAAGAACGACCCTCCATGCGGCTGATTCCCAAAAAGCAGTGGATGCCATGTTCCAAACTTGATTGGCAATACTCCCCATTCTCAAAACATGGTTAACTGTTTCAACCTCCCCCAACACACAGCAATCGGAGCGTGACACCATGGGAATAGCAAGAGCTTGAATACGGACTTCTACTGGCAATGCTCCAAATCTTGCTTTCCACATGCACATCGATATCTTTTTTACCATTAGTATTAGTAATAGTTTAAAGTAAATTTTCAACCCAACTCAAACTTAGAGCATTCCCAGTGGCTTCTTCATTCATCCTATCCTTTAAATTACATTACTAAAACCTACTTTTTCTATTTTACATACTGACATTTACAATATACTATACATCAGCTTATCTATTTTTTTTTTATATTATTCGAATATTATACTCTTTAAAATTTTTTATTCATTTCAAATATTTTCTCTAACTATAAATGATATCTTCATATATTTTGATATATGCAATATCTCTCCATGTAATGCCCCAAACCCAGTTGATCTGGAGAATTACTACTTGTCTCTTAAGAAACTTATTTCCCAATACAACTAAAATAACACTCCAAAACTTTAATAGCAAAACTCAATATCAAGTATTCTAAATAACCACATTGAAAACTCCACAAAATCATTACTGCGGCAAAATAAACTAAGGAGTCCATAATCTCCCGGTAGTCATAACAAGCTAACTAGTAACTAAAGAACATCAGAATTCCTTCTTCTAACATCAGCTCCTCAGCTTAAACACGTTCACCAATCTAATCCAGGTCCTCAGTTGAACTCTCCACATCATCTGAAAAATATTATAATGATAGGGGGTGAGTTATCAATAACTCAGTAAGCAGAAGACATATGCTAGCGTGCAAACATGAGCATTTACAAAGTACAATATGCAGAACAAAATATTTTACAGTGTTATCATACAGAACAAAACATGTTTTCCAAAAGTAATGGAGCGATGGTTACAAGACAAGTCAAATCCATAATACTTTGGCATAACATAAACTGAGTATCATCATCAGATCAAAACAGAGCATCACACAGAGCAGAGACCATGTTTCACCCTCGTGGTAGGGTTGTGCTAACCCCGGTGGCCAAACCAGGCAGAGACAGAGGTGAAATCTTTCCTTTATTCTTCTCGGAGCCCCGAGTGTGCACACAGGAAAGACCACAATAAAACTACTTTATTTCCAATGTGGGTGCACTCAGAGACAAAGAAGTTGGTACCAACCCAAACAGAGCAGAGCAGAGCAAAGCAGAGACAGAGTCAGATTCAAATACCAATACAACATGCCAACGATTTTCAGATGTTATATCAAAATAATACAGAGTACCAAAACAGAGTCAGACAGTTTATACATTGACAACAAAAGCCAGAACATCTTTCTAAATAAATGCACAATTTTCGATATTCTCAATATCGCTCCCTTTTTCAGATTTCAGAAACCACATGATAGAATTTAGCTCAGGTCTACACATTGCATGTCAGAATATATTTTTCCTTTTTCATAAAGATTTGATGAATAATGCAGATAAGTGACCGAGGTTGATCTTTGTTTTTCCCAAGTTCCCATTACATCACAAAATATGCAAGTTTCCATAAAGTCAACCTCAGTCTTATTAAATTGTTTAAAACCTAGCATAGGAACCCCGCTTACCTGACTCCTGCACCGTATTATCTATGCCTTGAATACCGTCTCTATCCGTCTCGTCACCTATTCATAAAAATATATATAAACTAAGTATTAAAGTCCAACAACACAAAATTGGTTTAAGACAACTTAAGACCCAATTTCTAGGCCATATTTCAGCATATTTAATCCAACTCAAACAACCAAATAACAATCTGGACAGCCCACACTTCGACCCAAAATATTCTATACCAATCTCAGTATTGTCCAATACAAGCATCAAAACCAATGTCAACTCAAATCATCACTAACTTACTTATTTTAGCAGCTCGTAATCCCAAACAATCACCAGCAATTTAACCCAAAACAAAAACACTACATATTGCACATTTCATTCCGTCCACAGCTCCATATCAGAAAACAAAACACAACACTTCAAAATATTAAACTGCACTCGACAAAATAAAATTCCCTTCTAAATATTTCTAAAACACCAATCCAATAAATCAACTACAATGCAACTCCAAATAATCCAAACTCAGAACATTCCAACACATGAAGTTCGCTTATACAAAGAAATGCCAAAAGAATAGCCCACGGACTATAAAATGAAAACATGACCCATAAATTCCATTGAAATGACTAGAGGTGGAAATGTGTGTGTGCGCGCAAGAAACTGAGAACAAGAATAGCCTACCTACGGAAGCTAAATTCTCCAGTAGTGGCTTCAAAGGTTACACGAAGAACAAACCCGGGGACCACAAAACACAATACCCAAATTCGCAAGGCAACAACAAAACTGCAATGATGAGGAAGAGAGGGTCGGCTGAGAGGGTGAAAAACAGGGTCTTGGTTGCAGAATAAAAGAGAGGGAGAAGAAGTTATACCTGAAGACTAAGCGCAGTGAAGGAAGGAGAGAAGAGCCGAGTCTTGAAAGGAGAACACCAACTACAAAACAAGAGAAACGCGGGAGAGAGAACCACCGTGATCAGCTGCAATGGAGGGATGCGACAGATGAGAAACTGATTTTGAGGGAAAACCAAAAGTGAGGAGGTTTAGGGCATGAGATTCGGAACCACAAAATAGAACCAACGACAAGAAAAATAAAATGAAACCAGAAAGTAAAGAATAACATGGGAGAGAGGGATGCGGGAGAAACTAGAAATTGAAACCGAAAAGTGAAAGAGAGGGAGAAAGAAACGGGAGCTGAGGAAGAAGACACTAACCTCCAAAAAGGCGTCGTTCGGAAGACTACCAAGAATAAGGCTAGGCCTTTTTACGCACTAGTCCGGGCATCACAACGCCTGGGCCTTACATCCTTCCCTCCTTACAAAAATTCCTTCCTCGGAATTTGATATAAGCTATAAAAACTCTCTTCAAACAAGTGAGGATACTTAACTCGCATCTCTTCCTCGAATTTCCAAGATGCTTCATTGACAGCATGATTATTCCACAATACTTTAACCAAAGAAATAGTTCGAGTCTGTAACACTTACTCTTTCCTGTCCAAAATCCGCACTGGTTCCTCGGTGTAGGTCATATCCTCTTGAATCTAAAGGAGTTCATGATCTATAATTTGGGTGGGGTCATGGATGTACTTTCTCAACATAGACACATAGAACACGTTATGCACTTCCCAGAATGCCGGTGGTAGAGCCACCCTGTACGCCATTGGTCCAATCTGATCAAGAATCTCAAACGGTCCAATATATCTAGGGCTTAACTTACCCTTCTTTCCGAATCTCATAACTCCTTTCATTGGTGGAATCCTCAAGAATACCTTATCTCGAACCTCAAACTCTAACTGGCGGTGTCGTTTATGTGCATAACTCTTTTGTTTGCTTTGAGCTGCTTTCATTCTAGCCCAAATGATATCTATCTTTTCTGTGGTCTGCTGAATAATCTCTAGCCCTAGAAGTTTCCTTTAACCTACTTCATCCCAATATAATGGAGATCTACACCTTCTGCCATACAAAACCTCATAGGGTGCCATCCCAATGCTAGCCTGGAAACTATTATTATATGCAAACTCGACCAATGGTAAATGTTGCATCCAAGTTCCCTTAAAATCCATCACACATGCCCTCGTGGCTGTAATAACCTTGTAGGTCTCTGATGCTCCGCCTTCACTTGTTGGCAAGTTAGGCATTGCCCTACAAACTTAGCAATTTCTCTTTTCATGCCATTCCATCAAAAAGACTCTCTCAAATCCCGATACATCTTGGTACTCCTTGGGTGAACAGTGTACAGAGAACAGTGTGCCTCTTCAAGAATTACTCTTTTTAGTTCATCATCAACAGGTATGCATACCCTACCTCTTCTTCCACTAGTTTCAGCAACCCTGAGTCCACTTCCTAAGCAGCTTTGATTCTATCTATCAAGGCAGGTTGAACTACTAAACTGGCCATAAAAGTATTTGTATCACTAGCAATGACTTCAATACCGGCTCTTTCTAAGTCCATTAACAACCTATGCTGAGTGGTAATGGCTGCAACTGTCGGTCCCATTGACTTCCTACTTAGAGCGTCGGCTACAACATTAGCTTTGCCTGGGTGATAATTAATGGTGCAATCATAATCCTTGATCAACTCAAGCCACCTCCTTTGCCTCATATTTAATTCTTTTTGGGTAAAGAAATACTTCAAACTCTTGTGATCAGTATAAATTTTGCACTTTTCCCCATACAAGTAGTGTCTCCAAAGCTTGAGTGCAAAAATGACTACCGCGGGTTCCAGATCATGTGTGGGATAATTCTGTTCATACACTTTCAGTTGGCGTGAGGCATGAGCTATAGCCTTCCCATGTTGCATCAGTACACATCCCAATCCAAGCCTAGATGCATCGCTATAGACTACAAATCCACCTCTAGCTGTGGGAACTATTAACATCGGAGCTATCACTAATCTCTGTTTCAACTCCTGGAAGCTTTCTTCACACCTTGCTATTCATTCAAATTATTATTCTTCCTGGTGAGTGCAGTGAGAGGAATTGCTATCCAGGAAAACCCATCAATGAAACGACGGTAATAACCCGCCAGCCCCAAAAAGCTTCTAACCTCATGAACATTCTTCGGTGCCGACCAATTAACCACTGCTTCCACTTTTCCTAGGTCCACTGAAATGCCATCTTTCGAAACTACATGTCCCGGAAATGTGATTGAATCAAGCCAAAATTCACATTTCTTCAACTTAGCAAACAACTGCTTATCTATGAGTGTCCCAAGTACCAACTTCAAATGTTCTTCATGCTCGGCCTTGCTTTTGGAGTATATCAGTATATCATCAATAAAAACCACCACAAATGTATCCAAAAACTCATAGAATACCCTGTTCATCAAGTCCATGAATACTGCTGGGGCATTAGTCAGGCTAAAAGGCATGACCAAAATCTCATAATGGCCATATCGAGTCCTGAAAGCCGTCTTAGCCACGCCTTCTGCCCTGATCTTTAATTGATGGGAACCCGATCGAAGATTAATCTTTGAAAATACCTGAGCACCCTGAAGCTGATCAAATAAATCTTCTATACAGGGTAGCGGGTACTTATTCTTTATGGTCACCCGATTAAGTTCCCTGTAATCGATACACACTCTCATAGATCCATCCTTCTTCTTCACAAAGAGAACTGGAGCTCCCCAAGGTGATACACTGGGCCTGATGAAACTCTTGTCCAACAAATCTTGCAACTGCTCCTTGAGTTCCACTAGTTCAGACGGTGCCATACGGTAAGGTGCTTTCGAAAGGGGTGCCGTGCCTGAGACTAGTTCAATAGCAAACTCTACCTCCCGCTCGGGTGGAACTCCAGATAAATCTTCTGGAAAAACCTTTGGATATTCACAAACAACAGGTATCTGTTCCAACTTCAACTCTCCCTTTGGTGCTTCTACCACACAGGCTAGGAAACCCTGACAACCATCACGCAACAGTTTTCCATCCTGAATGGCAAAAATGATGGTGGAACCAATCTCTCTTTCGACCCTGTGAACCAAAATTCACTCTCATTAGGGGGTCTGAACACCACCTCTTTTTTAAAACAATCAATACTGGCATGGTAAGAAGCCAGCCAATCCATACCCAAACTCACATCAAACCCAACCATGTGGAATACTATTAAATCTGCTGGCATCAGTCTTCCATCTATAGATAGAGGACATCCCGGTAGAATCACACTACAGACTACCGAATTTCCTGTTGGGGTCGCGACCACTAACTTGTACTTCAACCTTTCAGCTTCTAAAGTGCAAAATCTAGAATAAGCCGTGGAAACAAAAGAATTTGTCGCTCCCGAGTCAAATAACACAATAGCATTATTAGAAAACAAAGGAAGAGTACTTGTGACCACAAACAGTCTTATGCATGAACCAAAAATATTTAAAGTCTTAACCAAAACTAACCAACAAAATAATTCTAAAAAAATAATATAAAATCCATAAAACAAAACAAAGGAGTCATACCAGTTATCACATCATTCCTATCCTCAAACTCTCCAGGTGTTAATGCAAAAACTCGTGTAGGTGCAGTAGGACGTTGGTTGCTACCCCGAGCTGGAACTTCATTTCTCTGAGGTGACAGTATGATCGTCTTGTTGCTACCAAATTGCATTGGGCAGTCCCTGATGTAGTGTCCTGATTTGCCGCAACGAAAACACAATCCTGCCCCTTTTCTGCACTCTCCAGAGTGCACTTGATTACATGTCCTACACTGATAGGGCTGTTGGTTACTCTGAACCGGCCTTTTTCCCAAACTACTACCTTCACTCCTCATTTTCCATGATCCCTGGTCCATGCCAGAATGGTACCCAGTAGGAGTAGTCATTTTCCTCTGTTCATGCCATGCAGCACTTCTTTGAAGGGTTCTTTCAAAAACTGTTGCTTTATTCACCATTTCTGAGAAGTTTTGAATTTGAAAGCCTACCACACGCTCATAAAGTTTCTCATTCAGTCCTTGTTCAAATTTGCGTGCCTTCTTTTCCTCATCGAGAATCAGATAAGTAGCAAAACGGGATAACTCAGTAAACCTAGCGGCATACTGATGTATTGTCATTGTTCCCCGAACCAAGGTGGCAAATTCCATAGCCTTGTCCTCACGGAACGAGCTAGGGAAGAAGCGCTCAAGAAAGATTTGTTTGAAGTACAACCAATTGACTATCTCTGTCCCCTCTGCTTCTCTGATAGTTCTTTCAGAGATCCACCACCTCTTTGCTTCCCCAGTAAGCTTGAATGTGGCGTACGCCACCTTTTGCTCATATGTACAGGTTAGGACTCGCAGAATCTCCTCAATGTCCTGAATCCAATCCTCCACCAGAGTTGGATCGCCTCTCCCATCAAATAAAGGAGGGTGCATTCGATTGAATTGCTCTACGGTACAGCCCCCTTCATTATAGTTACACTGGTGACCTGAAGGATTTTGCACGAGGTCATCAATTAATTGATGTGCAGTTGCTCGTAGTACTTCGGAAGCACTCGGGTTTGCTTCCCTTTCGTTCTCATTTGCATTCAGGTCCGACATGCTTCGTTCACGACGACGGGGTGGCATCCTGACAAAATAACTTGGATCTTTAATAATCGATTCAAAAATAGAGTTTATATGAACATAAATAATTAGTGGGATTCGTAAAACAAAACATAAATATTATATTTCAAAATTATAATAATACCTACTAAAGAGAGGAAAGAAGTACACATAACTGTAGTAATAATCAATTTCCCAAAATCTAATACTTTACCCCATCTAACTATTTAAGAAGGCTCCGTAATTTAACTAAACCTTAATCAACATGAACTTAGTTCATAGACCTATGAAATAGCACACCTCGAAACCATTCCTAAGGCCTGCGAATTCTAAGACTTCCCACATGAATAATATTCAATCATATAGTTCGCTTCACTATCATCATAAATCTGAAAATGATTTCTTAATCACTTTCTATACTCTGAAATCTTACATACTATAGTCTGCAGAATCTCAAACCTGGCTCTGATACCAAATGTAATGCCCCAAACCCGATTGATCTGGAGAACTACTACCTGTCTCTTAAGAAACTTATTTCCCAAGACAACTAAAATAAAACTCCAAAACTTTAATAGCAAAACTCAATATCAAGTATTCTAAATAGCCACATTGAAAACTCCATAAAGTCATTACTGCAGCAAAATAAACTAAAGAGTCCATAATCTTCCGGTAGTCATAACAAACCAACTAATAATTTCATAAATCTTACTAAACCCAATATAGAATTAACCCTCAAAGACATTAAAACTAAAGAACATCAGAATTCCTTCTTCTAACGTCATCTCCTCAGCTTAAACACATTCACCAATCTAATCCAGGTCTTCAGTTGGCCTCTCCACATCATCTGAAAAATATTATAATGATAGGGGGTGTGACGCCAGCAGATTCCGCTTGGGATCGGACGGACATCTGAAGCGTCGGGACATGCAACACAAGGTTACCTGTCCCCGTTCATGACATATAAGATGCAATGTTCCTAACATGTATCTAGCATTATGCAATATTCGCAGCGGATAATTTTTTTTTTTAAAAGCAATACTATGCACCAAACTTATGATATCCCAAATACTTACAACATACTTCATACATAAGACATACTAAACAACTGAGATCACAACACTAGTCCGAAATGGTTGTGAACAAAAGAGTGCTGGAGATTGAACTCCACAAAATACAATTAGTAACCTATGGCAACTACATCTAAGTCACACCGTCGCTTAGTCGACCGTTTCCAGTTGGTCGTTTTCTGGTTCTCCTTTCGATCCTATAACAAAATCTACCATTCGGGGGGAATGGTAGTTGGGACTACCACAGTGAGATTTGATTACAAATCTCAGCAAGTTAACAAAAAACTTCACACAGGTTAATGATGCATGCATGACAATAAATACATGAATGCACAATCAAGTCAATAGTAAACATAACATAACTTGACATAACATGGCATGAAATAATAAGCATAACATGACTTGACATAACATGGCATGGTATAATAAGCATAACGTGACTTGACATAACATGGCATGAGCTGACATAACTTGAACTGGAACTGAAACTTAGCTTGACGTGACATAAACGTGAAACTTGACATGAACGTAAACTTGAACATAACATAACGTGAAACATGACTTGAACGTGAAATACATGAACTTGGAATCTTTCTCAGTAGACTTAATTAAGTGACCATATGGGTGCTACACAGGTCCCCTTGAGCCGTGTGTCCCTGCCGATTACCGCATCACAACACAGGTGTCTATACCAGCTGTGAGTGCGTTAATACGTACTCCACAGTTGTTGTGGCCCCACGTATCCTACGTGTCACAATTGCTGTGTCTCACGTAGTGTATGCTCCACAGTTGTTGTGGTGCTGTTGTTGGCCCCATGAATTGTTTGTGCCACACTTGCTGTGGACACACGTAACATAATGTGTGGCACCATCGGCGTTAGTGCCTGGCGCGCTCCGGTGACCAGCTAATTAGGCCCCATTCGCAACCTGTTGACTGTACTTCGTCAACCCAGGGAATTTCACACCTATTTAGACACTCCAGCGTGAACAAAGGAGTTTCACTAGGATATTACCCCATCCTAGCGCTTAGGGTCGTGATTGACATGAATAACTTAACAAGATTGTTCTCGAGATACACAAACTGTATTCGAGACGGGATGACATGGATACGAAAAGACAGAAGTCCTGACGTAGCGTAACGTGACGTGAACATAAGATAACAGACATGACATAGTTGGGACATAAATGTAACAGAGTACATGTCATAACATGGCATACATGTAACATGCAACATTTCATAACATGGCATACCATATAACAGACAACATTTCTTAATATGGTGTAGCATGTGACAGTGAATATTACGTGACATGAAATACATGTAACAGATGGCATACTTAACTTAACATGACATACTTGCAACGTATAGGAATACGTGACAGAATATCATGTGTAACAGATGAATAATTCATGACAGAATAAATTATGTGTAACAGATAAATATGTAATAACTTGGCATGGCACATATGATAACATGCATACATACAATTTAGTTCCCTTACTTATCACTCATACACATTAAACTGATAGTAAGTTAAAAGCTAACTTACCTCTATCGTCGCGTTCTACTATAATAAAGCGCGAAACACGAGGAACTGTAAAAGGTTATTCTAAAAGTTAGAAATTAATTACTAACAATTAGAAATGTGAAAAGAGACAACTTAGAGTAAAATTACAATTTTACCCTCTACATGTGGGCAAATGACCATTTTACCCCTAACTTAAGGATTTAATATCCTAATTCCAAAAATTACCAAAATTTACATTCCTCATGCAAATTTTGTCCCAAACTCAAATATCAACTCAGAAAAATTTAAGACCAATCACAACTATGAAAAACTTACTATGGCCGAAACCTACATAGGCCATTTGTCTTATTTTGGTTGCAATTCTATCAAGTTCCAAAACTCATGAATAAACCAAAATCTTGTAATAAAGATCTTCCTATCCTAAGTTTAAAAAAAACACCCTTAAAAATATCCATTAAGAAAAACTAATTATCAACACCAAACTTTTTGTAAAAAGACCCAAACTTTTTAACAAAAAGTAAACCTTAAATCATAAGTTTTGACCTTAATAAAAACATCTCCAAGAATTCCAAAAAAATCAAATCTTACTTCTAACATATTCATAACATCATCCTAAGATCAAACATGCTTTAAATCATCAAACAAAACTCACCAAAAATCACAAAACAACACTTGGAGTTTTTGGTTTTAAACTTAGTCCAAAACAGAAACTGTTTTTCCCAACTAACTATGATCAATCTCTTGATCCATGGCTTAAAGACATGTGATCTTCAAACTAACACATCACATGGTTTAAAAATGTGTCCTAAAGAAGATCCAACCATCAAACTTAAAATCACATGGCTAAAATTTAATAAAACATGGATCTAACTCAAAAACATCAAAGTTTAGGCCTAACCGAAATCCTCTTGCATAGAAAATCATATCTTTAAAAAAATAATACTAGATATCTTCGAAATAACATCCTAACATGTATATAAGAGGCTTAGGATCATCATATAAAAATATCAAAGCCTTTGGAATAAGATTAAACCACGAAATATTCAAACTTTCACGAAACAGAAACTGTTTTTCCACTTCCAGTTTTCAAGTTTCTAACTCTAAGAAAATCTATCATCAAAAGCTTTATTCAAGTAACAAAACCTCAATGAACATTCATAAACACATGTTAACAACACTCCATAAAATTTTCGGACCAAGATATGTCCATTAGCTTGGTCAAAACTTCCAAAACATAACATACTCTCCAGTTTCACGCCCAGAATGACCTTTCCATGGTTAAAAATACTTTTTACCGATCAAATGAGCATGGAATGAGACTAATAAGATATCCACCGAAACTACACTCAAAGACGAACAACTTATATGAAGGAGTAATCGTGAGATAATACCTACAAGGGATCACAAATAGCCACGCAACAATACCCAGAAATCTGCCCGAGAGAGCTCTTTTGGGTTTCTCTCTAAGAACGGGGGAAAGAAGTGATAAAATGGAGAGAAGTGTGTCTTGCACGACTTTAGACTTTTGGAGGGGGAAGTTATGGGCTTGAATGACCCTTGATTGGAGGTGGCTATGTGACATAAAGTGGAGAATAGAGAGGGGCAGAGACTGCCTGCAGCAGCTGTGAAAGATGGAAGTTGATGGAGTGGATTTCTCCTTCACATCAAGGCACTATTGGGTGCAGCCAATGGCAGTGGATGGTCTGCCATGTGGGGGAGGAAACTTCTCCAAGAAGCTTTGCCAAGGTGGCCAATTGCGTGGGCCTTGGTGGGCCCCATCAAGTGGGCTTCAATTTGGGGTTTAAATGGGGTTTGGTTAGGGTTTGAGATGCTATCAAGCCCAAAATCAATTTTTCTTGGCCCAATCAAATTCTCAAGGTTTAAAAGGTTGAATAATAATGTCCTAACAAGGATTTGATTAATTAATAGCATGTGGAAGTGATTTAATCAAGTGATTAAACACAATGCTAGAAATCGGATTAAAAACGGTTTGGAGGCCAACTTTAGGGTTTGGGAAAACCATTTAGGGTTTTAGTTTCAACCAAGTTTTTGGGATTTCAATTGGATTCCAACCATTTAGGGTTTTGCTAGGGTTGAAACCCTCTTTGGTCTGGCACAATTTGGTTGAACAGATGAAACACAGCTTTGCTTAGGTGGCATAATCTCACACCTTGATTCCTTCACAAATCTATCTAATGGATCTTCTTTGTACCAAGTGTCTAATACCATTTACTATGTGTGGCTAAGATCTTGCCAAGTGTCCAAATAAAACTTCTCTAACCTAATTTGGACATTTCACACTGTGATTTTGAAAACACTGCAATGGGTGCGCTTATCGAGGTTACTATTCACTCTAAAAAGAAACATAATAAACTTAGGACTAAAAATTTCTAAATATTCATATTAACCTATAGTGAAAATCGTTCACCGAAATTCAACCCCGAAGTGCCCCTAAAAAATAATTTCACAATTTCCAACAGACATTTCGTCCGAAATTATGAAAATAGGCTATTGCGCCATAAAATCCTAAATAATGCACTGAGTCTAATGGCGCAGACCATAACTCATTCTGACACTTCTAACTATCTCAAATAATTAAACCCATAAATCTAGCACCATAGAGAGTGATAACACTGATCATGATGACAGACTAAAACCTAAGCGATTGGTCGATTCGTAAAAACTTATGGGTTTTCACGAGATTCCTAAAGTCAATAGAAATTCCACCAATAAATTTCTAGTGGGCTATTACAGGGGGTGAGTTATCAACAACTCAGTAAGTAGAAGACATATGCTAGCGTGCAAACAAGAGCATTTACAAAGTACAATATGGAGAACAAAATATTTTACAGTGTTATAAAGAGAATAAAACATGTTTTCCAAAAGTAATGGAGCGATGGTTTTAAGATAAGTAAAACCCGTAATACTTTGGCATAACATAAACTGAGTATCATCATCAGATGAAAACAGAGCATCACACAGACCAGAGACCATGTTTCCCCCCGTGGTAGGGTTGTGCTAACCCTAGTGGCCAAACAAGGCGGAGACAGAGGTGAAATCTTTCTTTTATTCTTCTCGGAGCCCCGAGTGTGCACACAGGAAAGACCACAATAAAACCACTTTGTTTCCAAAGTGGGTGCACTCAGAGACAAAGAAGTTGATACCAACCCAAATAGAGCAGAGCAGAGCAAAGCAGAGACAAAGTCATATACAAATACCACTACACCATCCCAACGGTTTTCAGATGTTATATCAAAATAATACAGAGTACCAAAACAGAATCAGACAGTTTACGCACTAACAACAAAAGCCGGAACATCTTTCTAAATAAATGCACAATTTTCCATATTCTCAATATCGCTCCCTTTTTCAGATTTCAGAAACCACATGATAGAATTTAGCTCTGGTGTACACAATGCATGTCAGAATATATTTTTCCTTTTTCATAAAGATTTGATTAATAATGCAGATAAACGACCGAGGTTGATCTTTCTTTTTCCCAAGTTCCCATTACATCACAAAATATGCAAGTTTCCGTAAAGTCAACCTCAGTCTTATTAAATTGTATAAAACCTAGCATAGGAACCCCGCTTACCTGACTCCTGCAGCGTATTATCTATGCCTTGAATACCATCTCTATCCGTCTAGTCACCTATTCATAAAAATATATATAAACTAAGTATTAAAGTCCAACAACACAAAATTGGTCTAAGACAACTTAAGACCCAATTTCTAGACCATATTTCAGCAAATTTGATCCAACTCAAATAACCAAATAACAATCTGGACAGCCCACACTTCGACCCAAAATATTCTATACCAATCTCAGTATTGTCCAATACAAGCATCAAAACCAATGTCAACTCAAATCATCACTAACTCACACTTATTTCAGCAGCTCAAAATTCCAAACAATCACCAACAATTTAACCCAAAACAACACTACACATTGCACATTTCATTCCATTCACAACTCCATAATAGAAAACAAAACCCAACACTTCAAAATATTAAACTGCACTCGACAAAATAAATTCCCTTCTAAATATTTCTAAAACACCAATCCAATAAATCAACTACAATGCAACTCCCAATAATCCTAACGCAGAATATTCCAGCACATGAAGTTTGCTTATACAAAGAAATGCCCAAAGAACAGCCCACAGACTACTCTAAAATGAAAACATGACCCATAAATTCCATTGAAATGGATAGAGGTGGAAATGTGTGTGTGGGTGCAAGAAACTGAGAACAAGAATAGCCTACCTACGGAAGCTAAATTCTCCAGTAGTGGCTTCAAAGGTTACATGAAGAACAAACCCGAGGACCACAAAACGCAATACCCAAATCCGCAAGGCAACAACAAAACTGCAATGATGAGGAAGAGAGGCTCGACTGAGAGGGTGAAAAACAGGGTCTTGGTTGCAGAATAAAAGATAGGGAGAAGAAGTTATACCTGAAGACTAAGCGCAATGCAAGAAGGAGAGAAGAGCCAAGTCTTGAAAGGAGAACACCAACTACAGAACAAGAGAAATGAGGGAGAGATAACCACTGTGATTTGCTGCAATGGAGGGATGCAACAGATGAGAAACTGATTTTGAGGGAAAACTGAAAGTGAGGAGGTTTAGGGCATGAGATTCGGAACCACAAAATAGAACCAATGACAGGAAAAATAAAATGAAACCGGAAAGAAAAGAGTAACATGGGAGAGAGGGATGCGGGAGAAATCAGAAATTGAAACCGAAAAGTGAAAGAGAGGGAGAAAGAAATGGGAGCTGAGGAAGAAGACACTAACCTCCAAAACGGCATCGTTTGGAAGACTACCAAGACAAAGGCTGGGCCTTTTCACGCACTGGTCCGAGCCTCACAACGCCTGGTCCTTACACTCCATATACAATGTCATATAATTATGTTCTATTTTAAATTAATCCAAATTTATAAGCTAAACCAAAATATAAATTGATTAAAAAATGATTATATTTATGAGAATATTCTCAAAATTTATTATGAAAACAGGAAAGACAATACACAAAACAACCCTTCTAGTGTATACCAGAAATAATTGTATAAAATGGAGTTGGTTCAACTTACCAAGAGCAGAACATATATTCACTTATATATATGATTACAACTTAATAATCGTCTACTCTGTACAATGAAAGAATAAAGAGCTAAGTGTATATTCTGTACAAGGAAAGATTAAAGAGTTAAAGGAAAGAAGTATCAAAAGAGATGTAGCAGATCCTAAACAAAGCTGTAATCACGCAGATGCAGCAACCTCTGCTTCTAATATGGCAAGTTGACTACGATTGTTCTTAACATCCCCCCGCAAGAGAATGGGGGGGAGATGAACCATGTGCTTTTCCTTGAGAAAGTGGAACGAGAAGATGCAAGTCTCTTCGTAAAAATATTTACAATTTGGTCATAGGTAGAAATAAACTTAACAAAAACATCCGTATTAAAAACCTTCTCCCGAATGAAATGAACATCCACCTCCACATGTTTAGTAAGAACATGAAACACGGGATTTGAGGCAAGCGCAATAGCACCCAGATTATCGCACCGAATAGTAGGAACTTGTGGAAGAGGAACATGTAAATCTTTGAGAACCATCCGAATCCAATAGAGTTCAGCAACAGTCATTGCCAAGGCCCTATATTCGGCCTCAGTACTTGAGCGAGCAACGACCGATTGCTTTTTAGCACACCATGAAATTAATCAAGGGCCTAAGAAAGTGCCAAAACCCGTGGTGGAACGATGGTCATCTGGATCACCCACCCAATCAGAATCACTAAAGCTTGTAAGTGAAGACTCCCCTTGGTGAAAATAAGACCATGATCAACCGTACCTTTAAAATATCAAAGAACAGTTTGGCAGCGGTCCAATGTGTAGTAGTGGGGGCACGAAGATGCTGACAAAGTTGATTGGCAGAATAAGCAATATTCAGGCGTGTAAGGGTGCAATATTGGAGAGCCTCCACAATCTGACGATATTCAATGGCATGAGGAAGAGGATCACCACTAGAAGCAGCAAGTTTCGAACTTGAAGTGCATGGTGCCGAATAAGGCTTGGCTCCAACCATATGAGCACGGTGTAGAACATCCAAGATGTACTTGGATTGACGACGATGCAAGCCGTGAAAGTCACGTTTGACCTGAATTCCAAGAAAATAATGGAGAGAACCCAAATCTTTCAAGGTGAAGTCAGACTTTAATTGTTGAATCAAGGAGGCAATGACCAAGTTGTGTGATCCTGTGACAAGAATATCATCCACGTACACCAAAATAAAAATATCATATCAGACTTGTGGTAAGTAAAAAGAGAGTGATCAACGGAGGATCCCACAAATCCAAGCTCCAAAAGCCATTGAGAAAATCCATTAAACCTAGCTCTAGGAGCCTGTTTTAATCTATAAAATGCCTTATTAAGCTGACATACATAATCTGGGTGTTGTTGATCAACATAACCTTTTGGTTGAGAAATGTAAACTTCTTCATCAAGAGTACCATGAAGAAAGGCATTGGATATATCTAATTGCTTAATATCCCGTCCAAAATGTATGGCAAGAGTCAAAACAATTCGAATAGTGGTAGGTTTGATATTTGGACTAAAAGTCTCAAAAAATTAGTGCCACTAATTTCATTAAATCCCTTCGCATGTATTATTGGCAAGCATAGCAACATATTCTTCATCCATTGCCTTTTTCCACTTTGCAGAAACTATTGCTTGTAAAAAATCCAGTGGTTCTTTAGGTAAAGGAATCGTGGCCAAGGTAGATATGGGATGGCGAGAAGAGTAATGGGTAACAAAATCCATAAATTGTTTGGGTTGTGAGGAACTAGTTTGTGATCTTGTCACAATCTAGTTTGAGGAAGGAATAGAATTAATGAGAGGAGACCGAATGAGTGTGGAAGGATGAGAAGAATCCATGGGAGAGGTGGCCAAATGAGTGTGGGTAGAATCTTCTAAAATAGGCATGTTACATGGATAGGCTAAAGTGTTGGAGCATAACTCATGCTCATGACAAGAAGGAAATGAATCAATGGGAGGATTGTGGTCAAACTCTCCAACTTGAGAAGATACGGATTCAGTGGATTGAGATGAAGAAGGCCTGAGAATAAAGGGGGAAGAAATAGGATTGAAGGGAGAAGAAGTTGCCGAAAATAAAGGGGTTGATGGTACGTGATTTGGAAGCAAAACATAGGAGCTGTGTATGACCTGATTGTGAAGAGGAAATCTTGGACTTGCAACAGGTGAACGGTCTTCCAGTGAATGAGTGACATTGGACGTATCCTTGGTTGGAAAAAATTTCTCATCAAACACTACATGTAGTGATAAATATACTCTCTTTGAGATGGGATCAAGGCAACGATAACCCTTATGATTGGATGAGTGGCCTATGAAGATGCACTGTTTACTACGAAAGGAGAGCTTGTTTGCATTATAGGGTCTAAGGGGAGGATAACAAGCACACCCAAAGGATTTTAGTTGAGAGTAATCAGGCGGTCTTTTGAAGAGGAGACTATAAGGAGAGTCAGAATGTAAAACCGGAGTTGGAAAATGATTAATGAGAAATATGGCATTGGAAAAAGCACTAACCCAAAAATGTTTTGGAAGATTAGATTGAGCCAATAAGGATAATCCAATTTCCATAATATGGAGATGTTTTCGTTCGAAAACTCCGTTTTGTTGTGATGTGTATGGACAAGTGAGCTGACGGAGAATACCATTTGAATTGAGAAAGGAAATGAATTGATTTGAAGTATATTCTCCACCATTATCTAACTAAAATTGTTTGATTTTGCAAGAGAAAAAATTTTCCACTAATACTTTAAATTTGACAAAGCAACTAAAAACTTCTGATTTCGTGGAAATAGGATACATCCAAGTAAAACGTGAATAATCATCAATAAAAATAACATAATACCGACAACCACTTGAAGAAGAAATAGGGGAAACCCAGACATCAGAATGAAAAAGATCCAAAGGACTAACAGACACTCTATTGGACTGGGTAAACGGTAATTGTTTAGTTTTTCCTAATTGACAAGAAGAACAAATAAATTCTTGAGAGAGGGAGCCGACAACTGGAAGCTTGAAGGAGGAGATGATTTCCTTGGTCACTTATGAAGAAGGATGGCCAAGTCGAGCATGCCACACATCAAGAGAGGTTTTCATTCCAAAGAGAGCTACACGTGCATGGTAGTTATTGAGAGAAATTTTATTCAACGTGATAGGATAGAGGCCACTTTCACTTGTTCCCTCCAGCAGCGTTTTTCCCGTTGTCTTGTCCTGGACACAATAATCAGTATCGATTAGAATAAAATAACAATTGTTATCCATACAGAATTTATTTATAGAGAGCAAATTAATCAAGGTGTTAGGACAATGTAACACATTTTGAAAGGATAATTGTTTTTGAGGATTTTGGATAGAGAAGGAACCAATATTTGAAATGGAGAGACCAGATCCATTACCTACAATCACCAAAACCTCACCAATGTAAGTTTCTTGCAAAGACAAATTGGCAACTTCATTAGTAATATGTTGGTTTGCCCCTGAATTAACGTACCACACATTGGACTCTTCAAGAACATTGTTGCTTTGAGCAACAATTGCAGCAAGTTAAGTTGGTGGATGGCATCCCTAATAACTGTAATCCATGCAATGGTAGCAGTCCAAGGCTTGACGGCTTGTTTTTCCATAAATTTGACATGGAGTGCGAGGATAAGAGTTGTCAATGCCACTGGATACTAGATTCAAAGACCCTCCTTATGCCTTGACAGATTGCGGATGGAACTTGGAAAATTGTGGCTTGGATGGACCTTGTCTTGGAGAATTTTTCGGAGGGAAAATTCGTTTGCTATGCAATTCATGTCATTCCTCATGTGGATTTTTGCCAGCAATCATGGCAAAGGCTGGTTGCTCCATAGATGCTAAATGAGCTTGATTGTCAATCATTATCTCATAAGACAACAATTCAGATTGGAAGTCATCAAAACTCATTGGACTGTAAACTAAGGCAAATGAAATAGATGTGACAAAAGGATTATAGGCTGAATTTAATCCACTCAACACATAAGAGAGAAGATCATTCTCACTTTTTGGCTTACCAACAACTGCAAGCTGATCGGCAAGAGATTTTGCAGCAGATAAATAATGGGTGCATGTCTTGTTTCCTTGCTACAACATTTGTAATTGGCACTTAAGGCGCTGCACATGAGCAGGGGCATGTGAAGCATATCGCTTAGCTAGAGAGTCCCACACTTGTTTGGCAGAAGTGAAACCAAAGACTGTAGGAAGGACTTTATCTGTTAGAGTAGTATTCAACCATCCTAGGACAAACTGGTCTTTCTTGTTCCACAAAACATATTCGGGATTAATGTTCTTAGTAGACTTTCCCTCAAAGTCACAAAGAAATTGCTACGTAGAACATCCACAAATCCGAGCAAATCATTGTTACGTAGAACAGGTAGCAGCTGTGAGACCCAATTAAGATAAATTGTACTGTCCATCTTCATCGAAGCTAACTAAGAAAAGTTCGGTTGAGAGAAAACCAAGGGAGCAATAGGATTAGCGGAAGCCATTGATGATGAAAAAAAAAGGACAAGAGCTTGATTGAGCGTGAGCTATAAACGCTCTAATACCAAGAAAGAATTGTATAAAATGGTGTTGGTTCAACTTACCAAGACCAAAACATATATTCACTTATATATATGATTACAACTAAATGATGGTATGCTCTATACAAGTAAAGAATAAAGAGCTAAGTGTATATTCTATACAAGGAAAGAATAAAGTGCTAAGTGTATATTTTGTACAAGGAAAGATTAAAGAGTTAAAGGAAAGAAATATCAAAAGAGATGAAGCAGATCCTAAACAAAGTTGTAATCACGCAGATGCAATAACCTCTGCTCCAAATAAGGCAAGTTGACTTTGATTGTTCTTAACAATACCCACCCTCTCATCCGAATAAGAAAAAAATGCTAGTCATAGAATGTAGCTACACTCAAAGTTGCAGGATTTTATTTTATTTTTTTAACAATGATGCCATGAAATGTTTTTTTTTTCTTGGCAAGTTAAAACATAGCATAGATAAACTACGCAGTTACAAGGATACAAGATTCAGTGTGGTGGGAGTCCCCGACAATCTTCCCAAAACAAACAAAAAGCAGCACCAAAATAAAAAGAAAATAAAAGAAATGGGGTAAGTCAAAAGCTTGACTCCAACCCAGTCCCACAAAGGGATGCCGCTCAAAAGCGATTTTAACATAGTCTAATAAACAAACTATAAACCTACGACTAAACGCCATACTCGAGAGGGGTGCACTACATTTTGTTGATCCGGTCCAACTGGAGGAGACTATCACGACCATATCATCTTGATCGCTGGTTAGGAAAAACAGGAACATAAGAGAATAGCAACTAGAAGACATGATACATCGGCAAAAGACTGCCATCGACGGCAGTGGCGCGTATATGACATGCGCCACACTGAGAAAGAAAGGAACAGGCGGATTTGAAAGATCCGAGGCCACTAGCCACTGTGGTGCCGTGCATGGCGGCTGGAAACCCATCCTGAAGTGGAGGTGCGTGAGCCCTACGCGCCACTGATCTAGATAGTTTTCTTCCTCTGTCCAACAGATCGGAGGCAGGGAAGACCATTGGAGAGGTGCGTGGCGGTCGAAAAATGCCAGCAAGCAGTAGATTGGGGCAACTTGTTACTATCGCCGAAAAAAGTTTAAAAAAACTGGAAATAAACCTATGAACTAAGGTTGGGTGATAGGAAAGGGGGAGGAGACGAAGCTCCACACCCCCGTCTGAGTGGCAACGCTGTGATAGCTGGAAGTAGGGAAGATGGGAAAAAACGAGAGAGAAATAGGAGAGAGAGAGAGAGAGCGCTGTTCGATCCCATGAAATGTTAAATATTATGCCATGAAATGAGAGAGGAAGATTGAAATGAAAATATGATAACTTTTGAGTAGTGGGAAAAGAAATTAGAGGAGAGATAAATTAATTTAAAATGTTTATAGTTGTGAACAGTATCTACTACATCTAGCGGGATTATTGTATCAAAGTGTATAAAAAGATGAAATATAAATTTCATTGGAATGGACTTTTGAATAACTCTCTTTATATTTTACAAAAGTTATTGCATGTGATGCTCAACCCTATATACAATCCATGACACCGCCGCCCTATTGGACTGAATGAATTTTGGGAGCAGGTACAGGGGGTAGCTTTGTAAAATGCATTCAAAGTAGCCAGTAGGTGGGACTCATCCAGTAAATAAACTAGTGAAGATCGATGGAGACGGCTTCGCAAGCATGGTTAGAATTTAAACGCACAGGAATTGGGATAGCGATATATATAGTATGGTAGCTGTGTCTTGCTTTCTTCATTCCAACTGGCTCCAGGCCTAGACAAGTCTCAATCACCATTTTAAATGTTTGCGTGAAAGAGTTTTTTGTGCCATTGCAGCCATCACCTTTGAAAACTAGCACCTTTGCCTCTTAATTAATTATTGTGCAAATTCAGAACTGATTTTTCAAGTATTAAAATTATTTTTACATTGATCTTTCGCATGCATCACCAAATTATAACGACGAGGAAGACGCTCTGTTGGTAGGCTTTCCACTTGTAACACCCCAAACCTGGTTGGTCTGGAGACTTACTACCTGTCTCTTAAGAACTTATTTTCCAACACAACTAAAATAAAACTCAAATCTTTAATAGCAAAACTCAATATCAAATGTTCTAAATAACCACATTGGAAACTCTACAAAATCATTACTGTAGCTAAAAACAAACTAAGGAGTCCGTAATCTCCCGGTAGTCATAACAACCCAACCAATAATTTCATAAATCTCACTGAAACCCAAGATATAAAAAAAACTCAAAGACATTAAAACTAAGAACATCAGAAGTCCTTCTTCTAACAACATCTCCTCAGCTTAAACACATTCAGCAATCTAATCCAGGTCCTCATTTGGACTCTCCACATCATCTGAAAAAATATTATAATGATAGGGGGTGAGTTATCAACAACTCAGTAAGCAGAAGTCATATGCTAGCGTGCAAACATGAGCATTTACAAAATATAGCATGCAGAACAAAATATTTTCCAGAGTTATCATGCAGAACAGAACATACTTTCAATAGTAATAGAGCGATGGTTTTAAGACAAGTAAAACTCATAATACTTTGGCATAACATAAACTTAGTATCATCATCAGATCCAAACAGAGCATCAAACAGAGCAGAGACCATGTTTCACCCCCGTGGTAGGGTTGTGCTAACCCCGGTGGCCAAACCAGGCAGAGACAGAGGTGAAATCTTTCCTCTATTCTTCTCGGAGCCCCGAGTGTGCTCACAGGAAAGACCACAATAAAATCACTTTGTTTCCAAAGTGGGTGCACTTAGAGACAGAGAAATTGGTACCAACCCAAACAGAGCAGAGCAGAGCAAAGCAGAGACATAGTCAGATACGAAAACCAGTACACCATGCCAAAGGTTTTCAGATGTTATATCAAATAATACAGAATACCAAAATAGAATCAGACAGTTTACACACGCTGAACACAAAAGCCAGAACATCTTTCTAAATAAATGCACAACTTTTCATATTCTCAATATCGCTCTTTTTCCATATTTCAGAAACCACATGACAGAATTTAGCTCATGTCTACATAATGCATGTCAGAACATATTTTTCTCTTTTTCGTACAGATTTCATGAGTATGCAAGTAAACGACCGAGGTTGGTTTTGTTTTTCCCAAGTTCTCATTTCACCACAAAAATATGCAAAGTTTTCAGAAAATCAACCTCAGTCTCAATAATTCGTGTAAGGCCTAGCATAGGAACCCCGCTTACCTGACTCCTGCAGCGCATTATCTATGACTTGAATACGGTCTCTATCCGTCTCGTCACCTATTCATAAAAATAATATAAACTAAATATTAAAGTCCAACAACACAAAATTGGTCTTAGACAACTTAAGACCCAATTTCTAGACCATAATTCAGCAAGTTTAATCCAACTCAAACAACCAAATAACAATTTGGACAGCCCACACTTCGACCCAAAATATTCTATACCAATCTCAGTATTGTCCAATACAAGCATCATAACCAATGTCAATTCCGATTATCACTAACTCACACTCATTTCAGCAGCTCATACTCCCAATCAATTGTCAACAATTTAACCAAGACGACACTACACACTACTCTCTCTCCGTTCCCAACTCCACAACAGGAAAAAATATCTCAACACTTCTAGATATTAAAAGGCCCCAACAAACTCTTCTAAACATTTCCAAAACAGTAAACCAATAATCCAAAAATATATCATCACTTCCTAAAATCACCAATATTCACCATGACCAACGTCAAACTCAAAACACCAATATTTAAACCCGAAACAGCCAACAAATTTCATAGTTTAAACCAATCTCATTCAAACAACTTCATCATCCAATCCAACTAATCCCCTTACTCCTCGGACTCAGTCCGGCACAACCAATAAATTCACAGTAAATATGAATTAACGCATAAATACATTTAAATCTCAAAAGTTCTTTGGGAAAAATACCTACAATGCTATAATATAATTTTTTAAAGATCACGGAGGTATTAGAAGCGGCAACGCAACAACAAAACAGTGCCAAATGCACTGTGGCCGTGGGTCTCAAAAACCCACTTTTGAACGGGTGTAAACGAAGACCCGAGATTGATAGGGTAGGGCTTAGGGATGTCGGTGAAACTAGTGGTGGTGGTGGTTGGCCGTGGGTAGCAGTGCAGAGGGCGGTCGAAGTCTAAAATACCCAAAACGAAAATATTGATGGTGCGGCTTCACCGGTGACAGATCAGAGGTGGGGTTGGGTCCATTGAGTTGCTAGAGGTTGGGGATGATGTGGTGAAGAGATGGTGGCTGGAGGTGGCGTGACGGCGGCACAGCGGCGCAAGGAATGCCGCAGCTTCAATGGGCTCGTGGTGGCTAACAGCGGCGCGGCTGGGGCTGGAAATGGAGGGGTGGCATCGTCAGCGGCTGGGGAAGCTGGGGAGCTGGGCAGTGTCGGCCACCGCCGACTCACGGCGGCGCTGGGGTGAGAAGAAGGATCGGACGGAGAGAGAGAGGGAGGGGGGGTTGCGGCGCACGGGAAGCAGGGGGAGAAAAAGAAAAAGAAAAAGAAAGAAAGGAAAAGAAGAAAAGAAGAAAAAGAAAAGAGGAAAGAGAAAATGTAGGGAAAGAAATGAGGTCCAATCCTCATATCTTGGGTCACAAAAATGATCCAATGGAAACGATTTTAAAACAGCAAGTAAAATAAAATAATTCAAACGTAATGATTAAAATGAAAATAAATAATTAAACCCAACAACAAGTTAATTTAATTTGAGAATAAATTTAAACGCATAAAAAAATAATTAATTTAGAGAAAGCACTTCAAAAATAATTTTCGTAAACTAAAAATCATAAAAATAACACAACTAAAAATCTAACAATTTTAAAACAAGAGAATAAATTTTTGAATCAATAAAAATAATTCCTTCAGTAAAAATACACTAAAATACGGGGTGTTACACCACTATCATCACCTTCCCCTCAGAGGTACCTTTCGCTGTCTTTGCAAATATCTCTTTTTCAGTTTTTTATGCCATGGATATGGCAATGGTTTTATGATCAAAATTTATGTATTTTTATTTTCTTTTAATTATATCAGCCTGGGTTTTTTTTTTTTATAAAGAAGAGGACGAAACTCTAATTTATTGATAACCATCACTTATAGTAGAGAAAAACTGTGACAACAAGCAGGACACTAGGTATTTACAGATAATCAGAAAAAACAAACCATCCCATGCATCTAGAAAAGAACTATCATAATATCAGCCTGGGTTGTGAGCTTAGTTTTTCATTTCGAATTGTAATAATATTTCCTTACGAAAAATGATATTTACAGTTTTTAAGTGTGCAAGCGGCACATATTTATTCTATTTTAAAAAATAGATAAATTTGAAAACCACTTAAAGAAATCATTTTTTTTAATAGTAAACTCGATTGTTTTTTAAAGGGAGTGTACCATACTTGTATCTATAGAACTATACTGAGTATTACTCTTACAATAATGCCATAGTTATTCTCTAATTGTCGATGGGTATTTAGAATTTTCTCCGCTATGCTAAATATCTTCTTGAAATGTTTGAACCGTTTCATTTTTTTAAGTTTCTGCTTATCTTACACAGTTTGAATTGTGATACCCCATATGATATGGATAAGGGTAGGTGGTGTATGGGATCCCACATTGCTTGGGAATGAAAAGTTATTGCTCTTTATAAGGTTCCAATGGGGCTCTAATTGTATCATTGACTAGTCCTTTTAGAGTATAGGCCATGTGGTTTGGGCCTTCCATTGGGGCGTTACATTTGGTATCAGTGCCAGGTTTGAATTCTGCATACTATAAACCTTGGAGGTTTAGAATTCTGTGGGTTCATAGTATGTAAAGATTTTAGTGTAGGAACTTGAGGAATTTACGGATGATCATGTGGATATTTAAGTTAGAGATTCTAAAAACCTTATGATTGATTTTGATGGGATTATGAGGGTTTTAAGTTTTGAGATATTAAAATAGGTTATTTTAGAAGTTTAGGCTTAAATATCGAAATCCGTGATTGATTGAAAACTTATGGAAATTATGTGATTATTTTTATAGGTGACGATTTATATTGGACTCGACATTTTTGAGGAAAATTCTAAAAAGCTAAGTTGTCTAGGTAAGCGGGGTTCCTATGCTAGGTTTTATACAATTAATAAGACTGAGGTTGACCTTATGAAAACTTGCATATTTTGTGATATGATGGGAACTTGTGAAAACAAAGATCAACCTCGGTCGCTTATCTGCATTATTCATCAAATCTGTGTGAAAAAGGAAAATATGTTCTGATATGCATTGTGTAGACATGAGCTAAATTCTATCATGTATTTTTCTGAAATCTGAAAAAGGGAGCGATATTAAGAATATGGAAAATTGTGCATTTATTTAGAAAGATGTTCTGGCTTTTATTGTCAATGTGTGTAAACTGTCTGATTCTGTTTTGGTACTCTGTGCATCGTGTACTATTATTTGTATCTGACTCTGTCTCTGCTCTACTCTTTAATGCTCTGCTCTGTTTGAGTTGGTACCAACTTCTCTGTCTCTGAGTGCACCCACTTTAGAAACAAAGTGGTTTTATTGTGGTCTTTCCTGTGTGCACACTCGGGGTTTTGAGAAGAATAAATGAAAGATTTCACCTCTGTCTCTGTCTGGTTTGGCAACCGGGGTTAGCACAACCCTATCACGGGGGTGAAACATGGTCTCTGCTCTGTGTGATGCTCTGTTTTGATCTGATGACGATACTCAGTTTATGTTATGCCAAAGTATTATGGGTTTTACATGTCTTAAAACCATCGCTCTGTTACTTTTCAAAATATGTTATGCTATGCATGACAACTCTGGAAAATGTTTTGTTCTGCATGCTATACTTTGTAAATGCTCATGTTTGCACGCTAGCATATGTCCTCTGCTTACTGAGTTGTTGATAACTCACCCCCTATCTTCATAATATTTTTCAGATGATGGGGAGAGTCCAACTGAGGACCTGAATTAGATTGGTCAGCATGATTAAGTTGGGGAGGATGTTAGAAGAAGGAATTCTGATGTCTTTTAGTTTTAATGTCTTTAGATTTAATTATATCTTGGGTTTAGTAAGACTTTTGAAGTTATTAGTTTGGTTTGTTATGACTACCGGGAGATTTTGGACTCCTTAGTTTATTTTTGCTGCAGTAATGACTTCGTAGAGTTTCAATGTGGTTATTTAGAGTACCTGAGATTGAGATTTGCTAATAAAGTTTTGGAGTTTTATTTTAGTTGTGTTGGGAAACATGTTCTTAAGTGACAGGTAATAATTCTCCAGGCCAACCGGGTTTGGGGCGTTACATTTGGTATTAGAGCCTATCCCAACCAGAAATGTGGGACTTGAGCCATGCCACCTACAATGGACAGGCCCGATGAGGACATCGAAAATTTAAGGGGGGTAGATTGTGATACCCCATATGATATGGATAAGGGTAGGTGGTGTATGGGATCCCACATTGCTTGGGAATGAGAAATTCTTGCTCTTTATAAGGTTCCAATGGGGCTCTAATTGTATCATTGACTTGTCCTTTTAGAGTATAGGCCATGTGGTTTGGGCCTTCCACTGGGGCCTTCCATTGGGGCGTTACATGAATATTTTTCTGTCCGATATCTATTCGTTTGACGGTAGCGAGCTAATTTTAAATTTGGATAGTCCCAAGTATTTGGTACATAAGAAGGGTATCAACAAGGAGGGTATTGGTCACGTACATAGTTCAGATGAGATGAGATGAGATGTTTAATTGAAAGTTGAATAAAATATTATTATAATGTTATTTTTATTTTAGAATTTAAAAAAGTTGAATTGTTTATTATATTATGTGGAAGTTTGAAAAAATTATAATAATTATATTATATGAGATAATTTGGTTTTATATAACTAAACCAGCCCTAGCAACCTTGACGAGTAACAAGAGAAGCTGGGGGAGAGAACGAAATTACTGTTCCAATTATTTATGGAAAATTATGCATACCATCTCGAAATTGAAATAGTTTGGCATGTTTAGATAATTGAGATGAGATAAAAATTATATAAACAATAGTAAAATAATTTGTGAATATTAGTGAAATAGTTTAAGTTAAGATGTTTTATAAGATTTTGGAAAGGAAAATTCTATACACCACACTACTATTTCACTTTTATCCCACTATGTAATATGTAACACATTTATCACCATTAAATCATCATTTATTGGATGTTTCTTTATCATCGAATAGTGATGAATGTGTCAGGTTGATGTAACAATAAATCACTCTCTAGAAAAAACCTCTTCCTTCTCTCTAAACCCTAAAGTTCAAGTTTGGAATCGAAAGGGGGTGGGAGCTCCGGCTCCCCCCCCTTCTTTCTCCTTTCCCCTTCCCCTCTTCGTCTGTCCAAGTTTATATGTGTAGTGTTTTTATTTTGTTTTGTTTTCAGGCCGAATAAGGGAGGATCGCCGTTCGAGTCTTTGCAGCCGTCTACCTCATACACGCGCCCCACCGGGGATGAAGCCCAGCCGCCGATCTTCAAGTCCACCAAATACGGCGTTCATCGGAGTGGAGCGTAGCCCGCACGCACGGGACGAAGTTCCGGATCTCATTGACGCGTGCTCACCACGCGCCACCGCGGAGCCCTCTGCCAATGCCATGCTCGGCTTCTCTGGCCTCCTTGACTCCGGGGCTTCCACGAGTGACCGGTGGTTTTCCTCCCAGAGTGACTAGCACCCTGCACTTGCCACTGCCGTCACTCGTGCACTGTTCATTCGATTTGGGTCTCTGTTTTTATTCTGTTCCAGTATTGTGTAGCGTCTGTTTTTGTGTTCTTGCGTTCTATGTTCACCCAAGTGAGGTGTTGTGCCTTTGGATCGTACGCAATCTGGGGCAAGAGCTATTCGAGAGTGGGGGGCGATGTCATGGCCAGTGATACCGTACGACCAGTGTTCGCGCGTAGGTGCTACCTACGTAGTGGAGGCTGTTGTGTCCGTGCGTGAGCTGGGTGCGCGTTCCATCAGGGCTCGAGATGCCGATGCTTGCGGTGGGCGTGTCGTCCGGGTCACACCGAGGCTTGTGGCTTTGTAGTTTAGTTGTTAGTTGAATGTGCTTTATTTGGTTTTTTGTTGTTCTTAGTTTTTAATAAAATTGATATAGGCTATTGGAGTTAGTATCCATAGCAGTGTCCCGTACTTTTCCTCCCTAGGAGGATAGAGGGGCCTTCTAGTTCTGTTTACAGAACGGTTTCTCTGTTTGGAGAGAGTTTATTGAGATGTTAAGACAATGTCCGCTACAAAGGAATTTGTGTGTGGGAAGCTCCAGAGCTTAGGCGTAGTTGGCTTATAGTTTGGATTTGTCCATGTATTAAGTCACATTTGTAACTTCGTTTTCATTAATGAAATGAGAGTATTTCTATCAAAAAAAAAATAGTGATGAATGTGTCACATCAAATTTTGTAAGATGAAAATAGGATGAGAGTATGATGTATGAGTAATGATACTCATCATCTTAACTTTTATCATCCTTTCATTATCCTATGATGTATCATTAAATGATTGGAGATTATTTATTAGATTTTACTTATAAACCTATCATCTAATGCCACATCATGGGATGATGGAAGGATGATATAAGTTAGGATGATGAATAGATTTTTTTTATAATGTATAGCATTACTCTAATTAGTTGACAATTTGAAATTAAAAATTATTTTTTATTTGAGTGATGTTTGGAAGTGAAATTATAAAAAATGTTGAGATACTCATCTCACTTTCCAAATATGGTCTTATTTTATTCTCAAATTAAAATCCATTTCAGTTTTTTTTTTTTTTGAATAAAACCTCTCTTTCATTTCATTCATAAAAACATTATTCAATACAATGCTTATCAAACTGTACATATCTATCAATAATTGTAGGACCCTCTAACTGTACCCTCTCCTCTTCACTTGTTTGGAGGACTGTCTATAAATGGACATTCACTCTCAGAGTAGCTCATTGCAAACAGAGATGGAGGCTTCAATGGATCTTTATGCTGTGCCCCTGTGGCTGAGGCTCTCCCTTCTCTTTCTTCTTCTGAAAAACAAAATCAATGGTCCAAAGCAAAAGAAGCGCCTTCCACATGGCCCTCCTACTATTCCCATTATTGGGAACATGCACCAGCTTGGTGAATTGGCTCACAAATCTTTGTCGCAACTTTCCAAAAAATATGGCCCAATCATGCTCCTCAAAATAGGTTCTAAAACAATTATTAACATCTCTTCAGCTGAGGCTGCAAGACAAGTCTTAAAGGTTCATGATATTGACTATTGCAGTAGACCTGTCTCTTCCACCACCGGGAGACTGACGTACAATTTCAAAGACATAGTTTTCGCACCTTACAGTGATTATTGGAGAGAAATGAGGAAAATCTGTGCTCTTGAGCTTTTTAGCGTGGCTAGGGTGCAGTCATATCGCTTTATTAGGGAAGAAGAAGTAGCTTCTCTTGTTAATTCAATTTCTTAGTCTGCATCTTCTGCAACCCCTGTTGATCTTTCTGAGAAGATGTTGGCTCTCACAACAAATATACTCTGTCAGACTGCTTTCAGAAAGAATTTTCGTGGAAGTGGTTTGGATAATGAAAGGCTTCGAGAAGTTGTTCATGAGGTCGAAGTCATGTTTGCAAGCTTCAGTGCAACTGAATTCTTTCCATACGTGGGATGGATTATTGACAGGCTCTCTGGTCGGATTCGAAGACTCGAAAAGATTTTTTGTGGTTTGGATGATTTTCTGCAACAGGCCATTGATCTTCATCTCAAGCCCAAGAAGACAGAACAAGACCACGAAGACCTTATCGACGTGTTGCTAAGAATAGAAAGGGATCAGCAAACCAACACCGGTGCTCCTCCGTTCAATAAAGATAACATTAAGGCCATCTTCTTCGTAAGGACTCGATCTTTCCTACCATGGTTTTTTTATCACGTTTCTGTGTGTTTTCTCCATTAATCTTAATTTCTTGAGTTTATCGGGTCTTAGGTTTGTATGTTCTAATCATCATTTCGCAATCTTTCTTTGTGTATGTCAGGATATGTTTTTGGGTGGAAGCAACACTGCTGCAGTCACCATGCTATGGGCAATGGCGGAGCTTGCAAGGAACCCACGAGCGATGAAGAAAGCACAGGATGAAGTCAGAAACGACATTGGAAACAAAGGAAAAGTCACCAAAAGCGACATAACTCATCTTCATTACCTGAAGATGATAATCAAAGAAACATTTAGATTGCACCCTCCAGCCGCAATCCTTCTTCCAAGACAAACCATGGCAGACGTTAAGATCAGCGGTTATGACATTGCCCCCAACTCATTGCTCCAAGTAAATGCTTGGGCGCTAGGACGAGACCCTGAATACTGGAAGAACCCATAAGAGTTCTACCCAGAAAGGTTTGTCGATAGCTCTATCGATTATAAAGGACAACATTTTGAGTTATTGCCATTTGGATCTGGTAGAAGAGGTTGTCCTGGGATATACATGGGAGCGACCACCGTAGAACTTTCACTTGCGAATCTTTTGTAACGCCTCGGTCCTGTACGGGTCGGAGAGTTACTTCCTATCTCTTAAACTCACATTTTAACAATACAATAATAGACTCTAAATTCCCAATAGCATATAGAAAATTCGATTCAAACTAATTTCCTCAATATAACCAATTTTCCAAAAAATGCCAAGTCATCATAACACAATAAAATTTCTTAATAAAAATGGCCAATACTCATAAAAACTTTCTATGTTTAATCCTCTATACTTAAAACATCTCACCCAATGCCTCATAATCTTGATCCTCAGCTGAACCATCAAAATATTTGAAAAATATTGTGGAGATAAGGGGTGAGTTATCAACAACTCAGTAAGCAGATAGCATATACTAGCATGTAAACATGAGCATTTATAACGTTCGATATGCAGAACAAAACATTTTCTTTCAGAATGCAGAAACAACATATTTACTTTCGAAATGCATAAACGAAACTTGGTACAAAACATCAGAGCGAAATTTTCAGAAAAACAAAATTGTTACCGAAAAGAAAATCCTTTGGCATATCCAAACTGAAACATTAAATTCATATCATCTCATAGCTTCACATCGGGACAAATACCATGTTTAACCCCCGTGGTAGGGTTATAAACCACCATTATACCCTTGGCTGGGCCGTATACCATGTTTAACCCCCGTGGTAGGGTTATAAACCACCACTATACTCATGGCTGGACCGTATACCATGTTTCACCCCCGTGGTGGGGTTATAAACCACCATTATACCTGTGGCTAGGCCGTATACCATGTTTCACCCCCATGGTAGGGTTATAAACCACCATTATACCCGTGGCTATGCCTTAATAGAAACAGAACGGATGTTTCGCACGTAAAATTCGATGATGTTTGAATGTAACATTCGGATGTTACAGGAGAAGAGTTCGAACATATCATTTTTAACGATCGAATGTTAGTTTGCCGTTTGAATTTATCAATTCTCATCATTCAAACATTTAGATTGTTTGTGCGAGTGTCTTACATTCGAACGTTTTGTTCGAATTCGCTGGCATTTTGTTTGAACGTTGATCCGAACGTGTATCAATGTTCGAATGTTTATTCTTTACATGCGAACGTTATGACCAGAAATAGTGATTTCATAAAATTAAAAAACATTCAAATTGTTTCATATTATACCATAAATGTAACAACTAATAATGTCGTATAGAGTTATTTTATTACCTAAACTGTGTCCACCTTTACAATTAATATTAATGCATCCTTCATCTCCTCTCAAAGGGTTTTCCTCTGTAGAGGATTCTGCTTGTCGTAGTACAGGATCTCTTTTGATTTTGCAAACTAGAGGCTGGTGGTAGAATGGACGAGGGGTTAGAGGAGATGTAGAAGAGAATGTCCCTAACCGTGAAGGAAAGTGAGGAGGTTATTGTGGAGGTCCATAAATTGGAAGCGGTCGCCCTTAGCGGTGGTAATTGTTTGCTGGTTAAACTACTCACCGATTGTCATTATAATCGGGAAGCTTTTAAGATGGCAATGAAGAAAGCATTGAGACCGGTCAGGAAAGTTCAGTTTAGAGAATTAAACCGTGTAATCTTGTTGGTAGAGTTTGAAGATCCCCGTGATAAGGATCGAGTTATAAGAGATGGTCCTTGGTTGTTTGATAAGCAATTGGTGCTGGTAAAGGAGGTTGAAGGGCACAAATAGGTCCATCAAATTCATCTCACTGAGGCCATTGTCTGGGTGCGTTTGCATGACCTTCCTTTAATTGTTAGAATTGACTACATTGGTCATCTGATTGGAGACACTATAGGTAAAGTGAAGGTAGTTGATATTGATGAGGGGGAAATGGCGTGGGAGGAATTCATGCGGGTTCGGATTAACATTGATATTACGAAGCCACTGCTACATGGGGAGATGCTTAATATTGGTTCTGTTGATCCTATCTGGGTTAGATTCTCTTACGAACGGCTCCCTAATTTTGTTACTGTTGTGGTTGCCTAGGCCATAACCATACGGATTGCGAGCTATGGAAGTCTAGCAAGAATAAGTTTGTAAAAGATGATTTCCCCTATGGAAGTTAGCTACGTGCTGGAAGTCCAAGTTTTTTACGGTGGTCTCAACGGCCACATTTGAGTAGCACCGGGAATTGAGCTCCTATAAATGCTCCGACGTCCGGCTTCGGCACAGAAGATTCTGCTAAGGAAACTGGCAAAAATGTCAAAGATGTTGCAGAGATTATGGAAACTGAAGTGGTAAAGAATCAATAGTTGACTGATAAGGATGGGAGTCCTGATATTACGAATCCGTTGCTATCCTTAAATCCCCTAAATTTCGGCTTGAATGATTTGGTGTCTAGGAAGGAAATGGATGCTGGTGTTGTGCCAATACTTGATGAGGGGATGGGTCAAAATTTGAATTCAGTGAATGGGCAGATGGAAAACACGCAGACGTTAGAAGATCTTAATCCCATGAACTTCAGAGTGAATAATATGGTGGTTGAGCAGCACACAGATGTTAAGACTTACATAGAGTTGAGTGAGGATCGGGTGGGAAGTGTTGTGGATCAGGCACAAGATCTAATGGGCTTGCAAGATATGTTAATATGGCCCGAAATATGAGAACCAAGAACCGAGGTTGGGCCTAAGCTTGCCCAACAAGAGGGCCTGGATCTAATGGGATGAAAGAGGCCTGACGTTTTGAAAGGGGGCTAAGTGGAAACGGATGTCTAATATTAATAGCATTTCATCTCCAAGTTCAAATAGCTCACAATGGACATGTTCAACCCGTAAGCGAAAGGTGAAGGTAGAGGATGGTGGGGATACTATCAGAACCACTAAGTGAAGGCATGCTAGGAGTATTTCGGTAGAGGGACTTGCGGAGTCCCAAATTTCCTTATCGGCAGTAGCTGATGATCAACACCGCCGAGAGCTATGAAACTCCTCAGATGGAATGTCTGTGGGCTTGGGAACCCATGCGGCATTTGAACCCTTCGTGATCTCATCAAGAAGGAAGCTCCTGACATTATGTTTCTTCAGGAAACTAGGTTACAGGTGGGTGATTTTGATTCTTGTAAGTTTAAGCTTGGGTTTAGTAACTGTTTGTAGTGAATAGTGAGGGAAGGAGTGGTGCTATTGCGATGTTGTGGGGAAGGGATGTTCATTTAACGATTCTGAATTACTCAAAATTCCATTTTGATGCATGTGTTATGGTGGATGGGATTAGTATGGATAAGTTATTTCTTACAAGGGTTTATGGACATCTGGACCATAGCTTTAGACATAGGACGTGGGATTTGATTTGTTCCTTGTGTAGATGGGAGATGATGAGGCATGGTTTGTATTTGGTGATTTTAATGAAATCCTCTATCAGCATGAGAAGTGGGGAGGCTGAGATAGGCCTGAAAGACAGATGCTGGATTTTTCAAAGGTTGTTAATGATTGTTTATTGAGGGATATAGCTGTTGTGGAAAGGAGAAGGGAGAAGCCATTTAGGTTTGAAGCCATGTGGTTAGGAGAGAAAGGTTGTGATAACATTGTGGAAGATACCTGGAGGAGGGTCACTAACAACAACTCTATGTATGATTTGATGAATATGATCTCAGATTGTGGCCAACGGCTTCAAGCTTGGAATCGCACTAGTTTTGGCCAAGTGCAGAAGAAACTAAAACAAGCTAAGCTTTGATTAAGGCAATTGCAAGAAAGTGACCCAATGAGTTTAAGAAGGACTAAGCAGCAGGCTATCAGGGATGATGTTCAGAAGTGGCTAGAGCGGGATGAAGTTATATGGAGGCTGAGGTCCAAGGCACTTTGGTTTAGGGAGGGGGACCAGTACTTGAAGTTTTTTCATACAAAGGCTTCTCACATAAGGAAGAAGAATTTTAATGGAAAATTGCAAAATGATGAGGGGGAATGGTAGGAAGGGGAGTTAAGGGATGGTTTGATTACTGAATATTTTCAGAAGCTATTTACAACTGCAGATCAAAGATCCCATGGATTTTCTGGATGCTCTGGTAGGAAGGGTTTCTAATGCTATAATTGATGATTTATCCAAAAGGTATACAGAGGCTGAAGTTCAGGAGGCTCTGAAGTAGATGGATCCAGCCAAAGCCCCAAGACTTGATGGTATGGCTCCATTGTTTTTCCAAAAGTATTGGCATCTTGTTGGTAATTCTGTTACTCATTCTATTTTAGATGCTTTAAGTACTGGGTCTTTTCCATCTTCTTTAAACCATACTTTTATAACATTAATTCCAAAGAGGAAGAACCCAATGAAGGTAGCAGAGTTTAGACCCATTAGTCTATGCAATGTGGTCTACAAATTGATTTTGAAAGTAATAGCCAATAGAATGAAGAAGTTTTTGCCTAGCCTTATCTCGGATTCACAATGTGCTTTTGTGCCTAGTTGTTTAATTACTGATAATGGGCTTGTGGCTTATGAGTTAATCCACTATCTAAAAAGAAAGAGGAAGTGTAAGAAAGGCTATATGTCCCTTAAACTTGATATGAGTAAAGCCTACGACTGAGTTGAGTGAGATTTCTTAGAGAATGTGATGGGTACCATGGGTTTTGACAACAATTTGGTTAAGTTGATAATGTGTTGTGTTAAAACTGCTATTTTTTCAGTGCTGGTGAATGGGGAACCAAAAGGAACTATAGTTCCAAGTAGAGGCTTAAGACAAGGGGACACATTGTCCCCTTATCTATTCTTGTTATGTACCGAAGGACTCATTTCTTTACTAAAAGTTGCTGCTCTTGACCATGATATTCCTTGGATCAAAATATGTAGAGGTGCTCCTTTCATAAACCACTTACTGTTTGCTAATGATTCAGTAATATTCTGTAAAGCAGAAGTGGGGGAAAATAGGAAGATACAAGCCTTATTGGAGAGAGATGAGCTAGCCTCGGGTCATAAAATTAATAAGGAAAAAACAGCCATGGTTTTTTCAAGCAATGTGTCTCTTGTAAGGTAGAATGAGTCAATGCAGTTATGGGGAGTTCAAGGGGTTCAAAAATATGAAAAGTACCTAGGATTACCTCTTGATGTTGGAAGATCAAAATCCAAGGCATTTTCTGATATCAAGCAAAGAGTATGGAAAAAATTGCAGTGCTGGAAGGAGCATTTATTATCACAATGAAGGAGAGAAATTCTGATTAAAGCAGTTGCCCTGTCCATTCCAACCTACTAAATGAGTTGCTTTCTGTTACTGTTACCTGCTGGCTTTTGTACTGAGTTGGAGGCAATGATGGCTAAATTTTGGTGGGGTCAGAGGAACAAAGAAAGGAAGATACATTGGCTAAGTTGGCAAAAAATGTGAGATTCGAAGGGGAAGGGAGGTCTGGGTTTGAAGTCTCTACATGGTTTTAATTTGGCTTTGTTAGCCAAACAAATTCGGCGCATCTTGAAAGAAACAGACTCTTTGTTGCATAAAATTTACAAAGCCAGATATTTTCCTAATGATTCTTTGTTAGAAGTTGGACTAGGAATAAACCCATCTTTTGCCTGGTTAGGCATTTTGGAAGCTAAGGAGTTATGGAAGCATGGTTGTGTATGGAAGATTGGGGATGGGAGGATTGCAAATTGTGGAAAGACCCCTGGATACCTGGACACCAAGCATTCATGCAGGAACATATTGATCTCAAAGTTGATTTCGAAGAAGCTTCCATGGCTAGTTTGATAGATACTCAGGCTGGAGGGTGTATTGTGGCACAATTAAGGGCTCTCTTCAATCCAAACATAGTTGCAGACATTTTGAAGGCGCCTCTCTACTTAGGGAGCAACCAGATCAGTGGATTTGGTCTCAAGAGCAAAGTGGAAAGTTTAGTGTAAGAAGCTGTATGGCTAGTTATGGAGAGGAAACATGGTACTATAGGGGAATATTCAAACTCAAACCAACAAAGGAAATTCTGGAAGGCCTTGTGGAAAATGAAAGTCCCAAATAAAATTAAAATTTTTGCTTGGCAAGCATGCAAAGAGGGATTACCTTCAAAATTGAACTTGTACAAGAGACATGACTTATTAGATGTTTCCTGTTGTTTCTGCAGGGAAGGGGTCGAAAACCGTGCACATGCCATATTCTATCTTTTCTACATGGAATTCTTATGTGCCTATAATGCAATCTTTGGACAGAAATATGGCTATTATGCAGGTTGCTATGAAGGTAGTTCAGCAGGGTAAGGAAGGGGAGTTAGCCTTAATGTTTTGTCTTGCTTGGGATTTCTAGTGGAGGAGGAACCAGATGGTGCATGAGCATAAGAATGTAGAGGTGAAGCAAGTCAATGACAATGCATTATCTGTGTTCAATTCTTTTAAGAAAATACGTCTGCTTCCATGGCCTATGATTCATAGTTTTTACGACTGGAAGCCACCTCCCATAGAGTGGTTAAAAGTCAATGTTGATGGTTCTGTTTTTAGGGATATTCACAAAGCTAGAGTGGGTTTGCTGCTTCGAAATGATTGGAGTGAGGTTCTCTAGGCAGCTACCAAGGTTGAAGAGGAAGGGATTGATGTGGAAGCTATCGGACTACTAGCTATATTTTGAGCTTTACAATTGTGTGTGGGTATGGGAATTAACAAGTTAGTAGTGGAGTCAGATTGTTTGATGGCAGTGCAAGTGTTGAATGCAGAACCTGAAGTTGCAGCTATGCTTAAGGCCCTGGTACTTGAAATTAGGAAGCTTTAGGCTTTATATACCGAATGCCAAATACAACATGTTTATAGAGAAGGAAATGGGGTAGCCCACAAGCTTGCCCGTTATACATGGAATGTTGAGATTATCACAATGTGGTTTGATTGTTTTCCAGACTTTCTTTCCCAAGCCATTTGGCTTGATAAATCTCTGTAAACACTATTCTATTAATGAAATGTTTGTTCCTTTTCAAAAAAAATAATAATGTCTTATAGAGTTGCAAAAATAAACGATAAAAATTTATAATACTGATAATGATAATGATAATGATATATTGATCATTTCTTTTTCTTTCCTCGCCCACTGCGATGTTGCTGAATTGACATAACATGTTCCATTTGGACCATCATCTCCCTCTGCACTTGCTCTTGGACTTCAATGTGTATTCTCTCATTGCGGTCTCTTTGTTGCTTCTGCAAACAAGTCTCTAAATCAGATTATTGCGATAAGAGAGACTCCAACTCCTACTGTCTCGACTTCATTTGATCAATTTTTTGGCGTGTTGCATCTAAATATTTAGTAAGATTGTTAATTTCCAAAGTCGACGTCTTGGAGGATGAAATGACACACTTGAAAGAACATCCCAAACCTATTACCAGACCAGATTTGGTTCTGAGTACTTGCGTGAATATGTCTATCACTAGGAGAGGATTCCTTAGAGGCTGATTGGATCTCAGTCATTTTTTCTTGCAATTACAACAAAAATATGATAATAAAGCTCACATATTAAAAGAAATGAGGAATCAAACATAATATGTTGGTACATGTTGCACAATTTAGTCACAAGAAATAATATCACTTATATAATTATTTTTAGCGACAGGATCAACCCACTCACTGTGCTTATCAGTGTGAGTAGCAGCATAGACATGAATTAGGGAGAAATTTTCAGGATCATCATATTTCTAACAAAGCTACATTAGTAAATTTTAAAATTAATGTTAGTACTTAAATCAAACAATATAATAAAAATGAGTGAGAATTAATAAGTTATCAATTACCATTTTATCAGTAAGATGTTGGAATGACCTTAAGCCGGCGTGATGGTGGATTGTCAAAGTCGTTCTATTATGTACATTGATTGAACTTAAGTGCTGCAGGAGAAATTAACAATGTTAAATATAATATATGAAACCAATATAGATGTAAATAACTTATAGGGAATAAATCTAAAATACTTGATAATCTGGACTTGCGAAAAGATCACAACACTTCCTCCAATTGTCTAACTTCATTTTTTGAAAAGGAGACTGAACAACCTCTTCCAACGTCTCAAACTTCTTGTAGTGGTCATAGCATCGTCCCTTGTGATGCCAAAATAAGGTAGCCATCAACTCGTTCACAGTTCACACATCCTCGCTATAGTCAAAATTGAGGCCGAATTCATCCTAAGAAGTGAATTGCATCAAATATGTGAAATCAAAACATCTCTAAATAAATTTACGTTCGTATATAAACTCACCAATACGTTCGTATCTCTCCATGATCGCACATAAGATGGGGCATAAACACGGATTAGTGTGCTGACATAGGACGCAAGCGATGCTGCACTATCATCCACTTCTCCAGCGAAGCTATCAGGAATGTTGACCTTGATTTTTTTGTGCCTTCTATTTCTTTCTAAAGCAAGGCAACGTGTATAGCCACGCCTGCGACATGACAATGCAGAAACTAATATTTTTAAAATAATTAAATACAGTCCCCAAAGTATTGAAATATAACTAATCATCAACAAAAGTTTCTTATTGGTAGGTGTCGACGGTCTGTCTCTCTCCTGTGCATTAACTTGTCTAGGAGTGGAGTCCTCTGTTGGGGAGTCATGAACGAGTTTGGGACTTGGGGGAGGAGACACATTTCGTTTTGGTGACATCCTTGAAAATGATTAATATTTGTTTTAAAAAACTTAGTATAGAATAATTTATAAAAAAATGTATTGTATTGTCACCTATGTAAATAATATACATAATATTTTTATTCATCATCTCCAGATATATTTTTCATACTTGTTTCAGAATTGACTTCAATAACATCTTCGCTGTCATCATCTTCTTCTTCATCTTCTTGATTGACTTTCTCTTCGAACTCTTCTTCTTCTTCTTCAGACTCTTCTTATTCTTCTTCTTTACTTTCTTCATGAACTAAATAATCATTTAATACGGATGGGTCGAGATGTGCGGGTTGGACATCATCTCTACATAAGGGGATTAGTTCAAGTGCACCGAGGTTAACAAATAAATTTATACCCTCTCCATCTTCCTGGTAGGCCTCTATAATCGGAGTGTCATCTTGGTCTCCACTACGGTCGTGATTCGCTACCATTCATGTATCATATATATTCTGAGGCACAAATTTTTGTACGACTTGCTATGCTATCTCTCAACTATCTTCATCGACCCCTTTCATTAGATCAACCAAGTAATAGACTTGGGTAGTTTGACAAGCCAATACGAATGGATCATCTTCGTACCATTTACATGTAGTATTGACACTCGTAAAGTGACTATACCTATATATCGAAATTCGACCACCACCTATATCCCACCAATCAAATTTAAAAACATATGTCACATTCTCACCCAAGTATTTTAATCAGATGATGTCACGTATGACACCATAATAGTCAATTTCATCTATTCCATGACTTTCCTCGACCAACACACCACAATTTTGCATCTCTTGATTACGTTCACGGTCCATAATATGGAATCTATAACCTCGACCGTGCATGCAGTGTATCGAAGTGCTTTGTGTGGGGGACCACGGGCCAATACATGCATTTTAGAAGAAACTGATGCAAGATCATTAGCACGTTGTTCCAAAATCTAACAATTGAAATAGTAACAAAAGTATTAAAAGTAAAAAATAACTAAAATGGCTCAAAGTGATTTTAAGTCATGGGACATTTAAAATGCATACGCATTGCTCAAACCATCCGAAAAATTCTTCTCCATGTCTCGCCTTTATATTCTCTACGCCTTTTGTCCTAAGTTTGTCCATGTGCTCACTGTATGGAAGTACAAAAAAATAGGATATGTGCATTACATAATATGTTATATAATAATATTTTTTATTAGAATTATTCGAACTATGCAGTGAAATACCTGAGGTAGTCATTAATCTCCTAACAATTATTCAACACGTACCACTGAGCTTTTCCTAACACTCTACCAATTAAGTCGTATCCTGTTTGTGCACCAAAGGGCCGTACATTCTGGAAAAACACTGATAGCTCACAAGGGGGAGGAGCAGCAAGATTAGTATTCCGCTCTTCACGATTAAATCATGTCTCAACACCACGAAGATATAGAGAGCAAAATGTCAACCATTCATCGTGTATATAAGCCTCTACTATTGAACCCTCATCTCGAGCTTTATTCCCAACAGTACGCTTTAATCTACCCAAACATCTTTCAACTAGATACATCCAACGGAACTGCACCGGGCCACCTAACATTACCTCCCGAGGTAGATGTATTGCTAAATGGACCATTACATTGAAAAATGATAGTGAAAAGATCTGCTCGAATTTAAATAATATATTAGCAATGTCTTCTTCCAACTTCCATAACATATCTCGATTTACAATCTGAGAGCATAAATCATTGAAAAACATGCAAAGTTCGGTTATGGTAACACGTACATTAGAAGTCAGTTTACCTCAAATTCCCACCGGTAACAATTTTGCAAGATTACATGACAATCATGACTTTTCAATCCACTTATTTTCTAGTCATTAGGGCTTATGCATCTACCGAGATTGGATGCATAACCATCTGGCAACTTCATACCTTGCAACCACTTGCAAAAATCCATCCTCTCTTCTCCTGTCATCGTAAAACATGCATGCGACATAACCACCCTATTGCCTTCCATTCGCAAATACAGATTATGTTCAATTCCCATTATCTTAAGATCTTTTCGTGTCTTAATAGTGTCCTTCGTCTTTTTGTTAATGCTCATCAATGTCCCCAAAACATTGTCACAAATATTATTCTCTATGTGCATTACATCCAAACTATATCGTAACATCCATGATGACCAATTCAATTCAATTCTTTATTCTCTACGCTTTATCCAATTCAATTCTGTAGGGCCTCGTTTTCTCTTGTTCTTTTCTCTACCTTTGCCAAAATTGTTCACTATAACTTCCCATAACTGTTCGACTATCTCATCCCCAGTCAACTCCTTCGGTGTAGTTCTATCCTTAACTCTCCCATCAAATTTAGCACATTCTTTTCGGCATGAATGATTTCCTGATAGATATCGTCAATGGCCCAAGAAGCACATCTCCTGCGAATATTTTAGCCACTCGCTAACAGTTTCTTTATTACATGTGGGACACGCTAACTTCCCTTTAGTACTCCAACCGGAAAGGTTCCCATATGCTGGAAAATCATTTAGCATCCACATTACTACAGCATGCATCTGGAAAGATGTCGATGTGTATGCATCAAAAGTTATGACTCTTGTTTCCCATAGATCTTTCAACACTTCAATTAACGGATGCATGAATACGTCAATATCATTCCCAAGTGATATTGGGCCGAGGATATTAGGATAAGTAAAGTTAACAAAAAATTTGGTGCCTTCTTGCACCTCCATGGTGGAAGATTATATAGAATCAACATAGGGGCCAAGTGTTGTAACTTGTACTTATATTGCCAAATGGATTGAACTGTCCATTGTCAGTCCTAGATGCACATTACTAGATTCATTGCCAAACTCTGGCTATTGATCATCAAACCTTTGCCACACAAGTAAGTCAAATGGGTGCCTCATATATTCGTCATCCTTAACTCTTTTCTCCTCGTGCCAACTCATATCTTGAGTTGTTTTGTTAAACATATATAGCCTTGCAATCTGGGTTTCATCAGGAAATAACACAAAATGTTCACCAGAATATTTTTCTTACCCTTCCACCTCAACTCTCCGCATACGTGACAAATTTATTTTTCCTCATTCTCTTTCCAAAATAAAACACAATCATTCTTGCATGCATGTATGGAATTGTACTCAAACCCAAAACCCTTTCTCAACTATTTTGCTTCATAAAAATTCTTTGGCAATGCAAAACCTTCAGGAAGCACCTCATTAAACAAGTCTAAGACCATGTTGATTGCTTTTGTCAACATCTCACACAACGACTTAATGTGAAGCAGCCGTACAATAAACGACATTTTGTTGTGTTTTGTACATCCACATTTTAGAGAAATTCTCCGATTTAGTCCCTCAACCACTTGAGGCGTCCTTGTCCATTTCATCCATAAACATCCCAATTTAATGTCATCCAACATCTCCTCCATCTCATCCCGCTCATTAAGCTCATCTTGCTTGGTATCTTCATCCATGTGCTACATATCAATACCATGATTGAACATAACCTCAGTTGATTGTTCGTATGGCTCACCATGCAATACCCATCGGGTATACCCAAAATCCATACCATTCACAAATATATGACTTTCTACTTCATCCAATCCTATAGCGCACACATTTTTGCACTCACGACATGGATACTTAATGTAACAACGACTATCAGTAGAGGCCAAAGCAAAATCAATGAAGGCTCTAACTCTACATGCATACACATCATAGTCCTTTCCAGGTCTATTGCCAAGATGCATCCAACTTTTATCCATTTCTAAAAAAAAACTTAGTGATTAGTATAATGCAAATAAATTTCACATGCATCACATGCTCCAATTCTCACTGCTCTTTAGATCTTCAGTAGTTGGTCCTATCCCATTCAAGATTACATCATCCATATTACATAAATTTTGTCACTCTTCTACCTCCCCATAGTTCTCCAAGTATACATATTCACAAAGAGGGATTCTCATTCTGTGAACAGTATATCCGAAGAACAAATGAGGAAGACATTGAAATCTCATACTAAACATGTAAAGTAGGAGTAACAAAAATATGCAATATAGATAATATAATCTCAAACTGTCTACATTGGACAATTCATGAATTAGTGAATACCTGAGTGTGCACGAATTCCCAAATGGGTCTAAGGTTATTCATGCAATGTTACTCAAAATCTAGCAAATAACATATACATATATACGACACACAAGCTATATCGAAAGTTATTTACTAAGTATGCTATTTCTTACCTAGTACTCTTTTATCTTAAATGTTTTATTTTTGTTTTATCTTTTTGAAAAGAGATGAGGTCACATGTCCAAGAGCGATCCCGGCCCACTTTTATTAGAAAAAACCTCACTTATGGCAGAGGAAAACCATGGCAACATCCAAGACCCCACAGGATTTACATAAATGCCCGTCCCATGAGAGAATGACCAAAACTTTGACAACTAAAAACCAACATAAACAAACCAGGACACTTATTAAAGAGACCTATACAATGACTAACGACTAATCAACATAAACGTAAACAAAGAGTCCGCATCAATGTAAACGAATACGTAAGCGTAAATGCAAAATGCCCTCACTAACGTAAACGAAAAACAACGTCAAAGCAAGCACGACAACAAAAATATAAACATAATGGCCTCCAGCCCAGAAGGCCACAAAACTACCTCTTTCTTAAGCACGGCAAACCACATTTATCCAAACATAAAATCCCTTTGAGCTCCCTTGGAGTGTTAGCCGACGTAAACTTCTGCATAATCCCAGTACTACAAGCTTTAGCAAGCCAGTCCGTAGCTTTATTTCCCTCTTGAAACACATGTCTAAACCGAATATTGAGGCATCGGATGAGCAAGCTTATTTCCTCCCAAAAATCCTCCAAGTACCAAACCTGACATCTGCCTTTCTCTAGCCATTTATGAAAGACAAGTCTAATTCAACAACAATATTCACCAATCCCATGGCCTTACATCTGTGCAATCCAAATAGAACCCCTAACAACTCAGGTTTATTATTTGAACCGAAGACAATATGTTCAGAATAGGCAAAAATTAGATTTCCCTCATGATGAATTAACTTAAATGTTTTATTTAATAAGTTTGTTATCATGATTTAACTTTTTATATAATATCTTATTAATTAATTTATATTAGTATATATAAATTAAATTAAAGTTAAAGTTATTATTTATTTATTAATCATTTATTTTTGTTAATTATTTACTAAGTATGTTATTTCTTACCTAGTACTCTTTTATCTTAAATGTTTTATTTAATAAGTATGGTATCATGAATTCCCTTTTTGTATAATATCTTATTAATTAATTTATATTAGTATATATAAATTAAATTAAAGTGAAAAATATTATTTATTTTTTAATCATTTGTTTTTTATTAGTTATTTACTAAGTATGCTATTTCTTACTTAGTACTCTTTTATCTTTAATGTTTTATTTTAGAAATTTATCTTATTAATTAATTAATGTTTTACAGGCCTTGTTTGCATTTAAAACCCACCTCAACTCATATCATCTCATCATTATAACTTTTCCAAATTCATGCACAAAATATAATAAACAATTCAATTTTTTCAAATCACAAAACAACTTTCTCAAATTCCCACACAAAATATAATAAATAATTCAACTTTTATTCTACTATTCACAAACCACTCAACTCATTTCTGAATCCAAACCACTCAGTACTCTTTTATCTAATCGTATCTCCTACATTCACAACATATTCACAATTAAATACCAATACATTCACAATATATTCATAACATATTCTTATTAAATTCACAATCAATTATCTAACAACATATTCACAATATCCAACCATATTCAAAATAAATTATACAACATATTCACAATATCCAAACATATTCACATACTCACATTTTCACAACAATATTCACAACAAAATGTAGAAATATACCTAGCAATTTCCTCACAATATTAATTCCCAACAAATATCAAGCTTCCCCCAAGAAATAATCCTTCAAACAAAAACACAATACTAGTTAGTATAAATTAAATAATACGTAGAAATATCACAACATTATCCAAATAAGTAAATAAAATATACTACTAACCTCACAATATTAAAATCTTTTCTCTCTCTCTCTCTCTCTAACGCTCTCTCACTCTCTCTCCCTCACTCTTACTCTCTCTCATTGAATTAGCCATGTAACGTGAGGAAGGCATGGATTAAATGCCACAGACTTGTCTGGGGCGACATTAATTTTTTACAAAATTTTTGGACTTATTGCAGCGACAAAGTCGCTCCAATAGGTCTTCCATACTCAAACGACAATGTATTAAAGTTGTCTCAAGCTATTGCAATGACATTTTAAATGAAAATTCGCCACATCAAAATTTCGGTCAGTTAAAACATCACAATATATGTTTGCATATTACGTGAAATTTTGGTTCCCACTGAAAGAACCGCCTAATTTTTAACACCCACAAATGTTCGAATGTACAATAGTTCATGTGCGAACGTTACGTTAATAATCCCAAAACAAGCATAGATCATGCGGATTAAGTTCGAATGTATAATTCAAAACGTTCGCACGTTTTGTTGATGATTTCACAAGTGGATGACCCCTAATTCACGCTAGAAAGATCCCACCATTTTTCCATTCACATTTGCACATCTTGGCATAACGTTCGTACGTATACGCATCTACATTAGAATGTTAAGTATATTCGTTCTAACGTAATTGTCATCAATTTCTCTTACAAATAACGTGGGAAAAGATACTGCCAAATTTTTCAAAACGTTCGCACATGTAAATCCACGTTCGGACGTCAATACAAAACGTTCGAATGTAGATTTGTATTGTTCGAACGTAATTCACATATTTATATATTTTTAAACAATAGTGGTTTATATAACCATAGTGGTTTATATATTTATATATTATTCACTTATAGTATATTAGTACATAACATTAATTATTAATAACAATGTTATTAATTACATAACAATACTAGTGCGCTATGTACTAGTATAACTTATATACTAGTACATAATGGTATTAGTATAACATATATTATTAGCTTAAAATATGTTAAAGAACAAAATTAATTGTTAATTACACTTTATTAAGCTAATTAACAACACTAGACTAATATATATAGTATGTATACTAGTGCATAGAGCATAAGTATAGTGTATATATAATATATTATTTCTTATGAATTATAAAAAATTTATTTTAGAGACATTCGACTGTACCAACATAATATTCGCATTTTCTGGCATTGAGTACAAGCGTTCGCACATACTAACATAACAATTGCATGTAACAGGAATTAAGTTATTAAACGTTTGGACGTTATAATTGAAGCATTTGGATGTCTTTCTCTCATTAATTGGCGTTCGCAAGTTAACTATTAAACGTTTGATCATTAAGTGTATAAAAGCTCAAATCAGAATGCAAAATGGCACAACTCACATTTCTCTCAAAACTTAATCTGTCACCTCCGTCGCATACTACTTCTTGCACCCCCGCCGCTGCCGTCAAACTTTGTCACAACCATCACAAAAGAGATAGGCATCCCTGTAACGCTGCGGTCCCCCCCGGTCGAAGAGTTACTTTCTATCACTTAAACTCACATTTCAACAATATAAATATAGACTCCAAATTCCCAATATCATATAGAAATTTCAATTCAAACTAATTTTCTCAATATAGCCAATTTTCCAAAATGCTAAGTTATCATAACACAATAAAATTTTTTAATAAAAAATGGCCAATACTCATGAAAACTTTCTATACTTAATCTACTATACTTAAATCATCTCACTCAATGTCTCATAATCTTGATTCTCAGCTGAATCATAAAAATATTTGAAAAAATATTGTGGAGATAAGGGGTGAGTTATCAATAACTTAGTAAGTAGAGAACTTATACTAACATGTAAACATGAGCATTTATAAAGTTCAGTATACAGAACAAAACATTTACTTTCAGAATGCAGAAACAACATATTTATTTTTAGAATGCATAAACAAAACTTGTTACAAAACATCAGAATGAAACTTTCAGAAAAACTTTCTTATTCAAAAATCCTTCGGCATATCATAAATTGAGACATCATCTTCATATCATATCGGAGCATTATATCGGGACAAATACCATGTTTAACCCCAATGGTAGGGTTATAAACCACCATTATACCTGTGGATGGGTCATATACCATGTTTCACCCTGTGGTAGGATTATAAATCACCATTATACATGTGGCTAGGCCATATACCGTGTTTCACCCTGTGGTAGGATTATAAATCACCATTATACTCGTGACTAGGACATATATCAAATTTCACCCCCGTGGTTGGGTCATAAACTACCATTATACCTGTAGTTGAACCTTAATAGAAACAGAACAGAACAACATTAGAACAGATCATATTCAGATACAGAATCAGAATTCATGCCAAGGATTTTAGATGCCACATCATATCAAAACCGAATATTGAACAGCTTCAGATCATTTCACATGTTCGAGAAAACAGAATCAAAACATCTTCTTTTATTCACAACAAAAACCTTTAGATTTTCATATTTGCTCTTTTTGCATAGTTCGGAAACAGAATGCACAATATTAGCTCATGTCTATACTAGTCATGATAGAAAATAATTTCTCATATATAGAATTTATGCATATGCAGAACAACATCTGAGATCGTTTTCATATTTCTTTTAGAAAACAAACATGCAAATTTTCAAAGTCAATCTCATTTCATTTTTTTTCTGCAAAACTAGTATATGAACTCCGTTTACTTGGACTTTTTAACTTTTTAGGAATTATCCACAACAGTACAAAGCAATTGTCAATCGTCACCTATAAAAATTCATGTAACTTAAATAAATTTTAAATGAACAGATAATCTCATATTACACCTGAAGTACCTATTGTAATTCCTCATAAACCTAAAATTTCTCTTAATTCTAAAATACCATCACTTCCTAAATTCCTCAATATCCACATACCTATTAAACTCAGAATATTTCTAAAATTGCATAATAAGATTAATAATAAATACAATTATGCCAAAGAATATATTTATAGTTTAAAGACTCATGAAAAAAAAAACTGATTAAAGTGAGAGATCAAATATTTCATTTAATAAAGAATAGACTAATTAGTTTCTCTTCAAAGAGTTCAAAATAAAAATCTTGCACTACTATGTACTTGTAAAAAAATGTATTAATACTAATAATATATTTCAAATATTTATTTAATCTGTATTTAAAACAAAACTCTTACAAATGAGTTTAATATTTAAAAACTAAAACATGATTAACTTATAATTACTCTGTTAAAAGCATCAATATACTAACTTAGTACTATAACTCCATACGTCTGCGTCCAAATAAAAATGTTAGTGCACGTAATATAATACTCATGATTTCAAACCCAATATACAAAATCAACTCATTAAAATATAAATCCATTAACCTAAACATCCAAAATAATATATCTGGAAAACATATGGTAATGGTACATCTCATCTATTAGGTTAGCCGTGACGCAAAAAATATTTCCTTTTTTAAGTAAACTGTTGCAAGAATAGAGGATCAAGACGTGAGCGCGGCAACAGTACTGACGGGGAAAGAGGTTTTAGGGTTTTTGGTGGAGTTCGGTTGTAATGGAAGTTGGCAGTCCCGACAGCGGCGTTCTAAGAGAAAAAGAGCGAGACGAGCGGGAGAGAGAGAGAACGAGGAGTGATGAGAGAGAGAGATACTGGAGAGATGGAACACGGTGAGAGGGATACTATGCAAGATACTCACTGAGGTAGCAAGAGACGACTATAGGGTGGTTGGGGCGGAGCAGATCGTGGAGTGGTTGGGCGTCAGCGTCGTTGGACTTCTCTAACTGTGGCTAGCGGCACCGAAGGGTTGAGTGGTGCTCTGTTTTGAGATGCAAAAACAAGGGTTGTAACGCCTCGATCCCGGAGGTCCGGAGAGTTAGCTCTTAATACTTAATATCAACTTCAATAACACGACTATAAAATTTAGAAAACTTAATAAAATATTAATTCATTTACTCAACCCAAATATCTATGTTCCTTCATAGGGACCATAAAGAAATTCTCAATAACATAAATTAAAAACTCTCCAAAGACTAGAAAATATCCTTAACTCATCAAATCAAAATAATCGAAAATAAATCAATTTACTAATTACGCTTCTCAAATAAGCACTTGTACCCTTAGGCACTTATTCCACTACGATCATCACACCTTACTAAAACTTCCTTCCCTTGTTCTCCAGCTGAACAATCAAAACTATTTGAAAAATATTTAGAGATAAGAGACAAGTTATCAACAATTCATTAAGCAAATGACATATACTAATGTATAAACATGAGTATTTACAGAGTTCAAAATGCAGAACGAAATATTTTCTTTCAGAATGTAGAATCACAGTATTTTTTTTTTCAAAATGTAGCGTCAGAACATGTTATTAAAATATCAGAGCAAAAGTTCGAAAATATTCACAATCAAAATCCCTTTGGCATAGTATAAACTGAAACATCACATCTTATCTTATCATACCAGAACAGATATCATGTTTAACCCCCATGGTAGGATTGTGCAAACCCTGGTAGCTAACCGAGCAGAAACAGAATGTGACTCTTCCCCTTATTCAAAGACCACGCAGAAAACTACTTTGTTTCCAAAGTGAGTGCACTAGAAACACAAAAGTTAGTACCAACCTAAACAGATGCCACAGTTTTGCAGCCGTGGTAAGGTCAGAATGGAACAGAAACATAAATAGAATGTTATGTCAGAGGTTTTCAAAAATCACGCCATATCATATCAGAGTATAAAACGGAACAAAACAGAATCAGATCACAAAAACATAATTTATGCATAAAATTACATATTCGCTCTCTTTTGTACAGTTCAAAAAATAAAATGTAAAAAATAAGCTCATGTCTACACCAGTCATGCCAGAAAAATGCTTTATACTTAAACAGAATCTCATGAGTAATGCAGAACAAATAACTGATGTAGTTCAAATTTATTTTCATAACAAAATATGCATACTTCTCAAAACTCAACCTCAACCCATTTTATTTTTATGCAAAGTTTAGTATAGGAACTCTGCTTACCTGGACATCTTAGCTTTTCAGAAATTTCTTCAAAATGCCGAACAATTATTAATCATCACCTATAACATAATAACGTAATTTTCATAAATTTTCAATCAAACACATATTTCAATATTTAAGTCTAAGATGCTAAAATAACCTATTTTAATTATTCAAAAACCTAACTTCACGTAATCCTAAAATATCGTCACATTTTCTAAATTCATCAATGTCCAAATAGTTAGTCCGAACAAAACACGAAATCTAACTTATTTACTAATGAGATCAAATTATAAAATTTAATTCTTGCTAAAATATTTATACCAAAATATTTTAAAATTAAACAGCTAAAACAATAATAAGCCAAATCATAATAATAAAACACAACATTATTGTTTACTCTTTGAAAGAAAACCTTGCTTCATACTAATTTAATGTACTTAAAAGATTTTTGTAAAACATAAATAAATTAGAGAGTACTAATACATAATAAAAGTTTAAAAGCACATTAATACAACATGTAGTAAAGGGTACTAATGTAATTTCATTTAATTCTTTGAAAACAAATATAACCTGCGTGAAAGAAGAACTTTGCATGGCAAGGGCTTACGCAAGGAGAAATCACGCGACAACGAGTGACGGCTGGACTGGGTAGGCAGTGGCGACGCAGCTGGAGAGCAGGCGTGCGGCGGAGATGCTATCAAGCTGGGCTAAGCATGAGAGAAAGAGAAAATGGAGAGTGAGAGAGCGAGGGCCACGGCGTGCGGAAGGAAATATAAACTTACTGTGAGACGAGAAGGAGGCGTGCGATGGCGACTCACCATGAGGGAAGGTGTGTGGCGCTGGGTGCAGTGGGAGGTGGTGAACTCGATGGTTGTGCACTGGACGAGAGAGAAACACGGTGAGAGATAGCAAAACGTGCGAGAAAGAGATGAAGCTCATCGTGAGGCACGACTGATTGTGGGTGTCAGAAAGTCCTTGGCAATGGTTTCTGTGAGGTCTCGACAGTGGAGATCGGAGGCGACAGTGAGGTGCAACACTCAGTAAGAGGCCAAAGGAGGAGGGCTCGATGGACGGCTTGAGAGAAAAACTTGCTCTGTTTTAGGGAGCAAATATAGAGTATTTCGTGGGTGTGTTTCCCTCAACGGCTCGGCGATAGTGGTTGGCTTTCCATGGTGGTGAGGATGGGCTAGAGGGTGGTGCACTATTTAAAGGAGGAGTTGCTGGCTACGACCTCATGTGGCAAGGCAACGGCAATAGGTTTTTTTCTCGTGCAGGTGGGTGACTCATGTTGGGCTTCCGAGGTGGGAGGATGCGGCTTGGAGTTGAACGGCAGCTTGGTGGTCACAGCTAGGCAGCCCAAGGCTGGTGGTTGGACGTGAATGTGCTGACAGCAGTGAACGAGAGGGAATTAAAGTGGTGTGGAGGTGTAATAAGGTAGGTTACGGCAACCCTATTCTGAGAGTTTCTTCATGCAATAGGATAAAAGAGATGAAGCCCTAGGCGACAACGCATGAAAGCGTATCAGGTGGATTTATATATGTGATGGAAACCCTAAGAAAACACCGAGATGAAGAAACGTGCAAGCCACAAACGTGAGGAATATAGTGGAGAAAATAGACGGAAAAGAAAACATGCGTGAACTGTGAAGTTAACGTGTGAGAAATAGGTGATTGAAATAGAACAAAAACAAAAACCCTAAAGTTGAAGAGAATAGAGGCATACGTGCATGGGAGTGCAATCATTCATGGCAGCAAAAAAAAATCATAAACTCTGTCGATTTTAATGGTTAAAAAGACACTGGTATGGGCTTGTGTCTTGGTCTTTTTCTTGAGTCATCGATCACGACCCAATTCCTAAAAAAAATATTTCCACTAGTCCAAAAATATATAAAAGAAAAAAATTGGGTTTGATTGGGTCCGGGTGTTACAGGGGTGTTTTAGTGAGGTTGAGTGTGGTCTTTTTCGATGTGGGTTCAAGATTGGCTATGGTGGTGAGGTATGAGCAAATTTTTACGTGGGGTGGATGGAGTGGGCAGCAGAGGCAGTGATGTTGGCGTTGCAAGGCGGCCACATGGAGGCTATAGAGGTTGAGACGTGGCTTAGTCTCGGTTCGGTACTAGGTCTCACGATGGTTGGCTATTTTCATGGTATTACCAATATGAGGGGGGGTTGGCCTACGGTGGCTGAGCAAGGATTTGCAATCCTGGGTCAGTTGTCGTTGGGCTGGGTCCGTGGTTATGAGATGCGGAGGTCTTACCGTGGGGGAACTTTGCCCTGTTTTTTTTCTTTTTTTCTTGCCTTGCACATGCTAGGCCTCGGTGATGCTGGTATATGTTGTGCAAGGAGGAGCCGTGGTTTTCTTGTTTGTGTGGGGGAGGTGTTTCCGTGTGATGGACGCTGGCAGTTGCGGCTGGGTGAATGAATGCTGCGAAACTTATGTGCATGGAGGACAGTGGTTGCTGCTATTGCTGCTTGATATGCGTGAGCCACATTATTGAACATGGGGAGGGAAAGAAAAATAACGTGATGTGTGGTGAAGAGCAACTAGAGATAGATTAATTGAGATTTGAAAATAAAAAGGATGGTGCACGAGGTTGAATAATATATATATATATATATATATATAAACCCTAATCCATTTGAAATTTATAACTAACATTTAAAAAAAAAAATAACAAAACATGGGTTGGATCTTCGTAAATAAAACAGGCCCGTAGCCGAAACCCAAATTTACTCATTAAAGCCCAAGTGAGCTTTTCATCCATATATATATATATATATATATATATATATAAAATCAAACACAAGTTTTGTGTTGGGCTCAGGTGTTATGTCCTTCACCCCTTAGAAAATTTTCTTCCTCGAAATTTGCTAGTACCACATACAAAGCCTAAATATTTTTCCACTACAACCATTCCATGCTTACCGCAATCTCCATCATTCTATCGAACCTAATATTCCAGATTCGAAGTCTCCAATATTGTCGATCATATTCTCTCATATTTCCCCTAGTCATACGCATTTGCGCACACTACAATTTTAAGTCTAAAATATAAACCCCAATAATGCAATTAAAGACCAAAATAATAATTCTGAACTCTCCACATAACCAATGAACCTCATACAAATAATGAAATAAACTCTCAAACCATAATATCACCAAAACCATGCTTTCGTTGTGCACTCTAACAACTTGCACTCATAAGCACATTGCAACTCACTCACGTACCTCTAAAATTAGCTAAATCCCACATTTAACCAATCCAGACATTTTTAACTCACCAGAGTTAAATTCAGAAATTATACCAACATGATTGTAGCCTCTAAAACATCAAAATCACAAGTCTAAGCTTCAAGTTCCTAACAAAAACTCTTTCCAAGAAGTCGACCTGAAGTCTAAACCTTAAATCTTGTCAGAATCATTTCCTACAGTCCATAGAATTACGCCAACCGAAATTAAAATCTTGAATGTCTTAAAAATCATTTTCCTAAAATATGTAAAAGTCTAGAATCTCAGATTTCGTGGGACATATTTCATAAGTCCGCAAGTGCTAATATATCATCAAAAACCGTATTCGGGTGTCTGCAAAATTATAAGACCTTAAATCTCATCAAAATCACCTTTAAAAAATATGTATCATCTCAAAACCTCAGATTTCGGAAAAAAAATCCATAAAATCTGCAGAATCTCAAACTTTAAATATAATCACACTCCTCATTATAGTCTGTAGAATCTCACACCTTGAATTTCATCACACTCATTTATACTCTTGAGCACTCTCTTTCATTTTAAGTTGAGCTCAGATCCGAAATGTTTCATTACTAATGACGAGGTGGGATCTGGAAAACTTGCATTTTAATAAACGTTTCAAAATATAGATAGAGTTCATATAAACATATGCAAATGGTTTTAACCACAAAACGAATATGTATAAAATATTTTGAATTTATAAAAACACACACACACACACACACACATATATAATGTACACGCAACCGCAGTAACAATATATTTCTAAAATCTAAATCTTCAATTTTATCCAAGTCAATTTGTAAAGTCCACATTATGAGTCTACAGAATTGAAAATCTCAATCGTGATGAAATCAGTTCTAAAAATCTACAAAATTCAACACCTCAAATTCCATAAAACATCTTTCCTAAAGCCTAAAGATTCGAATACCTCTAATACCAACAAGATTTTTCCTTGTAGTCCTCAAAATTCTAAACCTCAAAACTGAAAATTATTTCCTAAAGTCCCTGATAAACCAAAACTCGATACACTATTGTCTATAGAACTTCAAACCCGTCTTTCGGTCAAACTTATGTCAACTACCAAATCTAAACCTTAAATCATATCCAAGGCATGTCCTATACCCTACAAAATAAGCATACCGGATCTAAAACCTGAAATACTATAAAAATCATTTCTTAGAATCTGCAAAATCTAAATCCTCAAGTTTCCATACCTCCAATCTGAAATTACTTCTTAAAACCCACAGATGTTGAAACCTCATAATTTTTATAGTCAACAGAACCTCAAACTAGGCTTTGATACCAACTGTAACGCCCCAGTCCGGCACAAGTCAGAGAGTTACTTTCTATCACTTAAACTCACATTTCAACAATATAAATATAGGCTCCAAATTCTCAATATCATATAGAAATTTCAATTCAAACTAATTTCCTCAATATAACCAATTTTCAAAAATGCCAAGTCATCATAACACAATAAAATTTCTTAGTACAAAATCACCAATACTCATAAAAACTTTCTATGCTTAATCTACAATACTTAAATCATTTCACCCAATATATCATAATCTTGATCCCCAACTGAACTATCAAAATATCTGAAAAAATATTGTGGAGATAAGGGATGAGTCATTAACAACTCACTAAGTAGAGAACTTATACTAGCATGTAAACAAGAGTATTTATAAAGTTCAGTATGCAGAACAAAACATTTACTTTCAGAATGCATAAACAAAACTTGTTACAAAACATTAGAGCGAAACTTTCAGAAAAACTTTCTTATTCAAAAATCCTTCGGCATATCATAAACTGAGACATCATCTTCATATCATATTGGAGCATTACATCGGGACAAATACCATGTTTAACCCCCGTGATAGGGTTATAAACCACCATTATACCTGTGGCTGGGCCGTATACCATGTTTCACCCCCGTGGTAGGTTACAAACCATTATTATACCCGTGGCTAAGTCGTATACCATGTTTCATCCCCGTGGTAGGGTTATAAAAGACCATTATACCCGTGACTGAACCTTAATAGAAACAGAACAAAACAACATCGGAACCAGATCATATTCAGGTACGGAATCAGAAATTCATGCCAAGGTTTTCAGATGCCACATCATATCAAAACCGAATACTGAACAACTTCAGATCATTTCACATGTTCAAAAAAATAGAATCAAAACATCTTTTTTTATTCACAACAAAAATTTTTAGATTTTCATATTCGCTCTTTTTGCATAGTTCAGAAATAGAATGCACAATATTAGCTCATGTCTACACCAGTCATGATAGAAAAAACTCTCTCTTATATAGAATTTATGCAGATGCAGAACAACATCTGAGGTCGTTTTCATATTTCTTTTCAAAAACAAACATGCATATTTTTAAAGTCAAGCTCATTTCATTTCTTTTGTGTGAAACTAGTATATGAACCCCACTTACCTGAGCTTCTTAGTGTTTCAAAAATTCTCCACTACAATACTGAACAATTGTCAATCATCACCTATAAAAATTCATGTAACTTAAATAAATCTCCAATGAACAGATAATCTCATATTACACCTGAAGTACCTATTTTAATTTCTCAAAAACCTCAAATTTCTCTTAATTCTAAAATACCATGACTTCCTAAATTCTTCAATATCCATATATCTATTAAACTCAGAATATTTCTAAAATTGCATAATAATATTAATAATAAATACAATTATGCCATAAAATAAATTTTTGGTTAAAGACTCATTAAAACAAAACTGATTAAAGTAAGAGAGCAAATATTTCATTTAATAAAAAATAGACTAATTAGTTTCTCTTCAAACAGCTCAAAATAAAAATCTTGCACTACTATGTACTTCTAAGAAAATCTATTAATACTAATAATACATTTCAAATATTTATTTAATCTGTATTTAAAAAAAAAAACTCATACAAAATGAGTTTAATATATATAAACTAAAACATGACTTATAATTACTCTGTTAAAAGCATTAGTATACTAACTTAGAACTATAAGTCCATGCGTCTACGTCCAAATAAAAATGTTAGTACACGTAATATAATACTCAGTGATTTCAAAACCAATATACATAATCAACTCATTAAATGGAAAATGATATATCTGGAAACAAAATGGAAAATGTACTTCTCATCTATTAGGTTAACCGAGACACAAAAAATATTTCCTTTTCTAAGTAAACTACCACAAAAACAAAGGATCAAGACGTGAGTGCTACAGCAACACTCACCCAAAGAAAACTAAAAGGCAGCGGCACCGTCGGGGAAAGAGGTTTTAGGGTTTGTGGCAGAGTTGGGTTGCGATGGAAGGTGGTCGTCCTGACAGTGGCGTTCTGAGAGAAAGAGAGCTAGATGGGCAAGAGAGAGAGAACGCAGAGTGATGAGATAGAGAGAGACACTAGAGAGATGAAACATGGGGAGAGGGATACCGTGCGAGATACTCACCAAGGCAGCAAGAGAGTGGTTGGGCATCAGCGTCACTGGACTTCTCTTGCCGTGGCTTGCGGCACCGAAATGGTTGAGTGGTGCTCTGTTTTGAGATGTAAAAATAGGGGTGTTTCAGTGAGGTTGAGGTTGAGGCTATGATGTTGGCATTGCAAGGCGGCTACGAGGAGGCTACCTAGGTTGAGGTGTGGCTTAGTCTCGGTTTGGTACTAGGTCTCACGGTGGTTGGCTATTTTCATGGTATTACCGATATGAAGGGGGTTGGCCTACGGTGGCTGAGCAGAGATTTGTCGTTCTGGGTCGGTTGTTGTTGGGCTGGGTTCGTGGTGATGCGACATGGAGGTCCTACCATGGGGGAGCTTTGCTCTGTTTTTTTTTTCTTGCTTAGCACAAGCCAGGCCTCGGTGATGGTGGTATATGCTGTGCAAGGAGGAGCCGTGGTTTTCTTGTTTGTGTGGGGGAGGTGTTTTCGTGTGATGGAGGTTGGCAATTGTGGTTAGGTGAATGCATGTTGTGAAACTTACGTCCATGGAGGACAGAGGTTGCTGCTGTTGCCGCTTGATGGGCGTGAGCCGCATTACTGAACATGGGGAAGGAAAGAAAAATAACGTGATGTGTGGTGAAGAGCAACTAGAGATAGATTAATTGAGATTTGAAAATAAAAGGATGGTGCGCGAGGCTGAATAATATATATATAAGAACATGAATTTAAGAATTTTGAAGAGAAAATGGACTCTAGAGTTGTAACCCTAATCCGTTTGAAATTGATAACTAACATTTTAAAAAAAATAAATAAATAACAAAACATGGGTTGGATCTTCGTAGATAAAATGGGCCCGTAGCCGAAACCAAAATTTACTCATTAAAGCCCAAGTGAGCTTTTCATCCATATGTACATATATATATAAATCCAACGCGAGTTTCGCGTTGGGCTCGGGTGTTACAATCCCTCTTTAACCGTTGGGTACATTTTTTTTTATGTTTAATGGAGGTTTCTGTGGTTCCTGAAAACCATTGGTAGCTAGACCTTCATCTTCATTTTCCGGCCACCACGAGTTGCCAATAGCCAAATGGACACCGTAGAAAGCTTTCTTGAAGTTTATACTTCAATTTTACGATGACATTTGGCAATTTCATTGTGTTTGATGTGTACAAGAATGGCTGAGTCGACTCACCCATTTATGTATCGTAACATTCAAACGTTACGATATAACGCTCAAACGTTATATCTTCCAAATGAGGAAGATGACATACACGTTTGCATGTTAATCATATAACGTGTGAATGTTTTACAGTACGTGCGAACATATTTAGTATGCATGCGAATTAAATTGTACATACGAACATAAGTTCGTAACGTTTGCACGTATGATCGTTCAAATTCTTGAGCCGCGCATACGTGCAAACATTAATATTACGGTGAACATTATTTGTAATTCGTGTGAATGTAAAACCTTCTAGTTGCCATAAACCAAATATACGTTCGAACTAATAGTTATGTTCGTTCGCACATATTATTAAATAAATTCAACAACTTTCTCATGTGCGAACTTGATATGTTTTGTATGTTCAAACATGTATTTTAGCTATCACGTTCGAACGTTTGTCATCTTACGTTAGAATGCTTATACTATATAATCTAACATGCGAACCTAATAACCAAAACGTTCGAAGCTTATCCTCCGAACGTGATATTTTACATTCAAACATGTTCCAAAAATAATTTAAATTACAGTACATAATATGCATTATAATATTAATATTGCTCATTTTTTTTTTCTTTCTGTTAGGATATGGCTCATCTTCTAACAACTAGGAAAAGGGGTGGGAAAGATCAAGCGAGGACTCGTCTCGAATCGAGGCTTGAACAGTGATGCATGAATGATAAGTCATGATCAACTAGTTGCACAACCTCATATGGGAGCAAAAGAGCAGTCAAGACGTGTTCTAGACGAGAGGCTAGATGAGTATCTGCACATTGAGGGGTAACATATACCCCTTAATGGTTCAGGAGTTTTATATGCAGATGTGCCTCCATGCCTAGGGATGCATTCTCTCACACTATGACAATACGCAATGTTCAGTTTGAGGTCTCGACGGATGTCATCGCAAAGCTTCTGAGGATCCGTCGCATAGTTGAGATATCGACTACATGAGATGCTCAGCCTATGGATGGATCCTGAGTAGATGCAGATGTAGGCACTCCTGCATCATCTACTGGCCTCGTTGACAGGTTAGAGGCTGGGGATATCGATGTGGAGGATGACGACCGAGATGAGAATTTCTACATCCTCATTGGGAGTGATCGAGACCGGATCGATAAGAAAAACTCCTTCAGCTAGGTACAGCTCCTCCCTTTTTTCTGCATGTTGTATCTTATTATTGCAACAAATGTGGATCCTATGGGACATAAGGCTATATTTAGCCAGAAATGCGCATAGTTGCTTATACGAGTGGCACATGGAGATCCCATTGACTTGCAACTTCGTATTTTTTAGAGAATCCATTACAAGATGAGCGTCGTCTCCGCGGACAACCTCCCATATGGAGTTCTCATTACCAAGCTATTATTGGCCCGAAATGTGTAACCCAAGGTGGAGGAGTGAAATACAAATCAAATGAGCCCCATTGACATTACCACACACCATTAAAGCATTGGACAGGGTAAATGGCATGCTCGACGTTAGCCTGGCCCTGTACCAGATCTTGTTCCTCTGACCCAGGCTAAGCTCGGTGTTGGGAGTACTAGTCAGCTGCGGATGAGTACATCTACGAGGGATGCGCGGCCTCCTTGGTTTGTGCAGTCATCTCAGATCTTACTACGTTTATCGACCGACAGATCGACAGACAGATCACAGCTATAGAGGACACTGTCGACCTAATTTCCCATCGTGTCGATGTTCTAAACGAGAAGGTCATGATATTGATTGAGGAGTTCCACACAACAACATGATTTGTGAACAACACGTTGATCTGAGTGTTGTTTGCAAAATTTTATCATATTTTGTACTTTTTTATTATATGTAACTTTATTTTTATTATATGTAATGAACAGTATTATTTAATATATCTGTAGTTTTTGAATTTCAATTCTCAATCTTTTTTAATTTGAAATATCCAACTTTAATATTAAATCAATTAACGTTCGAATGTTGGTGCAAAATATTTTCACATGCGCCAATATTCGCACGTAAATAGCCTCCACGTTCGCGTGTGTAGGGAACGTTCAAACGTTAATATGTATACATTCAAACGTAATGCAATTTCTCAGCTACCTTCAGTAACAGTTTCCACAAAACCGTCACAGAAAACCATTTTTTGTGACAGTTTAGACACTGTCACAATTGCAAAACCGTCACAAAAATTCATTTCTATTGTAGCATTATATTATTAAAAGATTATTTATTATTGGGTAACCATATGTCTAAATACTTTTAAACATATTCTATTTGTTTTAAAATAATGTAAAAAGTGATTTTCGAAATAGAAATGACATAAAGCTCATTTGAGGTACCATGTGATAAGATCAAAAGACAAAGTTATAATTATCTGAAAGTTGCATGCGTATTTCCGCCAATTGAAAATCTTCTTTAAAATTGAAACTACATTCCACATTATCCTAAAAAACAAGTTTGAATGAAATGATGTTTTTCTTGAAACATACATTTTAGTTTTTTTAAGTTTAAAAAATACTTTAATATGTAACAACCAAATAACCTAATTTTATCATTACAAAGTTTTTCAGACTATTTAAACATTTTTTTCCGTCACCAAATGCAATTCCAAACATGCCCGAAGCTCTAAATGAGCTCTCCTAGACAAACGGCCTATTTGGGATTGTGTTATGAGTTTTAAAAAGTACTTAAATAGTCTTAAATTTTTTTTAATAAAAATATTAGGTTGTTTAAGTGTTATATATTAAAATATTTTTTAATCTCAATCATGTTTTTCGAAATAATTTAGAATATACTTCCAATTTTAAAAAGACTGTTAATGGGCAAAAATACCGATATAACTTTCAAATAGATCATAATTTTTAAAAATTAAATGATTGTCATTTCTACCTTAGATAATTTTTTTAAAAATTTTTTTCAAACAAAAGTAATATATTTGAAAGTGTTTTAAATATTTTATTAATAAACAATAAATAATTTTTTAATAATAGAATTTATTATTTAAACTATAAGTTATATGGTTATATTTCCTTCTACAATAATCCCAATCGTGCACCCAATCATGCACGAAGTTTGGAAAGTATCTTTTATCTCTAACAATAATTAGTTGGTGATAATATATACTAATTGGAATCACTGATCTGTTCACAGCATATGAATGTTCTTCATGTTATATACGTGCACGTTTCAGGTTGGATCCATTCTTGGAGTGACATATTTTTCAAGGAAAGGCTGGCATCATTATGTCAATATATTATGTGGATTCCTTTAATCTTTTGTCTGTTAGGTTTGGCTATCTTGACTACTGTGATATATAGTTATTAATTTAATTTTATATTTTCCTAGAGCAGTTGCATATATGATCTGGGATTCTTGTGCCCTGTGATTTGTTTTAATTAAGGTTAGCTGTCGTTGAATTTTATCTGATTTTCATCTGATTTTCCATGCTTCAGAGGAAGGACACGTATCTCTGTTGGTATTGTGATTTGAGAAAAGTACGTACTTATAACGCTTAATGGGATGGACCAACCAGCTAGCTATGCAGTTATTTTTACTTTATATAAATGATAGCTTATCCATTAAATTTGGTCATTCATTTAACAAGATATCGATGAGTTTTTCTTTATTTTTTTATGAAAATAATATTACAATAATTCTCACAAAAATAAAAATATAAATTGACACGATTTTATATAATACGTTAGATTTATTTTATAATAAAAATAATTTTACAATCTAAGATACTACGTTAAGTTGTTAAAGGCATGTGGTCTGATTGGATAAATCTCAGTCTTCAAAAGGGATGTTTGGAGTTCGAAACCCCCTATCCCAACTAAAAAAAAAAAATTGTACTACTTTAAATCATGTCAATTTTTTATTTTATTTTTATAAAATTTATTTATGATTAAAATATTTCTGTTTACGAAATAATGTAGTTATACCTCTAACTATTTCGGCAAAATCCTTGAACGGCTGAAATAGAAAGGAAATCAAAGTCGTGGAACCCACGTCTTCAGCTGTCTCTATGATTAATTAACATGTTTAAGTGGTATTGTCCCATGCATGTGTAATTTATCCTTGGCAGTTTTATAAGTAGATTACAATATTGTTGGTTTGCTGTTTTTGTTGACTTGTTCCTAGTATTTTGCAGTAATTTAGTAATATTTATGTCGTCATCTAGATGTTTGGAAAATCAACAAATCCATGAATGCAAATCGACAGCCATTTTGTAAGGAGCTATCATGATTGTATGAAAATGTGAGGCGAAATGCTCTTAGCAATAGCGTATAGGGTGAAAACGGAAGAACAACACAGGTGTTTGATAAAAAGTCACTGAATAGTCAGATGGCCATTAGGGTACTTCGAGGGATCCCTTTACCTCCAATTTAGAAAAATATTCCTTTAGTCTTTTCCCAGATGCCCTGCCCTTTGCCAATTCAAGCTTTACATATTGTCTTGACATTGTAACAGATCCATTGGCAGTGTTACATGTGTAAGGAAGGATAACAGAATTATACATGCAAAACGACAACTATAAAAAGTAAACATAAAGTAAACGACAACTATATTAATTAAACGGCAGATCCTTATTGCATTAGACGGTGTGTATGGTCTATCATTGAAACGCTGCACTTCATTCCTGCCCAAATGGTGCGTTGCAAGATGTGGTTGAAGACAAAAGTCTTGTTCTTGATAGTTCACTTCAGAAGCCCTAGTCTTATCCGTAGTCTCCTTCCTTTCAGTTCCATTCCTTCCCCAAGCCAGCCTCCATGGAACCCTAACAATCCCTCCCCCTTAAAACTCCTTGTCCACAAGGTGAGCGTATAGATCATGTAGTTTCCAGAGTGATTCCCACGTGTTTTTGTCCTCTAAAGTTTCAATCCATTTTACCAAGACTTCAGTCACTGCAATGACCTTGCTGCTTGAGTCTGCGATCAACAATGTCTTCTGGTTCAGGTAACACTTCACCTTCTGTATTTACAAGGGGAAGCTAAGGTAAGGGTGCAATTTGATCTCCCAATTTCTTTTTCAAGCATGAGACATGGAAGACAGGGTGGATGCAGGAGCCTAAGGGGAGTTCAAGCTTGTACACCACCTTACCCAAGTGTTGGATGATCCAAAATAGCCCAAAACAATGCGGCGATAGCTTGAGATTAGAATGGGTCACCACTAACTTCCGATGATAGGGTTGGAGTCTGAGGTACACCCAGTCTCCTAACTCAAATTCCTTTCAGTTCTCATTTTATTTGTATACAATTTCATTATGGACTGTGAAGCTTCTAGATTATGCTTGAGTAGGGATTTGAATTGTTCTCTGTTCTTCAATAAACTGTCCACTGAATTATTGGCAGTTATACTCGGAATGTATGTTAGAAGCTTAGGAGGATTGTACCCATATAAAGCCTCGATGGGTGATAATTTCGTAGATGTATGATAAGAAGTATTATACCAGAATTCAACCATAGACAACCACTGAGCCCATGCCTTAGGTTTAGCCTCTAAATAGCACCTAAGGTACCCTTCTAGGGTTTTATTAAGTGCTTTTGTTTGCCCATCTATCTCTGGATGGTATGCAGAGCTGTAGTTCAATGTAGAGCATTGTAGTTCAATTAGAGACTTCCAAAAAGAACTGAGGAAGATTGGGTCTCTATTTGAGACTATAATTTTTGGAAGACCATGGAGGCTAAAAATTTCCTGAGAAAACTTTTGAGCCACTACAGCGGCAGTATAAGGGTGTGATAGGGCAATGAAATGACCATATTTGGTCATCCTATCCATGACCACTAAAATAACTATAGCCCCATTAGAGTTGGGTAGACCCTCAATAAAACCAAGGGAGATGGCAACCCATGGTTGGTTAGGTATAGGAAGGGGTTGTAGTAAGTCTGGATAAGGGACAGTTTCTGGCTTGTTAATCTGGTAGGTGTGGCATCCCTCACAAGCTTTTTGATGTCCTGTTTCATGCCTTGCTAATATAAATCTCTCTTGCCCCTATTGTAAGTTTTGAGAAACCCAAAATGTCCAGTTTGCAGATCTTCATGGAGAAACTTGAGGACTTTGCTTTGAAAGGGAGAATGGGTATCAACCACAATTCTACCCTTCTTGAGTTTTAGGCCATTCTGTAGAGTGTATCCCTTTTGGACTGGCTGGTTGGACTGGAATTTAGTCAACAATTCCTGCAACTCAGCAGAAGTGGCATAGCTGCTTCTTAAGTCCTCAATCCATGTAGGTGTGGGGAAAGTGATAACTGCTAGTGACCCTTCAGTTAAGTGCTCAACCTCAAATTTTCAAGATAAAGCGTCAGCTACTTTATTCTCCTTGCCTTGTTAGTACTCAATATTGAAGTCATAACCCAACAATTTAGTAGTCCACTTCTGTTGTGCTACAGTACCCTCTTTTTGCTCCAACAAATATTTTAAAGCCTGCTAGCCAATTTTGACCTTGAAGGCTTGGCCCAATAGGTAAGACCTCCACTTGTGAACTGCTGTGACCAAGGCAAACAACTCTTTCTCACATGTGGAGAGAGCTAAAGCCCTTCCTTTCAAAGACTTGCTCAGAAATGCAATAGGTTGCCCTTGCTGCATAAGCATAGCACCTATACCACTTCCACTAGCATCCCATTCCACAGTGAAGGGTTGGGAGAAGTCGGGCAACTTCAACATAGGGGGTGATGTCACTGCTGTTTTTAACTCCTTAAAGCTTGTGTAGCCGTGCCAATCTATGTAAATGAGTTCTTTTTTAGTAAATCAGTCAGAGGCGTAGCAATAATACCATAGTTCTTGATGAATTTGCGATAATAGCCTGTTAGTCCTAAGAATCCTTGCAAGCATTTGATGTTTTTAGGAGCTGGCCAGTCCAGCATGGCTGCCACCTTTTTAGGGTCAGCCTTAACTACTTGTCCAGTGACAATGTGCCCCAAGTATTCAACTTCATCCACCCCAAACAAACACTTAGACCTTTTAGCATACAAATAGTGCTTAGTAAGGGTTTGTAGCACCTGTTTCAAATGGTTAAGGTGTTCCTGCATGCAACTACTGTAAACTAGAATATCATTAAAAAAACAAGTACAAACTTTCATAGAAATGGCTTAAAAACTGTGTCCATTAAACCGTAAAATGTGGATGGTGGATTTGTAAACCCAAAGGGCATAACCAAGGATTCATAATAGCCCTCATGAGTACGAAAGGTCGTCTTATGTACATCCTCTGGAACCACTCTTATATGATGATATCCAGACCTAAAGTCTAGTTTAGAAAAAATGAGGAACCCATGTAGTTCATCTAGTAACTCATCAAGTACTGGAATGGGAAATTTGTCCTTCTCAGTTTCCTTGTTGAGAACATGTAATCAACACATAGCCGCCAACTACCATCATGTTTCCTCACCAAAAGCACTCGGGATAAGAAGGGACAAGAGCTAGGTCTAATAACTCTAGTGGTGAGCAGCTCATTCACAATTTTCTCAATCTCTGTTTTTTGGAAGTGAGGGTATCTGTAGGGTTGGGTAGAGATAGGGTTAGTGCCATCCCTCAACACTATTCTGTGATCCTGAGATTTGGGAGGAGGAAGTCCCACTAGTTCCTGAAATACCACCTTTAACTGTAATAGTAATGTGTCAATTTCAAGGTAACAAGTCAACTGAGGTGAGTCTAGGGTAGTTGCCATTAACTACAACAGAAGGCCCTTGCCTTTAGAAATTGCAGACATGAGGGACTTATCACCCTCATTTGTAACAACGGACTGACTAAGCTGTAACCCTGGTAATTGAACCCAGTTTTCTGCCCATTGAAGCTTCATACTCAAACTTGTAAAATCCCATGTAGTTGGCCCAAAACCACATCACAACCAAATAAAGGAACTACATAAAAGTTGGGGCAGAATGTGATACCTTTGATTGTAGTAAGCACATAGTTGAAACAACCTGGACTTTGCAATTCCTCTCTATTAGCCATTGTTACTCGAAGTTGGCCAAAGGTATCAACTTGCAGATTATTTTTTTTAATGAGGGAGGGATCCAAGAAGTTATGGGTACTTCTAGAATCTATTAAAATCACTATTGAAGTTGTGTCAATTTTACCCCATACACACATTGTACTAGGGCAGGGAGTACCAGTCAATGCATTCAGAGAAATAGCAAAGGGCCAATAATATGGGTTGTACCACTATCAACAACATCAGTGGAGTCATAAAAAATTTCCTCAGATTTTTCATCTTGAGGCTCATCAATAGCATGCATATAATAAACTTTAGGGGACTTACAAGCATGTAATGGATTCCACTTTTCTTCACAGTGGAAACACAAGCCATTTTTGTGTTTTTCATCCATTTGCATGGAGTACACTTTCTTGTGTTGAGCAACTGGTTTATTTATAACATTGCGATGATCTCCTAAAGGAGCTGATGTTTGACTAGTCAATGTTGGTGAATAATTTCTCTCTCCCCATGATATGAATGGTTTCTTGGAATTGACTAGATATTCTTCTTGTATACGTGCGAGGCCAAATGATGCATTCAAGTTGAGGGGATTGAATAGACGAAGTGGTAGTCGAATATCATCCTTTAGTCCACTAAGGAAGCATCTGAGTTTATGAGTATTAAGAAGACCTCGGACCCTATTGGAAAGGGCCTCAAATTGTCCTTTGTAAGTAGCAACAACGGACGTTTGTTTGAGTCTAGTGAGGGCCTCCATGGGGTCGTTGTAAGTAGTGGGGCCAAAACGAAGTTGAAGAGCGTCTATAAGGGCTTGCCAAGAAGGAAATTGTCGAGTAGCAGTGGCATCCTGGTACCAGACCAGTGCATCACCACTCATGTAGTATGAAGCCATCAAAAGTCTGTGAGTGGCTGGGGTTTGTTGGAAATCGAAATAATGGGATGATTTGAAGATCCAACCTGCTGGATCAGTGCCATTGAAGTGGGGAAAATCGAGTTTAAGGCCTCTAGGTAGGGGTCTGCGAGGATCATGTTGTTCAGATTCTTGGATTTCTAGTTCAAGTGTTGGTTCATGCTGAGGTTCAAGGTGGGCTAACTAAGCTTGGATCTGGTTTTGGCTTACTACAATGGTCCAAAGCACATCATATATCTCCTGCATTTGGTCACGCATTTCCAGAATGCTCTGGTCATGCGATTGTAAAATTTCATGTTGATGTTTGGTGAATTTGGTGTCGTTTGCCATGGGGACTGTGGGGTTGTGATACCAATTGTAAGGAATTGTGATGATTGTATGAAAATGGGAGGGGAAATGCTCTTAGCAGTAGCGTATAGGGTGAAAATGTACGAAATATAGTTTATAACTTTAGTGATTATAGCTTATAGTTTAAGTAATAACTTCTATTACTAAAAATTTGTTTACTAATTATATGTTTAAAACACTTTCAACATGCTACATTCATTTGAAATGAAATTAAAATTTCTAAGATAGAAATGACGATTATTTAATTTTTTAAAAATTATGTCATATTATTGAAAATTTGAAAGTTGTAAGGACATTTTCGCCCATTGACATATTTTTTTAAAATTCGAATTTCCTTCTGCATTATCTAGAAAAACACGTTTGAGAAAAAGCATAAAAAATAATATTTTTTCTCAAACATAGTTTCTACCTTATTTGAGATTAAAAAGTACATTAATATATAACAATACCCAAACAACCAAATTTTTTCATTAAAGAGCTTTTAAGGCTATTTAGTCACTTTTTAATACTCCTAACATAATCTCAACCAGGCTAACATTTGAATTTCAAAGGATACGCACACTGCTCTTATTTGGATTTATACTATTTTCTGGATATGTAACTTAGTGCATGTTTGAGATTGCAATGAAAAATATAACTTATAACTTTAGGGCTTAAAGCTTATAACTTGAGTAATAAGTTCTACTATTAAAAATTTATTTGTTGTTTGGTAACAAAGTGTTTAAAGCACTCTAAAAAATGATACATTTGCTTGGAAACAAATTAAAAAAGTACTTTTTGATGTAGAAAAGATGATCATTTGATTTTTTAAAAATTATGATCATATAATTGAAAGTTTAAAAGTTATAATTATCTTAAAGTTGTATGGGTATTTTTGCCCATTGATAGTCATTTTAAAACTCGAATTATATTCTGCATTATCTGGAAAAACAATTTAGAGGAAAATCACTAAAATGATACTTTTCCTGATTTGTAGAGTTCTCCTCCTTTCGTTGAGATATATTTTCTTCCTTGTAGTGATTGAGTTCAACTTGCCTTGTGAAACTCTTTCATTTTAGGTGTTTGAGTCAACTAGCCTTATCCCTTATTGGCTTTATCTCTACTCTAGATTCTTGACTTTTATCACTTCCTTTATTATCAGCGATAGGTTTTCAATCGGCTAGACCCAGTTAATTTTATCCCTAATAGATGTCCGTGATTCTTAAGGTCAATTTGCTAAATAAGAAGGTCTTGAGAATCTTCAATTCAAGTTGTGCTAGAGATGTCTGTAGAAAACTATGGAAAAATAAACTCTAGGAATGGGTCCCTGGTTTTCTGTTTGTTTGTGCATAGCAATGAAGCTTCACGAGCGCGAAGCTTGGTTTGAAGAGGTAGGCAGGAATGTGCTCGACTGCGCTAGTTACGATTGAGTCAGGCAGGAGATATGCTTGACAGTGCTAGTCGCAAGCGTGGAGCTCAGCATGGAGTTTTTTTGTTAATGTTTGTCTGACAGGTTACATAAAACTAGTTATTGTTTGCAAAGAATGTGTATTTCCAAGATTTGTTTCTGCTATTTGTTTGTAGTAGTGGATTTTTTTTTACCCCTTGGTGTGAATTGCTAGACAGAGCTCGACCATCCTGAGATGTTTTCACTAAAAACCAAATAGGTTAGTATAACACAAATTACAAGTTTGAGATTTGCAAACCTGAACTATTTCACTATAGCTTGATAAAGGCTTAAGGCACACTGGCGTGACCCATGGGAAACCATGATTTGACAATGATGAAGATTTAGGATGTCTGTCCTTGAGCCTTTTTGTAGCAATGGAGATTTTATGTTACTGAATAATTGTTTTTTTTAACTATGTCATCAAATTGAATTCATTGTTCACATATCCTTCGGATCAATATCCTTACTATTTTGTTGAATATGGTCAATGAGCTTTATGGTCACCTTTGAGGCGAGACCCGTGGCCAAGAGAATCACTCAGGCAAATAGTTAATGTAATGAGCACTTGTTGTGTGCGAGCAACTAAGCATGGTGAGAAACTTACTGTTGGCGAGCAAAGGTGATGGAGACTACCTTCTCCATTTAAGCCCGCAACTAAGCACCTCTATTTGTTGATTGAACGTGGAGGGCAAGATTGTTTAAGCCCGTTGTGGGTAGCGACTTGGCTGGTTCCTGCCTTGGGCAACTTCGTGGTGGCGGGCCATGGCTTTCCTGTGGTGACTTTGAGGTGGAAGATGTTCTCACGTACGTGGTGAGCGATCCTAGCAACAGTATGGCTGGGCAAGGAGTGCGACGATGTGGCAAATAATGCATCCAGCGGTTTCTGAGTTTCCCGCCTGCACCGATGATGCTGCTGATACGCTTGCGAGGGACTGGTGGTGCGTAAAGGGCTTTATGGCCGACCCTAGCACAAGCAAGATCATTGGGTGCAACGTGCTTGGGCTCTCAGTGTGGCCGGGGATGCCATGGTGGCCGCAAAAAAATCCAATGGTCCAGACACCATGCCCGTCATCCACCTTGTTGCGCAATGGGGGTGTGTATGACTGGGCTGAGCTTCACGGTGTGGTGACAATCTCCTACGACGACCATCAGTCATGGTGGCGAGGAATGATAGCGAGCAAAGCCTCCATGATCGGGGACCATCTTGCTAACGATAGAAAGTGCCAGTTGTTCATGTGTTCACTGGTGGTGGCTTTGTCAGTTCACGGTTAGCTGGTGTGTCCTTCCAGCTTGTTTCCAAGCTTTAGGTGGCAAGAAACTTGCAGGAAAACTCCGATCAGCTCAATCTAGTTATTCGCCTGGGCAGCTGGGTCCAGAGTACCACACCATGCAAGGCGGTGGCGGGCAACAAACCCACCAGATGAAATACCTGGGTGCACCCCTTCTTCCCACTATGCATGGCATGCAAAGTGTGTCTGTTATGTGCACAGTGCACGCCATGCAACCTAGTTCTTTTTTTTTTAAAACGATTTTTACCAAAGAATAATTTGAAAGTAAACACTTTACATGGAAATTTAGTGAGAGATAATCAAAGATACCAATCAAATTAGTAAACTATGGTCCTTGCATAATTTGATAGACCAATAATCGTAGTTATTTTTTGGTATATAATTGAAAAATAAATGGAGAGACACAAAGATTTACATGATTTGGTATAAAAGCCTACGTTCACGAGTTGTTAGGAGGCGAAATCCACTATGATAGGTGATTTTACATATCTCTCATGACCTTGCATATATCTCTATACAATGGAGAAATTTAGGAATTCAGGAGGTTGAAGATTATGCCTTCTTTAAGTGAAGATCCTTTGGAGTCATTGTGCGTGGTAGAGTCTGCATAGAGAAGTTGTAGAGAGCCCTCTGATTTATAGAGATCTCCTCATTTGATAGAGATCTATTTTCTTCTTTTGAGTGATTGAGTCAAACTTGCCTTGTAAAGTTCTTTCCTTTTAGGAGTCTGAGTCAACTGTCATTATCTCTTATTGGCTTTATCTCTAGGATAGATTCTTGACCTTTATTTTTTTTCCTTATTATTAGCTATAGGTTTTAATGGATGAAACCATTCAACTTTATCCCTAACACTAGCGTTAGCAATTCACATCCTTTACACTAAGTCAGAAATCCCAACAGGGCAAACAACAGAAGTTTCCACAAGGAAAGCCTTACTTATCACCTAATTTCGCTGTTATCCAACAAAACACCAGCCTTAATCAGCAAATAATCATCCCTTTTCCAGTGACCATGTGCCTTTTCAAATTTGCGACAAAATCAATCACCAAGCTTTGGATTGCTAGCTACCACCGTATGGACTTTTCCTATCAAGGTCGTCATCCACCATCTCAATTGGCAAAATTAGCAGCAAATACCAGTACACGTGAGACTAAGCAACCTTGGTATTATCTGGATAGTGGTGTTAATAACCACATCATCATCGCAGACCTTGAGAATTTTAACCTGAAGCAGAAACCTTGTCAAAGATTGGGTCATCCCTGAGAGTTTATTCTTCACAAATTAGTTCAAACTTCATTGTTTCTTGTGTCTAGCTCGATTAAATTTAATAAGCTTTGGGAGACTAGTCAAGTGGTCAAGAGAAAAAAGCTTCCTTTTGTCGAGCCCAATAATAGGTCCAAATAGTTGAATATATATATATATATATATATGTGTGTGTGTGTTGACCTAATTATCAGTGTCCTCTATTAATTAATAGTTGCAAGTTCTACGTTTTATGATTTTTCTCGATTTATGGCCTGGATGTTTCCTCTTCATTATATATCTTATGTCATCATGTGTTTCATTAAATTCAAAGGCTTAGTTGAAATCTATGTTCTTGTAAAATTAAACAAATATAAACTGATAATTACGAGGAATATACTGAGTATTAGGACGGGGCTCCGACGGAGTCGGAGTAGTCGTTTCTGACCTCCGACTCCAACTGGGGTCGGGGGCCAAAATGTGCTCCGACTCCAATACCGATTGGTGGTTGGAGCTCGGAGCTCAAAGCCCAACTCGGAGTAACTCATAGGATTCAGTGTTTATAGTTTACTTCCAAATTAAAAAATAAAGCAAAAACATGCAAAAAAATTCTTAGGCAGAAATAGAAAATGTATCTCATCTGATTCATATGTTATAAAAGGAAACAATGTATGGATTAATGGGGAGAAAGAGAGAGAGTGGATCGAAATGTTAGAAAAAATAAAACCTTACAAGGCTTGGCCTCAGACTCGAAGTGGTGCTCCTTATCAAACTGAAACAAATGGCAGCACAGAAGAACATTGAAGGAGAAGAAATGAAGAACGACGTGAGAGTCTGAGACCAGAGGAAGAAGTGAAAAACAAAGAAAGAGGTCTCATGGGGTCTGATCGTCTGGGAAAAATAAATTGGGGATGAGTAAGTACATTGGGGGGGGGGGGGGGTTAAAACCCCATAAAAAACCACCCTAGGACATGGTCCTAAGCATGCATGGGCCAGCCAAGGCCACCAAGGGCTAATGTCGTGGGCCCCCATGGGTTCCACACCACTATCACTTGTTTATTTGTTTATTTATTTTTATTTATCAAGGGACCTATTAGAATTTCCACTTTGTATTCTCTATAAATAGGACCCTTAGGCATTTAGTTTACATATTTTAAACCTTTGGGGTAGACTTGTTCTTGAGATCACTCTTCGGTGCTAGGCACTTGGGTTACTTGGGTGCAATTCGTGAATCCCTAGTAGAGGATCATCACCTTGCAATTTGTGAATATGTGTGATTCAACTTATCTTGTTCTTGCAACTTGGTGCAATTCATGAATTCAAGTTGTTGTTATCTTTGTTATTTTCAAGTTCATCAATAAAGAGGTTTATTTCATCTACGTGCAATTCGTGAATCATAGTTGAATTAGTTATCTTTTATTCCATTCCATTATCTTTATTGTTCTTATTTTCCATCTTATTCATCTACACTTTCTTGCATATCTAAATATCCATATAAACAAAAAAGAGTCTTCTTATTCCTTTGTTGAGTCCATTCATCTTTGTGCATTCTTGACTTGGTGGTGAAGTTGTTCATCATTGTGTTCTTGAATATTCATACGTGTTCATCCATATTGTTTATCCATTTGATCCTTCTCACCCACAAATTTCGACCCCTACATCGTTTGCCCTACCTTCCATAATTGGCCACATCCCATAATTACCCTTCATCCATCATATTCATTGACCTAGCCGAAATTGCCACTTCCCATCATCCAACTTGCTCTAGCCGTGAGTCATACTTACCATAAGTGGTTTGCCCATAAATCTTTCCATATACATAAAACCCTAGTCCATATACTCCACTTACATATTCGGCCACACCAAAGTCTTCCATCCATAAAACCCTAGCCGTCCATCTCAAATCTCTAGAAGGTAATTCATTCCTTTTAGGAGTCTTGCCTCCATCCACTCACATAAACCCTAGCCGTCAAGAGACCTTTTTGGCAACTTCCTTAATTCAAGGAAAGTTGACTCATCCAATGCCCATCCCTTGATTCTAGTAACTTTCCTAGAATCACTCAATCCTTCCAATCACTCATCAAATTCCTTAAATCTCTCAACTCCTTCCATAGACCTAGTCAACCAAAGACTCCATCCTCTTGCCATATTCAAATCTAAATCCTATTTTCCTTATCTTATCCTAGCCAATTCCTAAAGTCAAGGAGCAACCCTTGACTCATTCAAACTCTATATCATCTACCATATCCAATTCCTCAAATCTCTCATTCCCTACAATCACTCAAGTCATCCAAAGATCCCAATCCTGTCTTACTATATTCAAATCATATCTTCCATCTCCTAATCCCTAAAGTTAAGGAGCAACTCTAGACTCATTCAAACACTTTCCAAACCCTAGCATCTCATCTGAGACTCCAACCCTAGTCCATCTCTTTCCAATCTCGAAATCACCCTTAGCCACCACACAAAACCCTAACTACACTTCACCATACCAACCCTAATCATCTTCCAAGTGGCTCCATCATCAAGGGCAACCTTCAAGCCATTTCACTTAGCATCAAACACCCTTATTCATCCCTCATCACTCAAACACTATCCCATACTAGAATAAAATATGACATTCTAAAAGATCTCTTGATAGTTTATATGAAGAAAATAAATTCTAAATATTTTATTACGAAAATAACAATGGATGAATATTATTCTATGAAACATTATCATCAGAATTTGAAACATATATTAAGTTGAACTTTTATAATTTTATTTCCACATGTATGTAGCAAATCACTGAGATATACTTTTATATGTAGTTATATTTTTATGGTTTTCAATCTCTTTTTAATTTACATAAGAGAAATGATGTTGGCAGTCCTTTGATGTGTAAGTCACGCTCACTCTTTTTAAAAAAATAGGTAAATCTATAGCTTACATGAAAAGTTTATTTTTTAGTGGTGTACCTCACTCTTTTTTCAAAAGAAATACTGTGTAGTGCTTACACACCTACAACTGTATCTATTATTAATTTTTACATAAATGTGTCACACAGTAAAAAAAAATTAGCTCCCACTCAATATAATTGCTAGTTTCGCAACTGTGAGCAAGTTTCAAATGAGCCATCAAGGTCAAGAACATCCATAGGAAATGGACAAGTGATTCCACATACTATGACCAACTAATTATCACAGTTTAAAAGTAAGGTTTTTTTTTTTTTGTTTGCTTCACCAAATTGCCGCCCACCACCAAATTAATAATATATATTTGCTACTCATAAATCTCATACACTATACACACATCATAATTTCTTTTATTATTTTTATTTTTAATTTTTTAATTTTATTTTTCTTAAAACAATTGAATTTTTTTACTTATTATCTATATATCACACGTTTAATAAGAAAAAAAATTATAAAAAAATAAAAAGAGTGATGTGTGACTTGTGAAACTTATGAATATAATTTTTCAAATAATAATGATATTGGAGATCACTAGATGTGCCTACAAAAGATTTCCTGCTGACACATCTCATTGTTTCTTGTTGTGTAAATGATCAGTTTTTCAAGTTTTTTTTAAAACTGGTTTGGATATCTGAAGTGCCAATGAGAATTACAAGAAAAATGTGATCTTATCGTTGGCGATTTCCAGAGCATTCGACCGCCTGCTTCGTAATTATGATCTGTTCCATGGGAATTAATTGTAAGCCCAACTCCATCAGCTTCTTTGATCCAAGTTGCCTCCTCAATAAACCCAAATTGGACATCCTTTGGCAACCTCGATCGGCGCCTTATATTCGGGAAAAAGTAAAGCATCCTTAGCACCATTATGACGTATGGCTTCATGCCTTCAACACAAAAGTGATTTAGTCCTCATTTCCATAGATGAGATTAAATTAGATGTAAATAATAATGAAATAATTTAAGAATAATAGAGAAATATTTGAATTAATATATTTTATAAAATTTTGAGAAAGTAGAAAGAAAATATTGAAATAACAATATTATTAGATTAATATAAATTTTTAAAATAACTTTTTTTTAATTGAAAATGTTGCATTATTTTTTATATTTTATTTGAAAGTTTAGAAAATGATAGATGAAAAAATTAAAAATTAAATATTAAAAAATATTTGTGGTTTTTGTATTTGGATATTGAGATGAGATGACTTAATAGGACTTTGCTATCCAAATATGGCCTTAGGCTTTGTTTGGATAGTCAGATAAGATGATTTGTAAATAATAATGAAACAATTTGTAAATAGTAGTGAAATAATTTAAATTAAGATGTTTCATAGGGTTTTAAAAAATGAAAGAAAAAAAATTGAATAAAAATATATTGAAGTTGTAATATTATTATAACATAGTTTTTATTTTGAGAAATAAAAATTTTAAATTATTTTTTATGTTTTGTTTAAAAGTTTGAAAAAATTATAATGATTAAGTAATGATTAGATGAAAAAATTAGATATCAGAAATTGAAAAAATATTTGTAGTTATGGTATCTAAATATTGAAATGAAATAAATAAAATAATATGAAATGAAATAAGATCATTTTACAATCCAAACGGACCATATACCGTTCCTGATCTGCTATCATACATGCAATCCATTTTCTGTTTGTGGCTCACTTGGTATCAGATGTAATTGAATAGCCGTGGAGGCTTCGTCAGATTGTGTTCACTGTTAACGAGAGAGTCATGGGCTGCTGGGCACTTTGCACAGGAAATGCCTGATTAAAGCTGGGTTTGTATGTTAAAGATAAATTCAGTTGAATTCTATATAAATAATAATAAATTAAATAATAAAGAAAGTTATATAAGATTTATTTAAATTAAATTTAAAATATATTTAAATGTTAAAATAAATTTAATATTTTTTATAAAAAATTAAAAAAATTATGCGTCTCTTATATAAAAATATATTAAGTTAAAAAATATATTTAAATATTTAAATATTAAATTTAATTTAAAATTAAACTGAATTCTGAGTATAAAACCACCCAGCCTAAATGCGTCTTGGACTTTGCGATGCCTAGTTTCATGCATTTCATGTGGACCATGCTGCTCAGCCAACCGTTTCATCATTTCATTTTTAATTTTTTTAATTTTTTAATTTTAATTTTTTTCATTTCAGAATAAATAAAAAGAATTTGAAAAGTAAAAAAAAATAAAAAATATAGTCTTCAAATGATTGTAAAATGTAGGGTGACCTGCACCGGTGGGACCAACATCATGAGATGGTAGCAGCTCTTGAAGAGTCGAAGGACCGACTTAATTAAAATTCCCCACCTTCTATTTTCCTGTCAAGCCAGATCCTAAAACCAAAACCTTCTATTTTCCGGGGCTCCAAATTAATTTATCGTTCCCTCAGTATGACCTTTCCTTTCTGATCAATCTCCCCGGGCCGGCCTGGTCGTCCTCTGCTCTCCACGGCCTCCACCACCAACCATTACGCCGGGGGTGTGAGCCAGATCAGCCACATGATCATCATGATCAGCCACTTTTCCTCAGCCCTTCAATACTGGCTCGTTAACCACCCAATCATCTTCCAATTCTCATGGACCCAGGGTCAAACCCTTGGCTCCTCTCCTCTATTCCTCACCCTCACTGTCCTCTCTTACCTCTTCCTCACCTTCCTTCTATCCCACCTCCCTCTCCCACCCATCAGGCCAGGCCTACTCAAATCAATCACTGCCGTCCATAATCTCGTCCTCCTCATCTTCTCCCTCATCATGGCCCTTGGTTGCAGCGTCTCCACCCTCTCCTACGCACCTCACTTGCTCTGGGTGATTTGCCTCCCCCCTAAAACCCCACCGAACGGGCCCCTATTTTTCTGGGCGTACATGTTCTATCTTTCCAAGATATTAGAATTCGTAGACACCCTTTTGATCATCGTGAGTAACTCGACCAGGAGACTCACTTTTCTCCACGTTTACCACCACGCAGCCGTCGTGATCATGTGCTACATATGGCTACAAACGTCGCAGTCCATGTTTCCGCTGGTGCTCGTGACCAACGCGTCGGTGCATGTGCTGATGTACGCCTACTACTTGTGTTCTGCACTCGGGGTGCGCCCCAGATGGAAGCGGCTGCTCACGGAATGTCAAATTGCGCAGTTTTTGTCTAGCTTTGTGGTTCTGGGTCTGATGCTGTATTACCATTTCACCGGGTCAGGCTGCAGCGGAGTCTGGGGCTGGTGCTTCAATACGGTCTTCTACTCTTCGCTTTTGGCTCTCTTCCTAGACTTCCATGCAAAGAATTATGCCAACTCGAAGAGAGAATAAAACGTACGTACTTGTGGTCGTAATTAATAGCATGAAGATCTTCATGGCCTTATAAATTTGTCTTGGGTACGTATAATATTCTATATCATTCATATAAGATAGCGGCGGCCAAGATTGATTAATTATTAATTGATGTAAGACTATTTGGAGAGCATATAATATTCATAAACCTACAAGCTACATACCTAATTGCAGTGCCTGCCGTACTATTTAATTTGGTTATAGCTAATATTATTATTTTGTACTGTAATTTGCACTAGTACTTCTTATCAAACATTTATTCTAAAATTTTCTTTTATATTATAATATACTGAGATCAATATTAATTAAAATAATATTGTCGTGTTAAGTAATATATATCATGACTGCATTAATAGTAAAATGCTTATTTGTCGACAGTTATTTATTATGAAAATAATAACTTTTTTATTAAAAAAATATATTTTCAATATCGTAAATAGATTATAGTCATTCTTATAATAAATAATTCGTTATAAATATTTATTTTTCTTGTAGTCGTGACCACATGATGCAAGCATGTGTGCGTGCGTGTCTAAGTCTAATTATCAATTGTCATGTTTTTCCTGCAACTTCTGTAGAACGTGCCAGTTATGCTGCAATATTTCATCCCATGTTCATCCATGCAACTCCCAGCTAGCCCACGCTGATGATCTGAATCGATCTCGTGCGGTTCCTTTTAGCAAGTAGTACTACTCACTACAATAGATTTTGACTATTGTGATGAACGAGACCATCATAAAAGATAAGCAAACCATCATAAATATTTTTTTGTGACGGTTTCAGACCGTCACCTAAAAGGTGTCACAAAAAGTTTTTTTGTGGCGGTTGAAAGTCTTTCGTGAGATGTAACGTTCGAACATGATCTTTTGTGATCGTTAAAATCCGTCACAGAAAGTAACGTTATCACATAAAAATTGACATTCAAATGTTAACCCGACCGATTAATATTCGAACATTAAAAATTAGAAGTTTGTTGTTTTTGCTTTGCATGATTAATATTTACGTTCGAACGAAAGTAAGTTCGAATGTTTGCTCGGAGACGTTTGAATGTAACATTCGGATGTTAATGGAGAAGCGTTCGAATGTACAATTTTTAATGTTTGGATGTTGGGTTGTCGTTCAAACGTATCTATTCTAATCATTCGAACGTTTAGATCAGTTGTGTGTGGAAACGTTTGAACGAAGTGACTTGAGTTCGAATGTTTAGATGGAATTTGATGGTATTATGTTTGAACATTAGTTCGAATGTGAAGCTATGTTCGAACATTTGTTCATTATATTCGAACATTCTAATCAGAAATAATAATTTCATAAAATTAAAAAACATACAAATTGTATCATATTACACCATAAATATAACAACTAATAATTTCTTATAGAGTTATAAAAACAGACAATAAAAGTTTATAATAATGATAATGATATATTAATTTATTCTTCTTTCCTCGCCCACCGCGATTCTGCAAAAGTGACATAACACTTTCCATCTGAACCAGCATCTCCCTCTGCACTTGTTCTTGGACTTCAATGCATATTCTCTTCTCCTAGTCTCTTTGTCGCTCCTGCAAACTCGTCTCTAAATCAAATTATCTCAATAAGAGAGACTTCAAATCCTGTTGTCTCGACTTTATCTGCTCAATTTCTTGGCATGTTGCATCTAAATATTTAGTAAGATTATTAATTTTCAAAGTCGAGGTCATGGAGGATGAACCAACACGCTTGAAAGAACGTCTCAAACCTCTTACTAAACAAAACTTGCTCGCCAACACTTGTGTGAATATGTCCATGTCACTAGGAGATGATTCCTCAAAGGCTAATTGGATCTCAATCATTTTTTCCTGTAATTACAACAAAAACACACAATAAGTAATTAATTGAAAGAAATGAGGAATCAAATATAATATAAATTCATATGTTGCATAATTGATTCACAAAAAATAACTTCACTTACATAATTATCTTTAGCGACATGATCAACCTACTCACTATGCTCATTAATGTAAGTAGCAGCATAGACATGAATGAGTGAGAAATTTTCAGGATCATCAAGTTTCTAACAAAGCTACATTAGTAATTTAAAAAAATAATGTTATTACTTAAATAAAAAAATATGATAAAAATGAGTGCAAGACGTTGGAATGACCTTGAACCGATACGATGGTGGACTATCAAAACCATTCTATTTTGTATATTGATAGAACTTTAGTACTGCAGGAGAAATTAACAATATTAAATATAATATATGAAACCAATATAGATGTAAATAAGTTATAAGGGATAAATTAAGAATACATGATAATCTGGACTTACGAAAAGACTACAATGACTAAACAGCCTCTTCCAATATCTCGAATTTCTTGAAATGGTTATGACATCGTCCAACATGACGCCGAGATAATGTAGCCATCAACTCATTCATAGTTCGCACATCCTTGCTGCGGCCAAAATTGAGGTCAAATTCATCCTAAGAAATGAATTGCGTCAAAAATATGAAATCAAAACATTTCTAAAAAAAGTTTACGTTGGTATATAAACTCACAAGTACACGACTCCGAATGTGATCATTAATCTCATTCGGAATATCTCTACATGATCGTATATAAAATGGGGCATAAGTTCGAACTAGTGTGCTGACATAGTAGAAAAGCGATGGTGCACTATCATCCACTCTCCTAGTAAAGTTATCAGGAATGTTGACCTTGATTTTTTCGTGCCTTCTATTTTTTTCTAGAGCAAGACCACGTGCGTTAAGCCACGTCCGCGACGTGCCAAGCAAATATTTTTAAAATTATTAAATACAGTCCCCAAAGTATTGAAACATAATTAATAATCAACAAAATTTCCTTACTAGTAGGTGTCAACTGGCTGTCTATCTCCTGTGTATCAACTTCTTCAGGAGCAGAGTCATTAGTTAGGGAGTCATGAACGGGTTCGGGATTTGATGGATCAGACACATTTTTTCGTTGTCATTTTGGTGACATCCTTGAAAAGGATTAGTATTTTAAAAAAAACTAGTATAGAATAATTTATAAAAAATGTATTGTACTATCACCTATGTAAATAAAATATTTAATACTTTTATTCTTATTGCCAGATGTATTTTTCATACTTGTTTTAGAATCGACTTCAATAACGTCTTCGTCTTCATCTTCATCGACTTCCTGTTATGATTGTTCTTCTTCTTCTTTACTTACTTCATGAACTAAATGATCATTTAATCACTACAAGAAAACTGGGCATTTGCGGCGCTCGAATTCGCCAGAAATATGCTCCATAATCGCTGCTGTAGCTCAGATGCGGCGATCTACACATCGCCGCTTGATCGCCACAATCCTAAAGCCATTTCCGCTCAATAGCGGCGAATTTAAAAAATCGCCACAATTGAATATATTTCCGGCGATCAATTCTCGCCACAATTGATTAAAAAAAGCGCCACGAGAAGGGTTCCCGGGTCCAACATAAGCGCCGCGAAAAACTAATAGCGGCGATAGATGTCGTCGCGATTAAACAATTAGTCGCCGCAAAACTAGTTTTTATTAGTGGCGATATGATTGTGTCGCCATAATTGTATGTTTTTGCGGCGACTTTCTTCAACGAGAAATACGGTAGGATATCGCCGTAATAGATAACTTATCGCCGCAATAGGATACTTGTAACGATTTGAAAATGTCGCCGCTATAGATATCCTACCGTATTTCTTGCTATTGTGGCGCATAGGAGTCGCCGTAATAGTGAGCTATTGCGGCGCTTTGTAAATTCGCCACTGATTTGGTTATTCAACGATTTTTCTCGGCGCTGAAATGTCGCCGCAAATGCTCCCTTTTAATTTTTTTTTCCTGCTCTTCGCCCAAATACGTTTGTTCCATTTCATTTTCACAACTTCCAGTTTATGTAATTAATACTATTTTTCTTATTATTTCAGGTAAGTCAAACAATATTACTTAAAACATCAATTTCAATTAATATTGTTTGACCAACCTGAAATAATAAGAAAAATAGTTTAATTAACCACATAAACTGCACTTAATGTTGACAGAGGATAGGAATATTGTCATATTAAACCCATGCCTTATGATATTAAATAGTTAGAAACAAGAAACATAAAGGAAAATATTGAACTTTCATTATATATGCCTTGAGAACATGTAGGAACCTAATTTCCAAATCTTTGATCACTATTTCCATCTAAGATAATAAATTAATGAGTATCAATTCATCCATTCAGGTGGGGAATTCACATTAATGTAATTATGGGCTATACACTAGGGTGGACCATTCGAAACCCAAAACTTACGCCTTAACTACTAAATATTGAGAATACATTGTTCAAATATAGGAACTATGCTGCTTCTTTATCTTTATAAATTATATCTAGTCGTTGTAAAGTAGCAAAATGGGACTTGGGCATGAGGGGTGGGCAGAATCATGGCTTACAAGATTGCATCAATGCCCTATACTTGGCCGCCACAAGCTGAAATATTTCCATCTCAACAAACACCAATCTGACAAGTGCAAATAAAATGCATCAATTCACACCATAATAACAGTTATATATAAAGGACTAGTTATATATAACAAAACATTCTATTTGTGCAAAACCAACATAGAATAATCTATGAAAGCATGTCACTAAGCAAGTTAAATAACTGCAAGTTAAAACAGTAACAACTTGCAAATTAACATACATGCAAATTGAAAACAAATAGGGACCGCATGCAAAAAAATACTGGCCTAGAAACATATTATCTTTTTCATCTGGGTATGAATTGCTCTTCAAACTGCTTAGAGTTCTCTTAATTCGTTTAGTACTTTCTTTATATTTAATTAACAATAGAGATTAAGATAATATGTTTAATTAATCAGTTTGAATATATATATATTGATCACAACTTGTTTCCTGTTATTTTTTTTTTTAATTTTTTATAGGGTGTTTAGGAGACTACTTTGGTGGCTGAGATATCTCTCTCCACCCAGTTTTTCATTGTCATAGAGGAACAAAATTACAAAGAACAGAAATGCAAAGAATATGTGAAGTAGTAGGTAAGAAACCGAACAATGATCAATATAATGGCATATTAACCTCCCCTAGATGACAATGGCATTACATGTAGCTGCATCTATCATCACAATGCACGCATATAATATAGGGTCTAAAATCTCTTCCATTGTACACAGATCAAGCCAAGAGGAAACAATCTTATATATATATATATGAAGTTTAAATTATGATACCTTTAATGAAAAAACTGAATTGATAGCCAGAATTTGCACATCTTCTACTATGATCTGCTGGTCTACCTGCAACATACAGGATAAAACTTTCACTATAGGAATTGCTTAGTCAGCATCTAATTAAAATAACATATATGATTGATATACACATGCAGTTAGAATAAAACATGTATATAGAGCTAGCCATTAGAGCTATATAATGGACAAGGAAATGCGATTTTGGCCCTTGAGGAGAAAGAGAGAGCAGCTTTGAGTAGAAAGCAAGCAAAATCCTAAAGCCATGAAAACCCACTTCGCTTCCAGTTGGTCTAATACCAAGGCAAGCATATATGCCAACTGCATGCAAAAATAATAACGCAAACAAACTATATAAGTCGGTAACCAACTTCCCTTTAAAATACACCTTCTCTTAGACCCTTTTTCATCCTTTTTCTGTATTACTTCAGCTATACATCTCTGAGCAAAGTGACTGTATGACAAATTTTACCCAGCCAAAGAATAAATCTTTGTGGCCAACTCAGCCCCACTTCTTCCCCCACGCCCTTGGTTTGCCTTACTTCTAGGGCTGTCCTAAACCGGCCTATATATACAAATCCATTTGAGTAGTTGGCTTCTGGCCTTTGAGGGCTGTGGAGTTTTTGGGAAGTCATGGAAGCAAGCAGATGTTACATGAGAGCTCAGTTTCTACTTCTGTTTATAACTATGGCAGCCATTTTCTTAACTGATTGTGGTAAGGCTCTTGTGTTTGAAGGTTTTTTGTACATGTATTACTTAAGAGATCCATCAATTTATAGAACTGGTTTATATAGAGAGTATAGAGAGAGAGAGAGAGAGAGAGAGGTCCTGATCATCATCAACTGGTTTATTAAACTAAATCTATCGTGTATGGTTTTTAAAACATGCAGCTTGTTTTCTTATACCAGAGACCATAGACTATAGTAATTTCCATGCCACCAAACTTAATTTACTGTTAAATTTCAGTCCTTAATTTGTCGTCCCAGCTTTATCACGAGAGAAGTTTGTTTTCATTGGCTGAGACAAACTTTTTCCTGACTTTACACTGTATCATTGCAACAAATTAATAATTCTTTATCGTCCTTAACTGCGAGGCTTTATAAAAAAATCATACATCTGAACACTAAATATTATAAAAAGAATCCGGGTTGAAGCATATGATCAGGAAAACCTACATATTATAAGTGTTGAAGCTGGAGTGGTTTTTCTAATTAATTCCACATGAATATTTTGAGAAGGATTCCTGAAGTTGAGGTACAAGAACTAAAGGACATGTAACGTGCAAAAGCAAACATTAATTAATACTTGCAATTAAGCTGGCTTTGGAATTTCTGAGAAAGCGACTTTTGGGGCATCCTGCATGCATATTGGTCTTCGGCTTAATTTCCAGCTTCATTAGACAAACACAAAATACATACATAGGCGTAAGCATGAAAGCTAGCTAGCTGTATCTAAGGAATGTAACCATGTGCATGCTGTAGATACCCCAAACTGATAACCTTTTGTATGTATTTTGTTTCAAATCTTGCATCATAAGCACACTGACATTATTATAAGGATTATAATATATAGTTTAATTTAACGAGGAGCTTGTCCAGAACATATATATGGAAGCCAACAATTTAGTGTTCGATCTATTTATTTTTACAATACACTAATGGACCATTAATCTAAGTTCAACTTCAAATTCTCTTTCCTATCTTTTTTCTCCTTAAGGTATATAGATATATATATATATATCTATATATATATACCTTCCCACATTTATGCTCTATACTTGAAGTGATTTTAACAATTCTGCACTAGAATTGGCAGGCAAAACCACGAGTTTTGACAGTTGCTAGTGGGTCAATATTGCCACACCAAACTATATATAATGGTTGGGGACACTTGTCATAAAATGCCCATTTTTATTGGATGCAATATGCTAGCATTATTACATAGCAAGTGTCCTTTAGATTATCCAACGGCTGGAACATGATGGCAAATTTGTCGACCATTGGTTAAAAAGTCTAGTGAACTGCATGCAATTATCAAACTGACCTCCATGTTTACCATGATGCTTAATAATACAAGACTTTTTAACTTTCCCCTAGATGTTGATGACTTGGGGAGGCTAGAACTTTAGGAACACTTATAGAATCTCTATAAGTGTTCCTAAAGGGTTTTCTGCCAATATAAACCCAATGCAGAAGTGGAGTTTGCTTGGCAGCCATCTTTCTGAAAAAGATAACAATAATAGCACTAAAATAATAACATTATTATTAGTAGGGTTGCACATTGCCTATATATACTAATTAGGGAGATTGTGGAAGCCAATAAGGAGATAGCTAAGATTATCTTGGGAACAATACCAAATCAACAAACTAATTACAAACATCCTTAAAGCTTTGTGGAGTTGTATTGAAAGATTGCTTATTGCGGCAATATTATTTCCAGCGGCCAAAAATTTGCCGCAATAGACAGATTTTCTTGTAGTGACGTTTGTGTTTTGGAATAAATATCCATCTATATTATTATATGTGCGCCGGCCAGTACTCTAATTAATATATATAAGATCAACTACTAGACTTGTTATACAATAATTGAATACTCGCTATATTAACCCTTAATAATTTTATTAAACCCAGAAAATTACAAAGATCGACTAGTTAGTTAATCAATGGGCATGCATTGATCAGTAACATTAAGTTAAATTAAGAGTTTACATACCTAACAAGCAATCTCTAATGTATATGTTGTGTAAATTAAGGAGCCATTTTTGCTCTCCAAACTCCAGATGATCACTATATATAGGAACGACGTCACTCCACATGCTCTGCATATATGAAGTGCATCCTTTTTCATGATTGGCACTTAATTAATTAATTAAGATGATCATGAATTAATGGGAATTGAACTGGAAAACAGCTTCTACCTTTGCCAATTTCAGAGATTAAATTGGATCACCTATGTATATAATATATATATATATATATATACATATACATAGGTGATCATTAGTATTATGTCCATATCCTTGGAAGCATATAATAATTATAAGATGCACGCATTCATTAATTGCATGGATGCAGATCATCATCATTAAAGAGTAGTACTAGTACCTCTGCCCATTAATATTATTGAAATATATATATATATATATGCATGATGATGATGATCCTAAAGATGCATGAGGAGCAGATTAATTAAAAGCCAATTGAAGGAAGGAAGCTGGAAGCATATATATATATATATATATATATATATATATAAAAGGCAGATAGCGTAGGCAGGGGTGGTGTCTTGGTTGAAATAAACCGTTTAAATGTAACGGCTAGATAGGTGGTGGGCTCTCACATATGATCTCACGTACGTGCTAATCCCAACCAGGCCAGGCCAGTACGTACTTGATCTTTTAGAAAATTAAGGAATTTGGGATTGAACACCTACGTACGTATAAGGATATGGACTCCGTTGGACTCCATTACTCTTCCTCCCTCCATCTTTACTGTATGACAATCATGATCAGTTGCTTCACGTCACCAAATGGCTCCACCCGCTCTCTCATGATCTCTTTCCAAACTAAGCCATTTCAATTGCGCCTGCGTCTCTCTTATGAAGAGATCAAACGTCGACGTACAGCTCAAGTGATTGGCCGGTAGGGTATATAATTTAATCGTTAATAACATCATGACCCTTTTCGAAGCTGCATGCATCATGTGTATTATATATATGTCTTTAAGCAAACTCAAAAGATCAAATCCCTCCCGATCAATTATTAGTAAATCTCATGGAAAGCATGCACATGACCAATACATTCCAGTTTTCCTACTCACATATTTAAGAATAAATCACAGTAAATTGACATTTTTTTGGTAACATATACAACAGCTTATAATAGCATGTAGGGTTCGGCTAGAGAGCCACTTTTGGTAACGTTACTACCAAAAGTGGCTAGCTAGTGAAGAAACTTCAAGATCGATAGGTTTCGGAGAACCAATGAATGCCAGAAATAAAACGCTCCAAAAATCAACATAATTAATCATTAATGAGCTTCCCAGCTCATCATGATGATCTACTTCTACCCCCATAAAATTATCTTCTCATAGTTTTTGCTTGACAGCTCAAAAAACCAAATAATATTTGTACCCAAAAGCAACTGATCATCTATTGGCGTCCACCATCTTCTAAACCTTTCCATCTCATACCTATAAATACGTACGCACCCAATACAAAGACTCATGACAAGCAGCTAGGTGATATTTTGTACGTACGTGGTGCCGGCCTGATCCACATCTAGCCTAGCTGATCGATCCCCTGCCGGACACCCTGGTCAAGAACCAAAAGGGTTGGCTTCCAAGCAAGAATGGCAACGATCCATGTTGATCATCACGTGATGTCTTTCGTTTTCAGCCTTCTTCCTACGTATAGCCTAAATATTTCTCCCGTTCTAAACATCTCGAGTTCTTATATATTAAAGTTTCAAGGTCTCATGTCATTTTTGGTATCTCATTGTATGCAGGAAACATCGTGTCATTCCTCGTATATCTAGCCCCAGTGTAAGTTATAATATTATAACTTATATTCCTCGTGTAGGTTTTTGTTTTCCTTTTGTCACCTGGTTTAAAGGAAACCTTGAGGTTTTTTTTTTTTTTTGAAACAAAACCTTGAGCTCTTATAATCAATCAAAACTTACATGGTTTTTTTCTATACCTAGAAACATAGACCAAAATTCTTCCTGGAATACACAGGAATTTTGTTTACGAGCATGTTTTTTAACTACCTTGAAAATTCACCAATCATACAATTCCTTTCATTTATTTTTTGTTTGGTTTATTTTACAAAAACTTCTCTCACTCCTTTGATGATTTTTAAAAGACAGATATAGATGAGAAAGTAAAAAATAAATGAAACATAAAATTCTTCAACCAAAAACCGATTCAGTCATATTGTTTGGTGAAGTCCAATTAGTTTTTACTTAATAAGAAGCATGTCAGCATTTTTAATAAAATGCTTGAGTCCTAATAAAAACATAAAAAACTAAAACCCTAAAAAAATGAACCAAAATAAATATAAAACCCAATATCAACCCAAACCGAATGAGAATCATGTCTCTATTTTTAATAAAACCTTGAGTTTTAATTGGAAAAAAAAAACTTACAAAAGCCTAAAAAAATGAACCCAAAAAATATAAAACCCCATACCATACAAACGGAACCAAATATATAATACAAAGATACTAACTATTTAATAAAACAGAAGAACATCTACTAACTGTTTGCAATTAGTTTGTAATTAGTTTGTTGATTTGGTACACCCAAGATAATCTTAGCTATCTCCTTCTTCTTTGTTTATCTTTTCTCTTCTTTTTTTTCACCCTAAAATCTAGCACCAAGTGTATCTGAATGACTTTGCCTCTTCCATTTTACTTATATGAGGCAACAGATACAACTTGATGATTAGGTCCTCTGTGTGTGTGTGCAGGCATAAGATGTTAATGCTGATTTAATAACTAAAAAAACAAGTCACATTGGGTTTAATTTGTTCTGCCCGTAACCCAGGCACTCCGAATGAAGTTTGCCAGAGTCGAAAAAACTAAAACACTTGCTCCCCGCTCGTGATTGTCAAATGTGTGTGCAAAAGGAAAACCTAAGCATATTTTTATTAGCAAAACAAATCCATTTCTAATTTACCCGCACGCATTCGTTAAGAACCATGAAGACCTAGAACAGAGTATTACCTTGGGAAATCGACTCCAGCTGAGTGGATCAAGAGATGAATGGGACGGAAAATGGACTCCAACCCACTTTGCCTCGGAAAAGGGTCGACGATGAAAGCCTTAGAGTAAAAGAAAACTGGACGACGACGATGATTTCACATAAACTGATGAAGAAGCCGATTACAGGGTTTTCGATGGGGCGGAACCGCGTACATCGCTTACGCGAGACTCACTGGTTCGTGAGTTAGCGGTTTCATTCGGTGGAAGTTCATTAGAGGAAACTTTGTGTGGGCGGTGAGTCTGTAGCTAGAGAGAAATGGAGATGGGTGAAAGTTGGGGACGAGGAATAGAGAAATCGCGATTTGGGGGGAAATCTAAACTTTACCTGGGGTGTTGGCGCCCACGACTTAAAATCACTACTGCGGCGAAATTCTTCGACGCCATAAGATTTTATCATTTTACGGCGGATAAAAGCGTCACAACTATCTTCAAAATCGCCGTGTAAAGCGTAAACTTATTTTGCGGCGAATAAATTACGCCGCAAAAAACTTAAAATTCGCTGCAAAAAATAAATTAAAAACCGCGCCCCTGGTATATTGCGTCGAAGCAAAAATCGCCACGAAAACTGGGCTATTGCGGCAATGCTATTTCCAGCGGACAAAAAATCGCCGCAATAGCCCAGTTTTCTTGTAGTGAATATAGATGAGTCTAGATATACGAGTGAGACGTCATCTCTACATAAGGGGATTAGTTCAAGTGCACCGAGGTCAATAAATAAATTAATACCCTATCCATCTTCCTAGTAAACCTCTATAATCAAAGTGTCATCTTCATCTCCATTATGATTTTGATCCGCTACCATTCCTACATCATAGATATTCCGAGGAACAAATTTTTGTACGACTCACCAAGTTATTTCTTCATTATTTTCATCGGCTCCTCTCATTAGATCAACCAAGTAATATAATTGGGCAGCTTGATAAGCTAGTATGAATGGATCATCTTCGTAGCATTTACATGCAATATTGACCCTCATAAAGTGGCTATCCCTATGTATCTAAACCTGACCACCGCCTATATCCCACCAATCACATTTAAAAACATATATCACATTCTTACATTGGTATTTTAATCCGATAATGTCACGTATGACACCATACTAATCAATATAATCTATTCCATGACTTTCCTCGACCAACACACCACAATTTTGCGTCTTTCGATTACATTCATGGTCTGTAGTATGAAATCTATAACCTCGAATCGTACATACAATGTATCCAAGTGCTCTATGTGAGGGATCACGAGCCAATGCATGCAATTCAGAAGAAACTAATGTGGCATCATGAGCATGTTGTGCCAAAATCTAACAATTGAAATAGTAACTAACAATTAAAAGCTAATAAGTATTAAAATGGTTCAAGATGATTTTAAGTCATGGGACATTTAAATGTATACGCGTTGTTCAAACCATCCGAGAACTTATTCTTTGTGTCTTGCCTCTATATTCTCTACGCCTTCTATCCTAAGTTTATCTATGTACTCACTGTATAGAAATAAAAAAGAATAGAATATTTGAATACAGTCGTTATAGTGAAATTTTTTTAATTAGAATTATTCTAAGTATGCAGCGACATACCTGAGATAGTCATCAATCTTCCAACAATTATTCAACACGTACCACCGAGTTTTTCTTAATTCTCCACCAATTAAGTCGTATCCCATTTGTGCACCCAATGACCATACATTCCTGGAAAACACTGATAGCTCATGAGGGGGAGAAGCAGCAAGATTAGAATTCCACTTTTCAAGAATAAATCGTGTCTCAACACCACAAAGATATATAAAGCAAAATGTCAACCATTCATCGTGTATTAATATATAACATTAGTTGTAATTATACTTTATTAATATATAAACAATACTTGACTATTTATACTATACTAATGCACTATATACTAGTATAACATATAAGCAGTGCTACCCATAAGTCTCACACCCTACACACCTATTTAAAAACATATCATTTTACTTTTTTTTTATCTTATTTTACTTACAAACATGTTGGGAATCACTTTGGGTAAAAAAATAAAATGACATGTTTTTAAATGGGTGTGCAGTGTGTGAGACTTATATCTAGAATTTTTCATGAAATATATATTAGTATATAGTGTTATTAGTATAGCATATATTATTAGCTTATAATATAGTAGTATATAATATTGTTATTAATAATACTTTATTAATATATTAACAACATGACTAGACTAGTATAGTATATATACTAGTACATAGTGTATAAATATAGTATATTATAATATATACTAGTACATAGTGTATAGGTATAGTATATTAAGTATATTACGTATAGAATAGTAATAATATTCTTGATCGATAATCACATATTAAAAATATATAAAAACTATATTATCAATAATAATATTATTAGATTATATAATATATAACAACTATTCTGTATTATTTAGTATAAATTATAAAAAAATTATTCTAGAGACGTTCAAACGTACCAATATAACGTTCAAATGTATCAGGACTTAAGTGACAAATGTTCGAACGTACAAATATAATGTTCGCATGTCTCGGGAATTAAGTGATGAAAGTTCGAACATGCAAATAGTAATGTTCGGATGGCTCTCTCGCTCCTTAAGTGATGTTCGCACGTGAACAATATAATGTTCAAACGTCATGTGTATATAAGCTTCTATCCAAATGCGAAACGACATTTCAAACGAAATTCCTTACCCATATTCCTTCATTGCAATCGTCACAAACCGCCACCAAATCCTTCGTCGCCGCTGTCGAACACTACTACAAACATCACAAAAGAGGTAGGCATCCCTCTTTAACTCTTAGTATGTTTTTTTTTTTTTTGTGTTTAATGGAGATTTTGGGAGTTTCCGAAACCCATTAGTGGCCAAACTTTCATCTTGATTTTTCAACCACAACGAGTCGCCAATGGCCAAAACGACCACTGTAGAAAATTTTCTTGTTGTGTATACTTCATTTCTACGGTGGCTTTTAGCCACTTTCATTGTGTTTGAGGTGTTAGGGGATGACTAAGTAGTCTCAACCATTTCTGTATCGTAACGTTTGAATGTTATATCGTCACTTTTGAACGTTAGACTTTTCAAATGAGGAAGACGACAAACACGTTGGAACTTTAATCATATAACATGTGAATGTTCTACAAATACACATTCGCACGTACATTTGTAATGTTTGCACGTCAAATCATTTATATTCTTGAGTGTCACATGTGTTCAAATGTTAGTTTTACGTTTGAACCTTTATTTCACATTTATTTGAATATAAAACTTTTTAGCTTCTAGAAAGGTCAGAAACGTTCTAACTAATTGTTAATGTATGTTCGAACGTCTTAATAAATACGTTCAAAAGCTTGCTCACGTGCGAATGTATTTGTTTTGTACATTCGAATGTAATAATTTTCTATTTATTTTGTTAATATCGTTTGAACGTATAATTGGTTTAATTCGAACGAGTTTTCCAGCATCACATTCGAACGTAACTCATTTTATGCTCGAATGCTTATCCTAGAGGAAATTAACGTGTGAACGTAAAGCCTAAAACGTTCGAACATATAAGGTTAACGTTTGTACATGAATTATTTTATGTCCGAATGTGTTTCCAAACTAATTTAGATTACAATACATAATATGCATCATAGTACTAATATTGCTCAATATTTTTCTTTTTTTCAGGATATGACTCATCTTTTGACGACTAGGAAAATGGGGAGGGAAGGAGCAAGCCAGGACAAGTCTCGAATCGGGGCTCGAACAATGATGTCCGAACGAGAAGTCCTGATCAACGAGTTTGACGAACTCAAATGGGAGCATAAGAGCCTTAGAAATGTGTTCACTACCAGAGGCTGGACGAGTATCTGCACATTGAGGGGTAGCCTATACCCATTAATGGTTTGAAAGTTTTATATGGGGATGTGTTTTATGCCTCACAATGCATCCTTTCACACAATGACTGTACGCGATATTCAATTCAAGGTCTAGGCGAATGTCATCGCTGAGTTTCTTGGAATCCGTTGCGTAGCTAAGACATTGACTGCAGGAGATGCTCAAGCCTAGGGATGGATCTCGAGTAGATGCAGATGTATGCACTTCTGCATCACCTACAGGCCAAGTTGACCGGTCGGAGGTTTAGGGTACTGATAAGGAGGATGACGACTGAGATGAGGATTTTTGCATCCTCACTGGAAGAGACCGAGAGCAGCTTGATAGGAATAACTCCTTCAGCCAGGTACAACTCCTCCCTTTTTTCCTCATGTTGCATCTTATTGTTGCAACAAATGTGGATCACGTGGCACATAAGGCCACATTTAGCCGAACTCACGCATAGTTCCTTATATGAGTGGCGCGTGGAGAGCCCATCGACTTGCCAATTCATATTTTTGAGATGATTCGTTACGAGGTGAGTGTCGTTTCCATGGACAACCTCCCCCATATAGAGTCATCATTACATGGCAATTTACTACCTCGGAGTGTGCCACCCCAGGCGGAGGAGTGGCTGATAGAGCAAATTAGCCTCATCGACATGACCACACACCGTCGGTGGATATGGGAGAGGGCTTGCTTGATGTCAACCTGGTCGTGTACCAGATCTTGTTCCTTCGACCTAGTTTGGGCCCAGTGTTGCTTCCCATATTGGGAGTACTAGTCAGCCACCAATGGGTACATATATGGGAGATGCATGGCCTACTTGGGTTGATGCGATCATCGCAGATATTACTGAGCACATCGATCTATAGGTCACATCAATACAACAGAGTGTCACCGAGGTTGGCCATCGGTTAGATATCCTAAATTAGAAGGTCAACACATTGACTGACGAATTTAATACATATGTAAACAACTCGTACTGAGTATTTTTCACTTTGTGTTGTTTACAAAATTTTATCATATTTTGTACTTTATTTATATTATATGTAATGAACAACATTATTTAATATATCTACTATTTTTGAATTTCAATTCTCAATCCTTTCTAATATGAAATATCCAAGTTTAATATTAAATTAGTTAACGTTCGAACGTGAATTACTAATGTTCAAACGCTGGCGCCAAAAATTTCCATGTTTGCAAGTAAGTAGTCTCAACGTTCGAATGTCCAGAGCTCGTTTGAACGTAGTGCACTTTCTCGGCTACCTTTAATGACGTTTTCTACAAACTATGACAGAAAATGCTTTTTGATGATGGTTTGGGAACTATCAGAATTTTCAAACAGTCACAAAAACTCTTATATAGTGTAGTGACCCGCCCTGCCTGGGTGATCTACGCATCCTGCCAAGGGACGAGTGGGCACAACTGCAAACGAGTAGCTTGTGTTTACAGTATTAAGTGGGCGAATTCAAAACTATTACGTTCCATCACGTGAATCAGTTCCACCTATGCTTCATTCTTAAATGGGCGAGTCCAAACCTTATATTTGACTCTTTGTATTATCTCCTGAAAAACCAATCATATATTAGTACTGAGATTCCAAGTTTTGAGGTAACCCAATGAGTGATTAGATTTATGCAGCGTTTGGTTCCCAAACTCAGCTGAGCTCAGTTGAGTTCAGTCTAATTTTAAGTTAAATCTAACATTCAAACACCCAACTCTCAAATTACTAAATTTATCCTAACTCAAAACCTTCTTACACGTGGGACCCACAACCCTTTTCAACTTAAAACATCTTTATATGTGGGACCCTCAACCGTTTTCAATTTCTTATAAAAAGTATTAAATTCATTTTAACATCCAAACACACTTTAAACTCAGCTTAACTAGGCCCCACAAAACTCTCTCCACTACCCAATTTACTACTATTAATAAAGATCTCAACTCAGCTAAGCTTAACTCAATATCTAAACGCAACCTTAGACGATGAGGCTGAGGCCGACATTGTTATAGTTTTATTGAAATTATGTGTCCTACACACCCATCTTGATAGAATTTGAAATAGTTCAAAACTTATCAGCTAATAGATGAGTTATAACGGGATAAGAAAACTCCTAAGAAATAAAATTAACTATATATCTCTAATTACAGTCAAATACAAAGTCTTAGATTTCTTAATGGTCAAAAGTCTATAAATAGTACTAAGAGGTTAAAGGGTTCTCACCTAGAACATTAGAGCACCTCTAGCCATCGGGAGACACTAGTGAGGCTAAGTTGCTAGGGTAATCTTTCTCTCATAGTCAGATCAAATTTTTCATCAAACAGATAGAGAAATGTACGTATTTAATTATCATTATTTTTTATTATTGTGGATCATAGAAAATCAAAGATTCAATTATTAATGTTCATGTTAAAATATCTAACATGTGGTATCAGAGCTTTAGATTGTAGATTTTTTATGATTTCGATAAAGCATAGAGTGAATAAACATTTAGTTTTATACGTGCTTTCGTATCTGTGATTTTATCCTGCTGCAAAAGACTAAAGACTATCCTTTTGTTCTGGAAGAGAAATTACGATGGAATGCTCTTTTTTCTATTCTGTGTTTGATTTTACGAGGACCCACAGAGTGACTTTACATATATTTTGTATTTCACTTTTGCTGTATTGAGTCTATGCTGGAGGAAGAGAAACTCCTTCATGTATTTCATTCTAATCTTGCTTGGGTTTTATTTTCACTTTCCTCTGTTGTGCTATGCAATTGTTGTGTAAATTTTATTTTCCTTTTTTGCATTGTGTTGGGATGGGAGAAAGTTGAGATGTGTATGGGAGTCGCCATTGTGCATGTTGTGTAGCCCGTGTACTTTGTAGTGGCTGGGTGTGGGGCAGAGCGTCGTGTGTGGTGGACGGTGGCTTAACACGATGCCGACATAAAGGGGCTGAGGATTCCAATCACCAAAAACACAGTGTTGTTGTAAAGGGATGAGAAGCCTAACACCCTAGCCCGTTTAACATTCCCATCAGCTGAATGGGAGGTCGACGCCACGAGGAGGCTAAGAACCTCCTCGCCGACGTCCCTATAACGGCGGCAGTGGCTTGTCAAGTCCATTGACTGCGACAAATTTTTAAAAATAGTAAAAAAAAAAAAAAAAGGAGGAAATCGTGAGTGGAGGTGGACATCGATGGCGGGAGGAGTCTAGGGATGCCATGTCATCATCCCCTCGCTGGCGATGTCTAAGGTTGCGCCAAAACCGAAGGAGGTTTTACACTGGTGTGGCGCTGCAATTTGTGTGTAAGGAAGAAGAAGAAGAAGAAACCTTGGGTTTCTTCTAAGGGGTCTGGGTTGTGGACATTCCTAGAGAAAGTTAACATGCCACTGTTGTGGCCCAACCCGGAAAAGAATTTAAAAAGAAAAAAACAAAACAAAAATCAGGCTTGTAGGCCCTGTACAGTAGGCCCAAACTGGGGTCTTTGTTGACTGGCCTCACTAATGAACCGGATTTTGGCTGGGGTTACTGGACCGGTCCGGTCAGATTATATTATATTATAATATTATTTATTAAAAAATTATGAGATTTTATTTTATATGCATGTTATTATTGGTACATACATGTATTAAATTAAATTTTATGCATGTTATTTTTGTTAAAGATAGGGGTGTAAAAAAAAAAAACCAGTGAACTGGTAAACCGGACCGGTCCGGTACCCAGTTTGGTTCGGTCCGATACCAGTTTTATTTTCCTTAAAACTAGTCAAAATCGGTCCAGTTCTAATTTTTCTTTTCTTAAAATCAGACCAGACCGGTTCATATATATATATATATTATAATTTTGTATATTGTATATTGTATATAATTTTTATATATAATATATAATTATATATAAAATAGTTTTGTATTATATGATAAATTACTAATTAATAGAATATTAACTTTTAAAATCTTATATCACTACAGTATATTGTATTAATAGTTATACTAATACTATATCACTATAAATTATAATATACTATAATATATCACTATATTATATATTATAATATACTACAATATATTATCACTATAGTATTATATACTTTATATACTATTATATATATATTATATAATATATAATATAGTATATTAAAACAGGAAAACTGGACCGGAATCGATAAAACTAGGGATGTAACCGGAGCGGTTACATCCCTAGTTAAAGACATGTATTAAATTTTATTAAATTTTCTATACATGTTATTATTGGTATATACATGTATTAAATTAGATTTTATGCATGTTATTATTCTTAAAAACATGTATTAAATTTTATTAAATTTCCTATACATGTTATTATTGATATATACAAGTATAAAATTAAATTTTATGCATGTTATTATTGTTAAAGACATGTATTAAATTTTATTAAATTTTCTATACATGTTGTTATTAGTATATACATGTATTAAATTAAATTTTATGCATGTTATTATAGTTAAATACATGTATTAAATCTTATGTATATGTTATTATTATTAAATACTTGTATAAATTGTTTATTTTGACTTATATCTGTTTATCCAATATGGGGCAAATGATTGACATTAAAATTAAAGAAAAGATTGGTTGCCCAAAGGTACAAATTTTTCTTAATTTTTGGTGACAAATTATTAAACCCCATAGTAAGGTGGATATGATGGAGTGAACACTTTGTGTATCAAGATCTACTCTCAAATTAAGATTTTGATGACACTACTAGTTCATCCAAATAATTTAAAAGTTCGTGTGAACACTTTGTATGTCAGAGTTTACTCCTAAAGGAGAATTCTGATGATACAAATAGTTCATCCATAGAATTTAATACTAGTGGAGTGAACAATTTTGTGCGTCAAGATTTACTCCCAAAGGAGGGTCTTCATGACACTACTAGTTCATCCATCAAAGTACAGTTGATGTTGAACAATTTGTATGTTAGAGTTTACTTCTAAATGATAATTCTAGTGATACAACTAGTTCATCCGCATAATTTAATACTGGTGAGAACACTTTGTGTACCAAGATCTAATATCAAAGGAGGGTCTTGATGATACTACTGGTTTGTCCATAATTCTTTAAATTCTGATTATTGTTTGTGAGTGTCAAACTTAAAATATTAATATGATTAAAATGTTTTTCTTGCAGTAAATATGCGAATATCTTTAAAAGGTTTTCTGTACGGAATTGACCTAGTATAGAGAAACATGAGCATGTCAAATTTATACAAAGAGTTTAAGACCCTAGCTTATCCCTTTTGAGTCTTAATATCAATTATTATTGAGAATAGTGATAAATGTCAGAAAAGTACAATGTTTAAGAATATTGGATTAATTACTACATATCAAACTATATGAATTTCTTAGTTTTGTACATAATGGTTTACTTCAGAGGCATTATTATTTTATTAAAGTAATGAGATATGAAAAAAGTTGGTAGTATGATTGTTAGCTAGATACAAATTTATTTTGCTAATTTGAATGAAAAAATATTTGTATCTTTTGGGAAATGAAGGAACTGATGGTGATGAAAATATAATAATTGTGTCAATTGATGTTTGAAAGGAACAATGACACATGAAGGTTTAGGTGCCATAAGCATGAGACATGATTTGAAGGGAAGGATAAACCGTTTTTCCATATAAGTTTCGAATAAGATCTTATACATGTTTATACATTCTTTTTAGATTGAACTCGAGTGCAAGTGTTCATATGTATTTTTTCTGTATAAGTTTCAAATCAAATTCTATAAGTGTTGATACTTATTTTAGTGGTTGAACTCGAGCACAAATGTTCAAAATTTTAAATTGTTTCAAAATGCCATTTATGTTTGTTCGAATTTTCCTTCCAATAAAATTCTTATTTGCCTTCATAATAGTTCTTTTGTTAAAATGTTTTCCTTTTCACTCATGAGACATGTATTGGAACCAAATGAAAAATAATTTATGAAATTTTTTACAATTTATGGCATAGGATTTGAAACATAATTTATGACATAAAAGGTTGGAGAATATCTCCAAGAAAAGTTTTAGAGATTAGTAAATAGATTATTTTCAGCATTTGGGTTTTCTAGTCTCAGGATGTGTATTGATTTGTATAAAAAAAAAAACAAAATATCAAGAAAAGATGGTACAAGGAATAGAGAGTTTCTTGAGATAATGCATATAGATGCATGTAATCTTTTCTCTATAATGTTTGATAGATATAAGTATTTCATTACCTTCATAAATATCTTTATGGTATGGATGTATCTATCTGCTACATGAGAAGTCTCAAGCCATTAGTAATTCTTGAGGTACTTCTCATGGGGAGGAAATATAGCTAGGTAAAAAGGTGAAAATCATCGAATTTGATTGAAGTAGTGAGTGCCAGAAAAAGTATTATGAGTAAGGTCATAACCCTGATTACTCAGGGAGATCCAAATGATTTAAGTTGTATTGTCTCTATTCATAGTTTGAATTTTGAGGAAATTGAAATGTCAAATTCCTTATGGTTGGCAAAATCAGTGGGAGTATAGAAACTAGAGATGTGATTTTTGTGAAGTGCATTATTGTACTTTGAAAATGCTTATAATTCATTTTATGATTATCTTGATGATAACATGGAACAACAAGCAAATGATCATCTACCTCGTCAGAGAAACACCGCTAAAAAATTAGCCATTGAGACATCAGAACAGGTAACCTCATGTGATCTTTTTCGTTTGATTTTAGTTAGGTTACGTGGTATATTTTCAAAATTTGAATTTGACATAGAAATAAATGAAGGTTCGCATATGTTTTCATAAGTTATAGAAATAAGTGATTTTATAAAAGACCGATGCATAAAAGAGTAATTGAAATCCATGAATCAATATGAAGTCTGTAATTTAGTCTAAATTGGCTGAAATGTATAAAGTCGAATGTAAATGGGTGGTGGAGATAAAACCCTAACTTTAAATGCAATGTGAACGATATACAGTTAGACTTGTAATTAAAGATTTCACTCAGAAATGAGTATTGATTAGAAAGAGATTTCTAATAAACCTGAAAGAACTCATTAAGAATCGCTATGGCATTAGTAGCGCACTATGGTCTAAAGTTACATCAAAGGGATATGAAAATAATTGTAGAGTGAAAGTCTGAAGTCTACCATAAACAAATAAAAGGATTACTTAGAAGAGGTAATAGAGTTTCTGAAAAATTGGTATCTGAAATTTGATACTATTTTGGAGTTAAGAAAAATATTGTTAATGTATATACTCGTAAGTCAGTGGGAGTATATTTGTATTTATGGTCATGCATGTATATGACTTTTGGCAAGTATGAATTGTGGTTTCTAGTATGGTATTGAAGTTATGTCTTTAAAGAACTTTAAAAATGGAATTCATGAATGAGAGATCATTTGTAATTGGAATTGAATTTTAATACCAAGATGATGATTGTTAGGATTGTCTTAGTATGGTTGCATAGAGTTTTGGAAGATTTTACATGAAGAATTGTTGTTCAATAGAGGCTTTAAAAATAAAATGTGACATGCTCAATATTTTATAGTGTCCTCGAATTGACAAGGTTGTTAAGAAAATTTTGTATATGGTTGTAATAGCAAATCTGATGATTGCACAAAACCTGTATAAGGTTGAATATTAACTTTTTTCAATTGGCATTCTTGGTTGTTGCCAAAGTAACCAAGGATGTTTGACCTAAAAGCTATGAAAAGAGTGCAATGTTATTTGCAAGAAATTAAAGACTATACTATTACTTTAAGAAGAACTGATACTCTTAAGGTAATTCGATATTCAGACCCTATTTTGTGGGATTACTCTAATGATGGAAAATATAGTTATGGTTATATATTTTGCTATCTAATAGAGTTATTTTATGGAAAATTATGAGACAAAACTCTTACTGCTTCATGTGTAATAGGGACTGAGTCTGTGGTATGCTTTGAGGCCACAACGTATGGAATCTGATTGAAGAAATTTATTTTAGGACTTAGAATTGTCGACTTATAGCCAAACTACTAAGAAAGTATTGCAAAAATTCCTCAGAATATTTGTTCTCCGAATGATAAGTATTTAATAAGAATTTAAATACATAAGTGTATTAATGATTATATGTTAAAGGACATATTGAAAGATGAGCCATATGTTTATACCCATGATGTGAATATGTTAAAGAGATAATTGATATGCTGAGTATTTTGTTACTGGAAATTGACAGATATCTATTATGGTCGTTTCTGTTTTCTTACATTTCCACTTTATAAGTACAATAAATGGTATGGATGAACGATGACAAGATAATGTCTATAATAGACATGAATTGAAACCCAAGGTATTACAATATTAACCTTAATTATTTCAATTAAAGATCGTGTTAAATTAAATTGTTAGTGTTGTAATACATGGAATGGAATTTGTTAATCATATAACAGAGGATCACCATGACTCGCATTGGTACCTAGTTTGACATTGGTAATATGGAACTCATGAAATGTATTTTGAGCTATGAAGGTTTCAGGAAATGAATTTATGCAGTATGGTTAATTTTCTGTAATAAACTCATGAATGGAAAATATTATTTTATGAGCGTATGGGCCAAGTGGGAGAATATAAGAGTTTTATTTAAATTCTGTGTCCCACACACCCATCTTGATAGAGTTTGAAATAGCTCAAAACTGATCAACTAATAGATGAGTTATAAAGGGATAAGAAAACTCCTAAGAGATAAGATTAATTTTATATCTCTAATCACAATCAAACACAAAATCTTAGATTTTTTAATGGTCAGAAGTCTATAAATAGTACTGATGGGTTAAATGCTTCTCACCTACAACATTAGAGTGCCTCTAGCCATCGGGAGACACTAATGAGACTAAGTTGTTAGGGTGATCCTTCTTTCATAGTCAGATCAAATTCTTCATCAAACAAATGAGGAAATGTAAGTATTGAATTATCATTATTTTTTATTATTGTGGATCATAGAAAATTAAAGATTCAATTATTAATGTTGATGTTAAAATATCTAACAGACATGACTATTGGCTAGAAAGGAGATAAAGTGGAGGAAAATAAAAATTGAATGGGGAATGGTAGTTGGAGGAAGGTACTAGCTAGGGATCGGGTAATGATTGTGGTTAAGAGGAACTTAATTATATTTAGGATGTGATTAACATGAGCTGCGTGAGAAGTGGGGTGTGGTTAAAGAAGGATAAGGGTGGATTGGAATTTGGAAGAATGGCATCACGTGGTGCATGGGAATGGAACAAAGAGATATTTTATAGGATCGTGGCTCACGTTAGCTAAATAGTTCTCACAACATAATAGACAATATAAAATACAATAAAAATTGAGATGGAGAAGAGTATGAGAAGAATAAATATGAGAGATTTTGAGGGCTACATTTTTGTTATAATCAATTGTGATTGAATACAAAGTATAGAACCATATTTATACGAAAATTACATGCATTGAAGAGATAAAATAATATTTCCAAATTCTGAATACCAAATCTTTTGATCAACATTCAAATCCAAATTCTTAATTTTTATTATTGTGAATGATATTAAAGGTATGTTTGGATAGTGAGATGAGATGAGATGAGTTGAAATGATTTGTAAATAATAGTAAAATTATTAGTTAAAATTAAATAAGACTATATATATAGAAAAATTCTAAACATAAATCTCATACCTTATACACCACTTAAAAATATCTGATTTTACTTTTTTACTTTCATATTTCATATTGAATTGAAATATGAAATATAAGGATAAAAAAATAAAATTATATATTTTTAAATAGTATATAAAGATGTATAGCTTCTGTATAGCACAACTCATATATATAATGTTGATGCGTTCATTGTGGTCAAGATACCCACAATCTTTTAATAAATATTGACTAAAGGTAAGGTATTATCCTTTTATTTTTATTTTTATTTTTATTTTTTTTCGCTACGTACACACATAATGACGTTTAAAATTCTATGACATTTACTTCAGTTTAGGAACAAACGCCAATCTTTTCAAGTCTTATCTAATTACCGCGTCTCATTTTCACACACTACATATCATATTTTTTTTTTCATAAACTAATTAATTTTTTTTACTCATCATTCATGTATTACACATTTGACAAGAGAAAAAAATAAAAAGTATGGTGTGATGTATAAAGATGATGAATATAATTTTTCTTTTTATAGGGCCCACGTTATTAGGGCCCACGTTATTAGGCCCTGAAAATGGAAGAACTGTACATGGATGCGTTAGTGACAAACGAAGAACTGGATTCATTTGTTAGCATGCATGAATATATATGCATGGGAGCTAGGGCCGGCTGTAACGCTCCGTCCCCGAGGGTCCGGAGAGTTAACTCATGTTACCTGATAATCAACTCCAACATTGCTAATATACTTCCAAAAACTCTAAATCAAAACGTAAACATTTCAAATTTAATTAACTTCACAAACTCATATATCAAATCCTCAATACAGTAACCCCAAAAATATCAACTTCTATACATGTCACTTAAACTCACATTTCAATAATATAATTAACAAAAATCACCAATACACATCGTAAACTTTCTGTTCTTAATCCACTATTATTAAGTCTTCTCACCCAATGCTTCATAGTCTTGATCCTCAGTTGAAAAATCTAAAATCATCTGAAAATATTGTGAAGATAAAGGGGGTGAGTTATTAACAACTCAGTAAGCAGATGGCATATACTAGTGTGTAAACATGAGCATTTACAGATTTCAGAATGCAGAACAAAATATTTGTTTTCAAAATGCAGCGTCAGAATCGTCAGAATATGTTATAAAAAATCTCAGAGCAAAAGTTCAAAAATATTCATAATCAAAATCCCTTTGGCATAGCATAAACTGAAACATCACATCTTATCTTATCATATTAGAACATATACAATGTTTAACCCCCGTGGTAGGGTTGTGTAACCCCCGGTAGTTAACCGAGTAGAAACAAAATGTGATTCTTCCCCTTATTCATTCTCAAAGCCCCGAGTGTGCACATAGGAAAGACCACGCAGAAAACCACTTTGTTTCTAAAGTGGGTGCACCAGAAACAAAATAGTTGGTACCAACCCGAACAGAGGCCACAGTTTTACACCCGTGGTAAGGTAAGAATGGAACAGAAACAGAAACAGAATATTATGCCAGAGGTTTTCAGAAATTACATCATATCATATTAGAGTACAGAAAATCTTCAGAACAGAACAAAATCATATCACAAAACATAATTTATGCACAAAATTTCATATTCGCTCTCTTTTTAAAAGAACAGAAACAAAATATCAAAAATAAGCTCATATCTACACCAGTCATGACAGAAAATACTTTTTTCTTAAACAGAATCTCATGAGTAATACATAACAAATAACTGAGGTAGTTCAAATTTCTTTTCATAACCAAATATGTATATTTTCAAAAAGTCAACCATAGCTCATTTTATTTTGATGCAAAATCTAGCACAAGAACTCTGTTTACCTGGACTTCTTAGCTTTTCAGAAATTTTCTCAAAATGCTGAATAATGATTAATCGTCACCTATAACATAATAGTGTAATTCTCATAAATTTCCAATCGAACACAAATTTCAATATTTAAGCCTAAGATGCTAAAATAACCTATTTTAATTCTTCAACAAACCTAACTTCACGTAACCCTAAGATATCATCACATTTTCTAAATTCATCAATGTCCCAATAATCAGTCTGAACAAAACACAAAATCTAACTTATTTACTAATGAGATCAAATAATAAAATTTAATTCTAGCTAATATATTCATAGCAAAATATTTTAAAATTAAACGGCTAAAACTATAATAAGCTAGATCATAATAATAAACACAACATTATTGTTTACTCTTTGAAAGAAAACCTTGCTTATTACTAATTTAATTTACTTAAAATGTTTCTATAGAACATAAATAAATTAGGGAGTATTAATACATAATAAAAGTTTAAAAGCACATTAATACAACATTTAGTAGAGGATACTAATGTAATTCCATTTAATAAAAATAGACTAATTAGTTTCTTTTTTTTAAAAGGTTTGAAATAAAATCTTGCACTTATCATGTACTTCTAAAAATATATTATCACTAATAATATATCTCAAATCTTTCTCTATTTTCTTTATAAAATCTTATATTTAAAACAAAACCTACTAATATATAGACCAAAACATGATAAACCTATAATTAAACAAAACGGTATAAATTTGTATGGAGCCATACTCACCAAAACACATAAGGACCCTTTTGGAATGACAGAGGTTCATATACATAACAGTATAAATTCATATGGAGCCATACTCACCGAGCTGGGCGGTTGTTTACGGTGGTGGGGGTGGAGGTAGAACACTGGTTAGAGAGAGAGACCAACTGATGAGAGAAAGAGAGAGAGAGAGAGAGAGAGAGAGAGGAACCTCAAGTAGAAAAAGAAAGAGAAATGGAAAGAGACGGAGAGGAGAGTGACTTACGCACGGGTAGTGTATGTATGCAACGTGCGTTGTGGGTTCGGCCATGAATCTCCGGTATGGTTGAGTGATGGTGGCTGTCCCGGCGACAGAGCATGAGAGGGAAACAGGCAAAGGTGGAGGACCGGGCATGATGGTTGGGCCCACGTGCGGCGGCTTCTATGTGAAACCTCGTGGCCTGGGTTGTGTCCAGTGCAGTGCAGCGTGGAAGAGCAAGAAAAATCGCTCCGCTTCGTTTCCTATAAACAAGGCCATGGTGGCTTCCGATGGTGGTCCCAGGGGAGGTACTGGGTGGTGAAAGGAGCTTGTATCCCATGGTGTCGCTTAGTGGTGCATGGTGACAGAGGGAGGAGGCGTTCGGGATGCTCTGTTTTTGGTATAGAAAACAGAGTATTCCAAGCGGTTGGGGCTGATACACGGTTGGGCTACGGTGGCTTACGGTTTCACAAGGGGTTGGGCAATGGCCAGAGGCTTCCGTAAGGTAGGGGAAACTCGCACGGGGATGGTTTCCATTCGGTTGAGCATAGACAGGCGTGGGCTATTGTGATGGTGAGGTCGTGCAACTAGGTTGTGGACGAGGTCTAATGCCGTGGGGAGGTGTAGAGACAGCGACGGTAATTGCATGGAGGTTGTGGAGGGTGGCGGCTTGTGGTGGACGATGGTTTGTGGATGGAGTTGCTTCTGTGCGTGCGTGGGTGGAGATTGCCGTGGGATTTTTGTGGCAGCTATAAGCTTGGTAAACTAACATGCGGGTATGTATATATATATATATATATATATATTTATTTATTGGCGATGGAAAAAAACCCTAGAGAAATGAGGGAGACGTGTGTGGGAGTGAAATCGTGCGTGGCGGCGAAAATGATCATAAAATGGATAGTTGGTTTTCGTGGTTTGAAAACAAACGAGTGTGAACTTGGGTCTTGGGCTTTTTCTTGGGTCATGGGTCTCGACTCAATTTTAAAAAATAATCCAACTTGTTCTAGAAATTTCTTGGCTCAAATCTCACCTTGGCCCTTTAGAAAAACAACTTAATTAAAAAGCCGAAATAAAAACATAATCCACCAAAACAAAGATTTTAGGACCATAGTCTAATAAAAAATAAGTAAATAACAAAAATACTTAAAAAAATAACTAAGCTCTTCATACGTATAAGTCCAAAAACAAAACTTTTATAGAACGGCTTATTGCTGGACCCTGGTGTTACACCAGCTGTTCCATAAGGCGAGTTAGGCGGTTGCCTAAGGCCCCGTAGTGAAAGAAGGCCCAAAAATTACTAAAAGTTATTTATTAAAAAAATTAAAACAAATTTATCACTGAATTTGTTTTTAATCTCTAACTCTCATTTCAAGAACTATCATTTTATACTTTAAATTTACAAATTTTATTTCATTTCTCTTGTACTCTAGACTCCAGTCAACAATCTCTAATCTCTGACTCTCTTGCATCCATATTGCTTATATTTGGCACAGGCAGCCTCTCGCATCTTTGCATTGCACTTGTAGACATTGAGCGACATCTCTGTTGTGCTATGGTCTACAAAGGTAAAGGTAAAGGTAAAGGTGAAACATTTTGTGTTATATATACAGTAAACACTACAAGAGATTGGGTTTTTTGAGACAAAAAGATTTGTCTAAAAAAACCCACATTTTGTCCTTAATTGTTTTTTGAGATGAAAAAATATTGTCTCTGTTTTGTCTCAAAAAGACCATCTCAAAAAAGTTTTGGAGATGAAAATTGAATTTCATCTCAAAAATGATTTTTAGGGACGAAATTTGGCAGAACCAATCGAATCTATTCGACGGGTGTTTTTTTTAAGACAAAAATGTTTCGTCTCAAAAATCCATTCAAATGGAAAAATATAGGTTCGAACCGACATGTACCATTCAAATGTAAACAATATTAATTCGAACATATGACCATATTTGATTCTGTTTGAACGGATGGAGTATTCGAATGAATTTTATGCATTCGAACCAATAAATTTATTAAATGACTTTCAGTTCAACCAACTGTTTATTTTTTAAATTCATTTCAGTCAAACGGGATTTTGGAGATTAATGTTGTTCGAACAATTATTTTGCCGTTCGAACGGACGTAAGGACTATATTTCACGATAGTCGTTCAAATGTGTTATTTTGTATTTGAATGGGTTTGCTTTGTCCAAATGAATTTAATAAAGGTAATTAACATTCGATCGATATTAATCATATAATACAGAATTTGATTAAAAACAAAATACAAATATTACAGAAATTGTAATTCAAACATCACAATTGTTCAAATGTTTTTTATCATAATAGAAAGACAATTAAAGAAAAAATAAATTTTAAAATTGTGGTGGTAGCATAAAGTTTTGGGACATAATTGACTACAACTGTTCAAGTACAACTTTTTGTACCTCCATCCCCAATCTCCTCTGCATGTTCTCTTCTAATCTCACCTCAAGATCCGCTGCTTGATTTAATAGGGTCAGCAATTCTTTTTCCTTTGACCTCAATTGTTCTATCTCAAGTGTTGCTTCCTCAAATTCCTTAGTCTTGTCATCATTTGATCTAGCTCGAGAAGAAGATGATGATGTTAAGGATGACTTCATGCAATATCTTAAACCCCTCAAATATCCAGAACGTGATCCAAGAACTTGAGAAAAAATCTAAGCATCGTTGACAGATGATACATTAGATGAATCCACAACAGTTTCGTTAAGAGATATCATCTTGTCCTACAAAAATAAAAACATTAAAATTAGTATAAGCAACAAAAATATTATTCAATAATGGATATAAAGAAATTTAAACTTAAATAATTTTCCTCTGCTTCGGGACTGGTCCAAACACAATCACAATTTTTATGTGTATTAGCATATAATTGTGTCAGATCATAGTTAGTAGGACTTTCTTCTTTCTGCAAAAGTAAAATTTATATTAAAACTTAAATCAGAAAAGTGTTTTATATGTTAATATTTAACGCGGACTAGAATAACTTACGATTTTGTTAGATAAACGATGAAAAGATCAAGAACCCGTATAATGGTGTATCGTTAAATTTGATCTATTTGCTTTGTTGACAATACTCTGTTACTAAAAAAACTATTATGTCTATATGTTTAATATATCTATAATATATTATTAAAAAAAATAGCAGCAAAATTAGCTTATAAGCAAGATATTCGAACATATCACAAACACTTTCCCATTCGTTTGGTGGCATTGCTTGGAATGGATTTTGGTGTGCCTCTGTTGCAGTACTGAACTTTTTATAGTGTTTATGATATCGACCTTTGTACCATCAAAATGCATTTGACATCAGTTTCTCAGCTGTTAATCGATCCTCTCATTGACCAAAATTAAGTTCAAATTCGTCCTTTCAAAAATTATAAACAATTAGTATAAATACAAAGTAATTTTAAATTAACATGTTATATACTTAGTTGCTTAGAATGTAGGTTATTACCGAGCCAATATTTTTGATGTGGTCTTTCTCATCTTGGGGAACTTTAGACCAAGAGGATGTAGCAATTTTTGCATACATGCGAGTAGGCGAACCAACATAAGAAGCAAGCCACGCTGCCGAATCTCCGGAGCTCTGTAGTGTCGCGACCTCGACGCTGGCTTACAACAACTATATATACTGTAATTAAAACATATATTTGAATTAAATTATTTTTATTTTATAGATATATTACTTAAATCGAGCATAAAATGTGCTATTTAATTTGATATGATATACCTTATTTTGAGTCTATGATGTTGGCCCCACTATTGATGGCAGGTGAACCACACGGGGAGTTGATAATGGATGAGGATGGCGCATGGGTTGCTTTACATTTGGGAGGCATATCTGTTTGAAGTTGTAATAAATTATATGTCGAATAAATGTTATGAATATTTATAAGAATGATACTTACAAAAATATCTGTTTGAAATTCATTCACTATCAGTTTTGGTGGACCAGTCGCCCTCATCCTCACTAGACACTTTAATGGATTCATCTTCTTCCGACATTTTACCCTCAATTACTTCGGGTTGAACATATTCTCTACGCAATGGGACCATGTCATATTGGCTTAGATCAACAAATAGATTGATGCCTGACTCGTTTTCTTGATATGTTTCTTCATTTGCTAGACTATCATCTTCTTCATGTGGTTCGTCTGCCTCTAGAATGTAATCGTATATATTTCTTGATGCAAATTTCTCCACTACCCACCATGGGTTCCCATACTCCAGATCATCTAAATAAAATTCTTGACTCGCTTGGCAAGCAAGAACAAAAGGATTGTCTTCATACCATATGCGAAATGTATTGACACTCACATAATATTCATCGTTACGCACTCCCAACCTAGGATTTGAGACATTCCACCAATTACATTTAAACAACCAAATCATATATTCCCCCACATATGTTAACGCTATTATATCTTCCACAAAATCGTATAGGTCTATATTATCATCCCCATAGCTTCCTTCAACAACGACCCCACAATTTTGAGTTTTCCTATATCGTTCTCTATCAACTATGTGAAATCTATATCCATGCACCAAACATCCTGAGTATTTGATAGCCCGCCTGGACGGACCACGTGCCAAAACATACAATAATACGTGGACGGACCACCTACATCAATAAATATAATAATAGTTATATCAATTTTAGATAAAAATATGTGGAGTTTAGTAGTATGTAGTTCATATTATAATATGAAACTTTACAGTAATACCATATATTCAAACCACGAGGCAAATTCCTCTTTGTGCGTCTTTTTTACGTCAGTTACACCATTCGTACGAAGTAGTTGTATATGTTCACTACGCATGTTCATGTGAACTCTTAAAACATAATCAAGTTATACTATAGTATTATACATGAACATAAAGATAATAGTGATTTAGAGGATCATCACTAACCTCAAGTAGTGGTCAATCTCTGCGCAGTTTTTCAAGACATACCATCGAGCTCTTTCAAACTCTCGCCCATATAGGTCATAGCCCCCTTGTGCACCTATGAGACCTACGGTCTGGGAAAACAAGATAAATGTCGATAAGACTCCCATTTTTCCACCTTCATAATTTCGATCTAATCTCGTAAATCTAGTATCAACCCCACAGAAGTACATTGAACAAAAGGTATGCCATTCATTATCAATGTATGACTCTGCAATCGAACCTTCCGAATGAGCCTTATTCCCCACGGATTATTTAAGTTTTCTAAAAAATCGTTCAATAGAATATATCTATCTATTCTGAACCGAGCCAGCAACTAAAACCTTACGAGGTAGGTGCACAACCAAATAAACCATTACATCAAAGAGTGAAGGTGGGTTCAAACTCTCTAATTTGCACAATATCACTGTAATGTCAGCTTCCATTTTTACCAATGTATCAACTTTCAATGTTCTACTACAAATATCCCTGAAAAATCTCCCTAATTCTATGAGAGCAGTGCAAACATCTCAAGTAAGTTTTCCACACACACCAACTGTTAACAGCCGCTGCAGAAATACATGATAGCCCTGATTTTTAACACCAGTTACCTTCCAATCATGAGTTTGAACACATCTTGACATGTTTGAAGCATAGCCATCGAGTAATTCCATTGTCATGAACCAATCACATAATTTCTTTCTATCATCATTTGAAAGAGTATACCAACTGATGGGCATATAGGCAGATGATCCATTATCTTGCAAATGCAACTTCAGCCTTATCCCCAACTCCTTTAAATCTTTGCGAGAGTTAGCTGTATCTTTTGTCTTCACTTCTATTGACATCAGAGTGCCCAATATATTCTCACATATATTTTTCTCAATGTGCATAACATCTAGATTGTGGCCTAGCGTCAAGGTAGACAAATATGACAACTCAAAAAAAATAATTTTTTTGTCCAATTCAACTCCGCTGCTTGCCGTTTTCTCTCTCAAACTCTTACATCTTTCCCAAATCTGTTTTCTAAAACATTCTCCAACTGCGCAATAATATCATTCCTAGACAAGTCTGGCGGTGATGACCTGCGCTCAACTCTTCCATCAAACATTGCTATGTTTGAACGACATCTATGATCATGTGGTAAATATCGACGATGACCTATGAAACATAATTTCCTACCATTTCTCAACCACTGAGACTGTATATCTTTATTGCAAACAGAACAAGCCATTTTTCCTTTTATGCTCCACCCTGACAAGTTTTTATATGCTTGGAAATAATTTATTGTCCACATCACTGCAGCATGTATCTTGAACTCCCACGACGAGGCCGCATTATACGTACTGACACCCTGATCCCACAACTCTTTCAACTCCACAATTAGTGGTTGCAAATATATATCTAATTCGTTCACTGGTGACATTGGCTCTGGTATCAGTAGAGTCATCATAAAATATGGATCTTTCATACACATTCACGGTGACAAGTTATAGGGCATTAATATGACAGGCCAAGTACTATGAGAAGTGCTCATATTGCCAAATGGATTAAAATCATCTGTTTCTAATTCAAGATGTACATTGCAAGGTTCTTCAACAAACCATGGATACTCGACGTCAAATTTCTTCTATTGTAAGGAATCTGCAAGATGCGAAATGAAATTTTCATTTTGGACTCTTTCTATGTGATGCCAAGACATATCTTTCGCAGTCAACTGGGACGTAAACAATTTTTGAAATCGATGAATCAACAGAAAATGTCTTAACACTTTTTGGGGTACAATAAGCTTATCGGATGTTCGTTCATCTTGACTCATGACACACTGGATATGAATCAAATTTTGTATATTGCTTCCGAAAGAGAACACGATCATTTTTTCAAGCGTGGATGATATTATAATCAAATCTTTACTCTCGTTTCAATTGCTTCGCTTCATAAGATAGTTGGTCCTATCTCATTTGAGTGACTATCATCTATATCGCATATATATTTAGTTCAAACTCTAATGTTAGTCAAAATTTCGGTAGCATTTCCCTACAATTCTCCAAGTATGCTAGTCACGATAAGTCGTTGACCCTATTCATGGGACGAACAACTTACAGACGGCATACCCAAAGAATGTAAGAAAACATTGAACCAAAATCTTAATTGACTAATACAAGAGTTTAAACTGAATATATCTGCAATATAGATGATAGAATTCCAAACTGTCCACTTTGGACAATTCAAAAGTTGTACCCAAACATTCTTAAAGAATGTTTGGCCACAACTCTCTAACGGGTCTAAGGTTCAAGTGCGTATAAACATAACTCGGAAATCCATCTAGCTCCTAACAAGTAAACCAAACCACTAGTAAACCAACTCCTACAGCTATCACATTCCAAATCACCAATAATATATATAAGTGAAGTATTAATAATTATTTAAGTGCGAGATAATTCATATGTTTCTTGTTTTTTAAGTATTAATTATAATTATACCTTATAGCTGCTAACCCGATTATCTTTCAAGTATTAATTATAATTAAAGTAACAATGTAAATCTTATGTCTCTTATTTTTTAAGTATTAATTATAATTTAAATTTACTTATTTTTTAGTAATACCTTATAGTTTTTAATAAGTTATCTTTTAAGTATTAATTCTAATTAAGTATTATTAAATCTTATGGGAAATCATTTTTTTAAGTATTAATTAAAATTAAAATTTACTTAGGTTTTAGTAATACCTTATAGTTTTTAATAAGTTATTTTTTAAGTAATAATTATAATTTAAGTATTAATCTCCATCTTATGTTTCTTATTTTTTAATTATACCTTATAGTTTTTATAAACTATCTTTTAAGTATTAAATTTGAGTTTAAGTATTACAACATAGCAGTATACTATTCGAACACTTCAAGATCTGTTCGAACAGGATAACACATTCAAACGGGAAATTATTGTGTTTGAATGGTTGCAACCCAAATTCTAGACACGAAACAGAGACAAATACCATTTCAGAGAACACATTTATGGGATAAATACAAACTCATAAGATGCATATTTCACAAACATTGTACAAAAACAAATAAATTTTCATATTCCCACATCCAAACACAAATAGATTTTCATATTTGTTCAAAAATACAAATATATTCTCACATCCAAACACAAATATATTCTTCTAACGTTAATCTTTTGTTCAAAACAAAAGAGAAAATAAATAATTTGAGTTTTTTAATAAAACAATCCCACGGAAATATAATATTAAAGTAAAAGAACTTACCAATTTGAAGAGAAAGAAAGAATTGATGTACGGCCCTCCCACGGTCCCTCTCACGGTCTCTTTATCTCAAGGAATCTGTTTTCCCAAATGTCCAACACGTTTGTGCTTCCGAATGTCTTACTTCTTATTTTCTCATTCAAACGTAATTTACTAGCCGTTTGAACCTGAAAACAGGGAAGTGGGAAACATTTCCCGCCTGGACCAATTCAGCTCACACCCGTTCGAACATTAATTATGGACATTCGAACGGATAATTGAAAGTGTAATATGACGCAAATTGATCCCACCACAGCTTATGAATGGCCCCAACATATTATATACGTTCAAAGTAAATTTCCATTTGAATAGGTAATTATACTGTGCGAACATGGATAATAGAAAGTTCGAACGTACAATATATATATATATATCTAATTTTATTACTATATATATAAAAGTATACTAATTATTTGATGAATAACATAAAGGATCTTAAGAGACAACAACAATTGATGAGACAAGATTATACATTAATGATGACTAAATATCATGTATATCAAAGTAGATAGACGGCAATAGAATACTATGATGCTGACTGCAACTTCTTAAGAAATAAATTAATAGTATAAGAAATCATTTGAGCATCCTTGCTTTATTAAAAGAAAAAGAAAAAAAAGAAAAGAAAAAAAGAGTAAGAAATCACTGATACAGATTCTTACAAAGATAATCCATAACTAAAGAGAATGAAATATATTGGGAAACTTGTGTTGATAAGCCATGAAAAACCGATGGTCAGCCCATTCATGCTAGAAGGCTTTAAGGGTGGTTCCGGTGGTGTTCCCTCAAGTTTTTAATCTACTTATTTCTCTTTGGATATAGGAAATCTTTGTTTAAAAGTCTGTCTCAATGAAATCTTTATTCAAAACTAAGGAATCCACTACTAGTATCCCTATATAACCTGATAACATCAACCAAGAAGATTACAGTATAATAGATATAGAAAGAAATCTACAAGACTGGACAATTCATAATGTTCCAAAAAATCAAATATACAAACATTCTACTTTTTTTTTCTAAATTATCATTTCTTACAAATTATACAATTAAAACAGTAGAAAAAACTATTAGTTTAAATAATGATTATGAATTGTTACAACTATTAACGAAAGAAGCAATTAAACATCACAAACAACATAAATATTCTTTCATACATATTGGACTAGTACAAATAACTATAAAACCACTCACTAGAAGTGGATTAAACACATCAGTATTACTCTGTTTAAGAGACGGACGACACTATAATTTTCATGATTTATTACTTGGAATGGTAGAATCAAGCCTGTTCAAAGGACCAATTTATTTTAATTGTTATCCTAGTTATTCCCTTTCATTATTCGATGCTAATATTTTACATGCTTTAACATTAAATGTTAAAACAAACAGTTATCAAATGATGAAAGGATCACATCCTTTAACAATAGTTTATAGGATCAATTATAAGTTAATGAAAATAACATTAGAACCACAAGTTCTTATTACCAGTCCAAAAGGATATACATTATTATTACAATCTAGCACACAAAACTCTAGTATACAAATACCTAAACAAATCAATTGGAATCAAAGGATATCTCAAACAAGATTATATGAAACAAGAAAATAGTCCAAAAGAATAATATTTTTCTCAACTTTTACAAAAATAGAAAGAGATTATATTCAAGAAAAATGTTACGAAGATTTAGAGAAAATACAGATTAATATACCATTCTTTACATGGTTTGAGATATATAAATCAAATCAATTGTCTACCATAAACAGGACTACTAACCAATGGATTAAAGGAGAGAATAATCAAATTATTTATACAGAATACCCCCTTTTTGAAATCATCAAGTTCAATCAAAGAAATACTCAAATTTTGGCTTCACCAATAAACAAGCATAATATTACAAACACTGTTAAAAATCTTGATAATATAATCCAACAAAACAATTATACCAATTTATATCTAAAAACCATGGGTAAACAACTAGAAAGAATTGAAGCCCAAATATCTTCTATAAAACCCACTATTAAAGAAGTAAAAGAAACCCCTTTATTTGTTCCCCATGAGATTCCATCTCATTTAAAAATTATTTTTTCTAAAAACAAAAAAGATTTATTGGAACAAGTATCTAGTAAATTAGAAAAATTAACTATTAGTAATACTGCATTTACCTCATAACAACCTCATATTAATGTATTAAGCAAGACAGACTCACTTGTAATATCTGACTCTGAAATTAGTGATATTGAAAACCAATTGAAAAATCTAGATTTACAAATAAATAAGATTAGAGGAGGATCGTGTTAATAGTTTTTTAGCTAGAGATTCTAAACATCATGTTTCTATTACTCGTAATTGGTATCCGAGGCCTACTCCACCGGATATGCAATTTGAGGAAAGAGAACATATAGTAAGATCTGTTTTCACACAAGATGTATTATATGAATGGAATATAGACGGATTAGTTTGCAATTGATCGTACTACTGCATTATTGATACTTTGGGTAAGTTAAATCATTGAGGTTTATAACTTGTACGCAGTTTGATTCAAGCAAGGCCCTATTTTTAGTGATTGTGGTATTGCATGAGAGTTCAGTTCGTACTTTGAATTGTTACCAAGTGGTAAGAGTAACATTTCTCATTAGGAGTATTTCTATTCATACCAGTGTAGATATGGAATACCTTTTAGTAGTACGAGGAAGGATATTCAAGGTTGATGAATTAGTATCCCAAGTATTTGGAGTTTGTTTTGATTCTAAGGTTACAATGAAATTTGTGTTCGGAAGAGTAAAGTGTATGGGAGAAACTTTGGCCTTAGTAGGATTCACTTATGATAATAGTTTTATCCAATCGCGAATAAATGATTTCTGGCGAAGCACCTTGTTTGTGGAAACCTAGATTGCCCTTATATTGGAGACAATTATATGGGGAGTAAAATCTTGGTCTTGAGGATTTATGTGAATAGTAGGAACAAATTCCTTGAGTCAGAATAAGAGGCAGCTCATGATGGATAGAAGAGCTATGTCAATCATAAGAGAGAAAATTTTGAGTTGAGGTTAATAGCTGATCGTTTATCAAGGTACCACCTAGGAGGAGGAACGATTCGTGGTGATTATGAAGGAGTAAGTTAGTCCTAGGCAGATATAATTCATTGAGAAAATAGAATGTGAATTCAGTTATGTATGGATTAAATTCTTCCAAATTGAACTGCATGAATACTTGAAGTTTTAGATTTAGAAAGTATGTTGGTATGACTTGACCTACCCTGTGGAAGGATTCCAGTACAAATTGATATAATTTGAGAGAAAGAGAGTTAAGAATGGTAGATATATATACACGTTGTGGATAATTCTTTGAATAGTGATCTCTTTTAAGTAAAGATTCAGTATCCTAGAAGGTCAGCCTAGAAGTCATTAAGTTTAGGCAGTAACCTTTGGGATTGTTATACCCTAATGTTATAGTGGTAGTTATTTTGTTTAACCATGTGATGGTTGTAGATAAGAATAGTGTTGACTACGAGTGGAAGACGTTACCTCAAGAAGAATGAGACCTGCCCCTTGGGCGTGATGAGGCATCCAGTGATGGACAATAGGTTGGTAAGCAACTTCTTCTTTTCAGCATATTTTATGTTTGTACTTGCGTCGATTTCGAGGACAAAATCTTTTTTTTAGGAGGGGAGGATGTAACAGTCTGCTAGAAATTCATTGGTGGAATTTCTATTGACTTTAGGAATCTCGTAAAAATCCTATAAGTTTTTACGAATCGACCAATTGCATAGATTTTAGTCTGTCAACATAATCAGTGTTATCACTCACTATGGTGCTAAAAATACGAGTTTTATTTATTTGAGATGGTTAGAAGTGTCAGAATGCATTATGGTCTATGCCATTAGACTCAGTGGATTATTTAGGATTTTATAGTACAATAGCCTATTTTTATAATTCCGAACGAAACGTCTGTTGGAAATTGTGAAATTATTTTTAGGGGCATTTCGAGCTTGAATTTCGGTAAAATATTTTCATTGTAGGTTAATATGAATATTTAGGAATTTTTAGTGTTAAGTTTATTATTCATTTTTTTGGAGTGAATAGTAACCTCGGTAAGCGCACCAATTGCAGTGTTTTAAAATCACAGTGTGGAATGTCTAAATTAGATTAGAGAAATTTTATTTGGACACTTGGCAAGATCTTAGCCACACTTAATGAATAATATTAGACACTTGGCACCATGAGGAGCGTTTGATGGATTTGAAGGAATCAAGCTGTGAAATCATGCCACTTAAGCAAAACTTTGTTTCATCTGCTCAACTAAATTGTGCCAAATCAAAGAGGGCTTCAATCCTAGTAAAACCCTAAATGGTGGGAATCCAATTGAAAGCCCAAAAACATTGTTGAAATCGGAACCCTAAACGGTTTCCCCAAAACCCTAAAGTTGGCCTCTAAACCTGTTCTAATCCGATTTCTAGCATTGTGTTTAATCACTTGATTAAATCACTTCCACATGCCATTAATCCTTCAAATTTGTGTTAGAATATCATTATCCAACTTTTTTAACCTTGAAAAATTGATTGGGCCAAGTGATATTGGATTTGAGCTTGATAGAAATTCAAACCCTCTTTAAACCCCAAAATTTAGGCCCATTCGTTTTAGGCCCATTAAGGCCCACGAAATTGGTCACCACTAGCATTGCTTCATGGCTCAGTTTTGTACCCCCACTTGGCTGGCCAGATCTTTACAAGAAGGGCATAGAAGGTTCTTCACATACAAAGCTAAAGGGCCACCTCACTCTTTCACTCTTACACTCCACCTTGTGAAAAGATCTTGGACTGATTTTTATGAGAAGAAAAGGCCAACACTCAACCTTTCCTTTCAGTCCTATCACTTTCCATAGCTTGTGTAAGAGGCTCTCCAGTCCACTTCCCACAAAAAGCAACTCTCCTTTACACTTTTCCTCCATAGAACACAAAAGACACTCTCGGGTAGTTTTTCTTACCTCTTTTGAATGCCTATTTTGAGCTTTTGTAAGTGTTTCCTCGCAACGTTTACTTCATGAACGTTGTTTCTTTTGGATTCTAGTTTACGTGGATATCTTATTAGTTCCATTTGGAGATCATTTGATTGGTTAAAAGTTGTTTAGACCCCAGAAAGGTCATTCTAGGCGATAAACTGGAGAATGTGTTATATTTTGGAGTTTTTGACCAAGCTAGTGAATAGATCTTGGTCCGAAATTTTTATGGAGTACTGTTAACATGTGTATATGATTATTGGTTGAGGATTTGTTGCATGATTAAAATTTTTGGTGAAATATTTTCTTAGGTCTAGAAACTTAGAAACTGGAAGAGGAAAAACAGTTTCTGTTTTGAGAAAGTTTAAATCTTTTATGGTTTAATCTTATTCCAATGGCTTTGATATTTTTATTGGAAGATCTTAAGCCTCTTATATACATGTTATAATGTTATTTTGAAGATATTTGATGTTAGTTTCGAAGATATGAAATTTTATGCATTGAGATATTTGGTTAGGCCAAAGTGATGATGTTCTTGGCTAAATTTATGTTTTGGGTGATGTTTAACCATGTGATCTTGAGTTTGAAGCTTGGATATGTTTTAGGACACCTTTGTAAACCATGTGACATTTTGTTTTAAAGATCACATCTTTATAAGTCATGGATCAAGAGGTTGATCAAAACAAGTTAGAAACAAAAATCTGTTTTGAACTTAGAAGAGAAACCAAAAAGTTCAAGTATGGTTTTAGTGATTTTGATGACTTTTGTTCATGATTAAAAACATAATTATTCTTAGGAATATGTTATGAGTATAGTAGAAGAAAAATTTTGGTTTAATCATGAGTTTTGAAATTTGAAAGAATTACACAAAAAAAAAAAAATCATCAAAGGAAATGGCCTATGTAAGTTTCGGTCCTATAGAGTTTTAATGGTTGTATTTAGTTTTAAATTTTTCTGAATTGATATTTGAGCTTAGGACAAAATTTACATAAGGTATGTAAATTTTGGTAATTTTTGGAGTTAGGATGCAAAATCCGTAAGTTAGGGGTAAAATGGTCATTTTTCCACATGTAGAGGGTAAAATGGTAATTTTACTCTAAGTTGATATTTTTCCTTATTCCTAATTGTTAGTGATTAAGTTCTAATTTTTAGAAATCACTACTTTCAGTTTCTTGTGATCGCACTTGAGTTTTGTCTCGAAGCGTGAAGATCGAGGTAAGTTAGTTTTTAACTTACTATCAGTTTAATGTGTATGAGTGATATGTAAGGGAACTAAAGTGTATGTATGCATATTGTCATATGTGACATGTCAAGTCATTACATATTTATCTGTTACACATAATTTATTCTGTTATGAATTATTCATCTGTTACACAAGATATTTTGTCACGTATTGCTATACATTGCAAGCATGTCATGTTAAGTTAAGTATGCCATCTGTTACATGTATTTCATGTCACATAATATTCACTGTCACATGTTACACCATGTTAATAAATGTTGTTGTTACATGGTATGCTATGTTACGAAATGTTGTCTGTTACATGTATGCCATGTTATGAAATGTTATCAGTCACATTTATGTTTCAAAGTATGTCATGTCTGTCATCTTACGTTCATTTCATATTATGCTACGTCAGGATTTCTGTCTTTTATGTCACGTTTATGTCATGTTCATGTTACGTCACATTACGAAATGTCATGTATGCCAGTTAAGTTATTCATGTCAATCACGATCCTAAACGCTAGAATGAGGTAATATTCTAGTGGAACTCCTTTGTTCACGCTGGAGTGTCTAAATAGGTGTGAAATTCCCTAGGTTGATGAAGTACAGTCAACAGGTTGCGAATGGGGCCTAATTAGCTGGTCACCGGAGCGCTCCAGGCACAAACACCGTTGGTGCCACACATTATGTTACGTGTGTCCACAGCAAGTGTGACATAAACAAATAAGTCATGGGGCTACAACAACTGTGGAGCATGAAGTATAGGGCTACAATAACTGTGGAGCATACATTATGTGAGACACAACAATTGTGACACGTAGAATACGTGGGGCCACAACAACTGTGGAGTACGTATTAACTCACTCACAGCTGGTATAGAAACCTGTGATGTGATGCGGTAATCGGCAGGGACACACGGCTCAAGGGGACCTGTGTAGCACCCATATGGTCACTTTAATGATTAAGTCTATTGAATAAGATTCCAAGTTCATGCATTTCACGTTCAAGTCATGTTTCACGTTATGTTATGTTCAAGTTTACGTTCACGCAATCATGGTAATCCCATGAGATAAGAATATGTTTCAAGTTCATGTTATGTTATGTTCACGTTTACGTTATGTTCCAAATTCACATTTATGTTATGTCATGCTCAGGTTCATGTTATGTTTCAAGTTCATGTTCAAATTATGCATGTTCACGTTCATGTTATGTTTCAAGTCCATGTTATGTTTCAAGTTCACGTTCATGCTATGTTTCAAGTCCATGTTATGTTTCAAGTCACGTTCATGCTAGGCTTCAGTTTCAGTTTAAGTTATGCCAGTTATGTTATGTTGTATGTCAAGTTATGCTATGATTACTTATGATTTGATTATGCATTCATACTTTTACTGCCATGCATGCATCATTAACCTGTGTGGAAGTTTTCTGTTAACTTGCTGAGATTTGTAATCAAATCTCACTGTGGTAGTCCCAACTACCAATCCCCTGAATGGTAGATTTTGTTACAGGATCTGAAGAAGAATCGAGAATCGACCAACTGGAAATGATCGACTAAACAATGGTGTGACGTAGATGGTAGTACAGTAGTTACCTCATTACTACTTGTATTTGTGGTGTTCAATCTCCAACACTCTTTTGATCAAAACCATTTTGGACTAGTGTTGTGATCTCAGTTGTTTAGTACGTCATTATGTATGAAGTATGTTTTAAGTATTTGGGATATATTTCGGTTTGGTGCATAGTATTGCTAAAGAAAAAAGTTATCCACTGCGAATATTGCATAATGCTAGATGCTTGTTAGGAATATTGCATCTTATATGTCATGAACGGGGGCAGGTAACCTTGTGTTGCATGTCTCGACGCTTCAAATGTTCGTCCGATCCCAAGCGGAATTTGGGAGCGTCACACCCAAAAAGTACGATAATCATTATTAAAATCATATGGTACTATTGACTTTCATAATATCACATATGGTGATATAATAAGTAATATTAATAGAACTGGATTAACTATGTGTAATGATTTAAGATTAAAAAAGCAGATGGAGAAAGAAAAGAAATTTGCTAGAAAACAATTAGGTACATTTGGGGAACAATTTCATTATATCCCATTATTAGCCCATTCAAGAAGACACAAAAAAGGAAAAAGAGTTTATAAGAATTATTCTAACAAAAAACGAAGAGACAACAAATCCTATAAAAAGATAAAAGATAAACAAGCATATAATAAACTACTAAAAAATCCTAAAAAGACTAATAAAAGAAAAAACAAATTGTTTGTTATAAATGAGTAAAAGTTAGACATTATAAACCAAATTGTAAAGTCAAACAACAGATTAATGAACTAGATATATCTGAAGTATTAAATGACAAATTATTAGATATTTTTATAATACACTCAAATGAAGAGGAAGATAATTTTTCAGAAGAAGAAGAAATCTATCAATTAAAAGAATCAAGTTTCTCAGAGAATTATTCTGATAGTGAATACGAAGAAGATGAAGTACAGATTTGTAATTGTCTAAATAAGGATAATTGTATTTGTAATAAAACCATTAATGTACTTTCAAAACAATAAGATATTATGTTAGAATTAATAGACAAAATTAGTAACCCTCAAGAAAGAAAAGATTACTTAGAAAAGTTAAAAGATACTTTTAATACTCAAAATACATCGGTAACGTCATCCTCAACACCTTATAATTTTTCAGAAATAGTAGGAAGATTTAAAACTGACAAACAGATAATTACAATACAAGATATACAACAAGAAATTAATGAAATAAAAAAAGAGAACAGAAATTTGAAAATATCCAATCTTAAATTAGAAGTTTCAATTGAACAATTATTACAAGAAATTATATTATTAAAAATAAAGAAAAACGGAAATAATTTTCATGATAAAAAACATAATAAAGACAAGGAGAGTGTTCAACATTAGTAATAAAAGATGAAACAGACAATTTCATTAATATCCTTAATAAGATAAATTTTAAAAAATGGTATGCTGAAGTAACAGTTTCAATTAATCAAGAATTTTCTTTCACTACAATTGCTCTATTAGATACAGGAGCAGATTCAAATTGTACACAAGAGGGATTAATACCTTTTAAATATTTTGAAAAAACAAAAGAAACATTATCCCAAGCCAATGGAACAAAATTAAATATAAATTGAAAATTATCTAATGCACATATCTGTAATAATGGAATTTTTTTTAAAACAACATTTATTTTAGTCAAAAATATTAATACTAAAGTAATATTAGGAAATCATTTCCTTGCTTTACTCTACCATTTCTTTGTAACAGAAGAAGGAATCTCTACTAAAATACTTGGACAAGAAATTCAATTTAAATTCTTATTTCTTCCAATATCAAAAGAAATTAACTCTTTAAAGGAAGTCTCATTAACCAGAGAAATTAATTTTCTAACAAAAAATAGAATTAGAAGAAAAGAAAACCAGATAAATTTCTTAAAACAAAAATTAAAATATAAAAGAATTCAAGAACAACTAAAAGACCTGTTATTAACCCAGAAATTTGATAATTTTAAAACTATAATTGAAAATGAAGTATGCTCTAACCTGCCTAATGCCTTTTAGAACAGAAAACAACATATAGTTGAACTACCCTATGAAAAAGAATTTTCTGAGAAAAATATTCTAACCAAGGCTAGACCTATTCAAATGAATAATAAATTATTATAATACTGTAAAAAAGAAATTAATGATTTAAGAACAAAAGGATTAATAAGAAAAAGTAAATCACCATGAAGTTCTATTGCCTTTTATGTTAGAAAACAAGCAAAATTAGAAAGAGCAGTTTCTCGTCTGATCATCAATTATAAACCTTTAAATAATGTATTACAATGGATTAGATACCCAATTCCTAATAAAAAAAATTTATTATCCCGACTATATAATGCTACAGTATTTTTAAAATTTAATATGAAAAGTGGCTTTTGGCAAATCCAAATTGCTGAAAAAGACCATTATAAGATAACATTCACAGTTCCCTTTGGACATTTTGAATGGAACGTTATGCTTTTTTGATTAAAAAATACACTTAGTGAATTTCAAAATATTATTAAAGAGATATTTACCCATTTTACTCACTTATGATAGTTTATATAGATGATGTATTAATATTTTCTTCATCTATTGAACAATATTGTAAACATTTAAATTTCAAATTATCAAACAAAATAGATTAGTCGTTTCATCACCAAAAATAAAATTATTTCAAGAAAAAAAATTAGATTTCTTGGACATGAAATCTATCAGGGAACTATTACACCAATTAGTAGAGCAATAGAATTTGCTAATAAATTCCCAGATGAAATAAAAGATAAGAATCAACTATAGAGATTTTTAGGGAGTCTCAACTATGTTGCATATTTTTATCAATCTCTCAAGTCATTATGTAAACCATTATTTAAAAGATTAAAAAAGAATCCACATCCTTGGACATAAAAACATATCAATATTATAAAACAAATTAAGACTCGAGTTAAGAAATTACCATGCTTAGGACTCTCATCTCCTCATACTTCTAAAATTGTTGAAATAAATACCTCTGATCTTGGATATGGAGAAATTATGAAACAAAAATTATCAACTGATTTGGAGCAGATTATTTGATTCCATTCAGGATGTTGGAATCCTACCCAAAAGAATTATAGTACTATTAAAAAAGAAATTTGAGCTATTGTATTATGTATTTTCAAATTTCAAGATGATTTGTTGAATCAAAAGTTTTTACTTAGAATAGATTGTAAATCAGCCAATGAAGTTTTGATTAAAGATGTGAAAAACCTTGCTGCTAAGCAAATATTTGCTAGATGGCAAGCTATATTAAGTATTTTTTATTTTGATATTGAACATATAAAAGGAGAATCTAATTCTCTTCCTAATTTTCTATCCTGAGAATTCTTACAGGGAAAATCATGTCATCTTCAAAGTCAAAAGTAAAGTCTAAATCTTTATACGCACGACCACCATCTCCTTCCTATATTTCATCTTGTCATTTTGCAACTCCAAGACCATGTACGATATTAAAGTCATTTCCACAAAACATTCGACCATCTTAAAATTCATTTTCATCATTAGTCTCTCCAAAATTACCAACCTACTCCAAATTTGTTTCCCTTTCTTTCTCTTCTCCTTCCCAAATTATTAATCCTCCATTATTATCTCAGCCTTCTTCATCTCCTATTATCATCAAATGTCATTGGCACCCAGTCTTCCCCATTGAATCTGAAATTCAACTCCTGTCTGACCCCCAAAAATTACTTGATGTCTTTCTTTTACTAGACTGGAATTATGTTCTGCAAAATATTAAGAAAACCCAACATTTTTATGAATTCATATTAGTAGACACTGACTCAATTATTCTCTCTGAAATTCCTTATTCTATTCAAACTCAATAGTCTCCACCTGCATCTCCAATTATTGATTTTTATAAAGTCACCGTTAAATAGGTTCTCACTTTGGAACAATGGGAAAAAAATCCTTATTTAATAAGAAAGTTCTCTCATCCTTATGATCTGCCTTATTATGATTACCAGCAAGCATGGACAAAAATGTTCCTAAAACAAAATAAAAATTTGCGTCATTCGTGGTTTCTGCATTTTGACAAATTACAAGAAATCAACACACTTCTGAAATGGTTCTCACTATGGTGGGAATATTACGGACCCAAACCTCTTCTCCTTCCTCTTCCTCTCTAGGAAAGTCTCTTACTTTTTACTTCACAAAATGACAGTCCACAGCATTAAACCATTGTTCACCACTTATGCTCTTCTTTTTCAAAACAAAATTAAATTGGATTATGAAATGGGAATACATCATCAAACCTAATCCCTCACTCAAAACTATTATGTTTCTACCCCGCCAAGTTTCTATCAAATGGTGGAAAAAATACAATTATGATCATGTCTTACAAAGGTTTTCAAAAGTTACCAAAACTCTAGAGGTTCTAGTCTAACAGAGTAGATTTCAAGCACAATTAGCATCCATTACCAACAAGAAGGATTTGAAAAAATTAGCCGAAGCAATGTCACAAGTTCTAGACAGTGACGATGAAGAAGAAGCACAGCATCTCACCAGATTGTCTCCATTACAGCAACCTGCATTATCATCAGCCCATCAAGCCTTTCCTTCTTAATAGGCCTCTCATTCTCAGGGTAACCAAGCCATCTCTCATTCTCAAGATTACTCACCTTACCATCCAGTACAACTGATGGATTCCCAAGACTCGCTTGAACTGGAATAAGCAAATTATGACCCTCAGATTATGTGATTCCAAAAGATTACTACTTTCTCAATTAGTCAGCATGACAGATGGAATTTTTATCTCTCCATAAGATTATTATTCATGTCAGATTATTATCTAGAAAAACAACAAATGACCTTGTACATACTAGTTTACCTGTCCTGTACTGTGTTAGTTTGCTTTTAGTATCGGCTGGTACTGTTCATGTATTATTAGAATCACTGTTTTGTACTATTCTAGTGCCTATATATAGGGGTTCACAAGGAAAGAAGGGCATTCAGAATTCTTGATCTGAAACCTCTTCCTTTCACGCCCAAACCTCTCCACTCCAGTCCTCCTCACTTTGTAAATCTTTATTTGCTCATGTATTCTGCTTCCAACTCCTTTAAGAATTAGTCTCCTTGTAAGTATTATGTTTTTAATGAAGAAGTTTATTTTGTATCTCTTTTCTATATTATTTACTTCCTCATGTATTAGTCAGTTATACCGCTTGCTCTATCTGCTACCATGCATATGGCCGGTTTTTACCACCTATTATTCTTATTAATATTATACTATTATTACTATCTATTTATTACTTGGGATATACGCCTTTGGTATCAGAGCCATTGGTGATTATATTGTTATATTTTATTATTTTGCTTTTATATTGTTATATTATATAGTATAGTATATAGTACTAGTAGTATATAGTAGTACAAAGTATAGTTAAATATTATACCATATATACGTATGTATTATATAAGTATATTATATGATAGTTATAAATATATAAGTATATTATAATTATAGTAGTATATAATTATATAGTTGTATGTTCGAAGTATAATATATTGTAGTATATAGGTATATATAAGTAGTATATAAGTATTAGTATAAATATAATTATATAATAATTAAGTATAAGTATTATATATAAGTAGTATAAGTATATATACTATATTATATAACAAATATAATAATAACCAACCAAATATTTTTTCCCCATTGGAACGGTATTCATAAGTGTTCGAACGTCATTACTAGTCGTTCGAACGGGAAAAAATAAATATTAGGCATTGTGTCCAGACCCAACGTTGTTAGAATGCAAAACCCTTTCTCCCACTCCACTGCTCCAGTGCCACGAGCTGCCAAACACTGCCGTTGAAGCCACCGTCCACCACCACTCTCCAACCCACAATAGGTATGTCATCTCCCAACCGTTTTTACCGATTAATTTATCCTAAAACATGTTTTAAATGGGTTGAAAATGGGGTTTTGAGAAAAAACCTTATTTCAATCTCGTAGTTGGCTAGAAATGGGGGATGGGATGACTTTATGGTCATCAGAGTCATCCCGACCTCTCATTGTTGTTGTGGAAGGAAAAAAGAAGGTTCTAAACGGATTATTTACAATTTTGGCCGATTTCAAACCAGATATCTCCATTCGAACGTGTCGTATACATTTGAACGACATAGAATTGGTTATCGTTCAAACCACAATTAGACGGTTCGAATGAAAATCTATGAGCATTCGAACATATATTTATTATCGGTCGAAAGGACTATAACATCGTTGGAACGTGTTGTTAAGCATTTGGATGGTACATTGTTATTTTTATTTTTTTATAGATATAATTACTTTGATCTAATTATAATTACGATATTTTGTAATCATTTTCCTTAATTTTATATCATAAATTTAGCGCCATTCCAATGGCTTCTTATAAAAGAAGTGGGTGCGTCAGGGCAATCATGTAGTAAAGAAGTCCGAGAGAGGACTATTTTGCTGGAGAGGTAGGTGAAGATAGATGATTTTAGGGATCTTTTGTGGGAGAGAAATTCTCTCACATCTGTCTTTCTCAATCTTGGTTGGACACTGATTACGATCAGAAGGACGAAAGCAAGGACATGATAGTTTCGTACATCAATATTGTATCTGAGTTCCATAGAGAACTTGGTTGTCCCAGCCAAGAGGATGACGCATACAGTTTTTCGATCTGAGGCAGTACAATTTTCATTTGATGCAGTTGCTGATTTTCTAGATATCTGTCGACTGCCCACTGTAAATCCTAACGTGGTGCTTAAAGAATCAACACCTGTAAGCGATTGGGAGACTATATAGGAAGAGGATACTATGATGCTTGATGAGATTGATGGCCTCGTTGATCATGAGGTTTGTCAGTTGGTTGTGATTCTAGATGCTCCTTCCTATGATGGGAGCAAGAGCATTAAATAGGTGCACTTATCTAGTTTTTTCAAGATCATGAACATTATAATAGCCAATAATATCGATCATCAACTGCACAAGACTGAGGTGAGCATGGACTGGACACAATTTATATTCCAGGTCGCTAGTGGGGTGCCTATCGACCTAGCGAATATATACCTAGCGAGATATATATTCGCTAAGATTCGATCAGAGGCCACCTATATTATGATAGGTAGAATTTTATTTTATTCAGTGTTTTTGGTTACTCTTTTTGATATATATGATACTTGTACTTATAAAAAAATTTTATGATAGATATATTGTCGTTTGGAGTCATGCTCACACAATTCCTTTTAGCAAAAGGATTTAGGCCAGATGAGTTTGAGCGTATTCGGGAGCCGATTGGACCGATCAACTCAACGACCTTGTTTCGTAGCACCGGACACTCCAAATATCGTATTTGTGCACCCACTACAAAAGCAGTCGACACTCAAGGAGGTGCACAAGGGGTATCTGGTGAGACATCTATACAGGGTGCATCACACAGTGCTACTCGTGAGGAGATTCCAGATATCATGCGTGTAGAGATACTCGCACAGACACCAAAGATCATTGATGCAGTTCGAGTAGCCCTCGTAGAGACTGAGTCAAAGCTCATGTCTCAAGTGACTGATATTGAGGCACGCATTGCTGGAGCCGAGGGGGTGCCACACGATCTGTCCCAGTAGTGTATATCTTTTATTTGTATTAAATGTGCTTTTTTGTATGGAAAATCATGAATATTTGTATTTTGTATAATTAATTTAAATATCCAAATAGTCATACATTATATTCCCGCCATACATTATATTTTTGGAATGCAATTAATGTATGGTTTTTATTTTTAGTATTTGCTAGCTATATATTTTTTTTCATTTTACTTACCGTTCACAATAATATAAAAAATGACACTATAAGTAGTATTTATTTAACATAAAATAGATCACTAAAATATTTTCACATTAATTACAAAAAATTAATTTATGAATTCGTAAATATTTTATATTCCTTTTGAACAAGGTTTAAAAAAATTCCCCCCAATTTTAACTTAATTTCCCACCAAATGTTCTGTTCGAATGCATACATTTTGTGTTTGAACAAGCTTGCAACCTTCCTGCCTATTTTTCCCGTTCGAGCGAACCAATTTTTGTTCGAACGGATTTTAACTTTCTCCACCAAAATATATTACTTTCCTACCAAGATTACCATTTGAACAAATTATAAACCATTTGAACAAACATTAATTCTAGGTTCAAACGTATTTTTGATCATTGGAATGGTTTTAACTTTTTGAGATGACCTAATTTGTCACAAAAGATCTAGTTCGAACGTATTTTTAGCAGTTCAAACGTTTTTATAAAGTAATCCTTTTTTTGAGATGAAATTTAAATTTCATTTCCAATAATTACTTTTAGGGACAAAATTTCTTTTGTTCCCTAAACTAAAATTTCTTGAAGTGAAAATTTTGTGGCAATAAAACAGCCACATGACTTGTCTTCTAGTCACTAGAACATCCTTTGGTCTTTTTTTCCTTTTTTTTTTGTCTTCTTCTTGAAGACTTCAACCTACCATGGCAACTAGAGGTTTGACAATTGAATTCACGTACATGGCCATGGGCCACATATTTCCTGGCTTTTTTGTCAAAATTTGTTTTTTTTTTTCAACTTCTATAATCTAAAATTTATTTCTTGATTTTGAATATTAATATTAATTTATTTAATTTTTTGTGCAAATTAACAATTTTATATAAAAGTGATGCTCATCTATCATATAAAAGTGAAGTCAATTTGCTAAACCAAATTCTATTGTTTTATGTTAATATTTATTTTATTCTAGAATATTCATAAGCATAGTAAAAATATTCTAATCATATTATCAATTGAGAATGCAATATTAGAAGAACTTGAATATTAAAATTTCATTAACAATTTTGCATTTCAAAAAAAAAAAGAATAATTTATAAATAAAAATATGCTTTGATATAAGAAAATTGTCGCATTTTAATTCTCGTCTTAGGCCTCAAAATCGATTGAGCCGCCCTAATGGGAGCAGCTGGTTGAATCAGCTAGCTTCAGTGATACGTACAGGGATCGAATACATATAATATAGCAGCTGCGCGCGTGAGTGCGTGCAGTTACGTAATCTTCTTCTTAATGCAACAATCTCTCCGGCAAGTCGCCGGGATTATTGCCACTTTCCAGGCCAGAAATATTCATCTTTTAGTCAAGAATTTGACTACGAAACTGCTGTCTCTGCAACCACACCTTTGAATGACGTTGCAATATCTTTGCCCGGCATATTTTTTATCTCTAGGAAGGCTCGTACGTCTTTAATGGATCTGGGTTTCTAGTTAAAACGCAGCGGAGTTAATTTACCTTTCTAGCCTAATCTAGAGTACTATAGTTAGGTCAATCCCAATATATATATTTATATATATAGACACACACATACATATGCATGGTCATTGAGAATTAAAGACCGTCCGATGATGATCAGCTTCGACGTCTAGCATGAAACTTTTCAATGAGACTTCTATTTCATGTTTTCTTGAGTTCCCCGATATGGAAGACCAGATGGCATATATATATATATATATATATATATATATTTTACAAGAAATTATAGAAATATACTTTACAGATAAATGAATGGTCATGACTCATGATATTAAATTAATAAACATATATATCTAAGAATAATATATAGAATCCAATTTATTACTAATAAAATGGCACTTGACACGACTTTTTGTCACGTTATGGTTGTTGAATATTGGATGATATATTTGAAAACAAATAAATTAATAAAAAGAGGGAAAACAGATAAGAATTAAAAAAAAAATGAGAGAGGATTGGGTATGTCGTCATGAAATAATAGTATGATTCGCTGAAGAGGATTAAATATGTTTTAGTCAGACGTTATTTTCATAAAGATAATTACTAATTATAAGTTTCTGACTTATGAACATTAACCATATTAATAATACAATGGTACGTACGTAGTTGATATGACTTTCTGTCACGATAATGTTATTAATGATCATAGGGTATGGTTAGATATTTGAAAACAAAAAACATAAAGAAAGAAATAGATAAGAATTGATCAAGAGAATGGAGTAGGCATGACAAGAAAAATGTATATTTTAGATTGAAATAATAGTACGGCTGAAGAGAATTTAATTAGTAATGCTAGCTACTTTAAAATTTTAGGGTGTGCAAGCCAAATTGTGTACTATTTTTCTTAAAGTTGATAAATTTGGAATTCACATGAAAATTATTTTTTAATGACAGATCTTACTTTTTTTTTCAAAAAGAATGTGTGAGACTTGCACACCCTAATACTATATCTAGCATTACTCGAACTTAATATGTTTTAGTCAAAAATGATATTTTCTATATATACAACCAACTAAGAAATGTACTACCATTGCCCAAATTGTTCTCTACATGACTAGGTCATATATACTAACTCCTCATATATATTAATATGAAATGTGATACCACAAACATAAAATAATGAATATGATAAATTAAAGACTAAAACTAATAATTGCATTTTGTAAAAAAGATTAAAAAATTCATTCCTTTTACATTCGAACATTTAAATTCAACATTCAGACGGTACAAAAAATAACTTAATGTTCAAACGTATGAGTTATAAAGTTTGAACGTTATGTGTACATAAGTAGTGTGTCACACTCAGCCATCGATTCCATCCAACGCCGCCTTCATTCGCCACTACAATCATCACAAAAAAGGTTAGTGCCTATCTCTCTCATTTTTATTGTGTTTTTTGAACATTTTAAGGGGTTTCTATGTTAACTGAAACCTATTTAGGGCCAAATTTGTAACTTGATTTTTCGACCACCATGAGTGGTCAATGGCCAAATGGCCACCGTAAATAATCGACACTTAGTGTATACTTTATTTCTATGGTGGTCATTATAAGATTAATTCCCTATCTGAGGAAATCGGAAATGGCTGAGTCAACTATGTCATTTTTGGGTTCAAACGTTCAGCTCAAGAAGAACGTTCCAAATTCTAGAATAGTGTTAGTTGTACTCCGAGCGTAAGTTGATTTAGGTTCAAATGTACTTTTATGTTGAACGTATATACATTCAAACGTTCGAATGTAACATTTTGTTGGAGATTTGACTCATAACGTTTGAATGCAACATTTCTATAATTTGAATGTTTAGGTATATGTTTGAATTGTATACGTCAAACATTCGAATGTAACATCTCCTGGGACGTTTGAGTCCTAACGTTCGAACCTAGAACTCCAATAGTTCGAACATCTAGGTATACATTCGAATGCACTTGTACGTTCGAACGTATATACATGAAATGTTTGAATGTAACGTTTCATGGTCTTTTGACTCCTAACGTTCGAACGTGATTTCCATAACGTTTGAATGTTCTCCTTTGATGTAGGAGGATCTGAGTCAGATGATGTTGTGTGGTCCGACTGCACGTTGATTGTGCTGAAATACGTAGAGGTGGCAAATCAACGCAAAGAGGGTAGAAAATCATGATATTTTCTTGATTGGGGCAGTTTTGGGCACATTCCGGTATTTTGGCCATAACTTTGGCTACGGGCATCAGAATTGCGCATATGGTCCCAATTCGAAAAGCTCTTTTTGTCACGCACGGTGTGGGCACCCAGCTATGCTCAGTATGCATCATTTTTTAAGCCAAATTCCACTGTTTTTCTCTCTGATTTCTTATTTTTAGTTATTTGTTTCCTTTTATGGTAATATTTCATTTACTGTTTTGGAATTGATTCTAAACTCGATTTGGGCCAGATTTTTTGCAGATTATTTCTTTATTTACGTATTTAATTTTTGCATGATTATTGAAATTTTTTTATTTTTGGTAAAATTCAAATACAGTCGATTTTCAGTTATTACCGTCCAGCTTGTAGGTTGATTTGATCACTCTTGAATATTGATAATTGAATTGCACATAAAAGACGTTTTTTCTGTGTTTTTTGGTGATTCTCTTGTTTTCTTTCCTGTGAATTATCTGTTAAAACTAGTTTGCAGAATAATCGCTATCCTGTTAGGCGTCATCCTTGTACGTTCGAGCTTAATTCAGAACAGTTTGGATTTGTTTCCCTTTATATATATGTATACTCAATTTTTGTCTTTCTGCAAGATATGATTTATTCTTTGACAATTAAGAAACAAAATGGGGTAGGGAAGGAACCCAAGACACTTCTCAAATAGACTGGAATAGTTATGGCCAAATGCGAAGTGTATATGAATGAGTTTGACGACCTGACATGAGAGGACACGTGTCTAAGGTCCGTCTTTATTTTCAAAGGTTGGACCAACATCTGCACGCTGAGGGGGTGGATATACCCTTCCATCGTTCAGAAGTTTTACATGGAGATGTCATCCATGTCTCCGGATGCAACTACTCACATCATAATTGTATGCGGTGTTCAGTTTGAGGTATCGGTGAATGTCATCCTCGAGCTACTCAGAATCCATCGCGAATATGAGTCATCAACTACAGTGGATGCTCAGGCCGAGGATGCACTAGATTTAGGCACAACTGTATCATCTACTGGCCTAGTCAAGTATATGGCCAAAGATGTAGACCAGTCGTAAGGCAAGGAGGGTGATCAGCCTCAGGATGACAACCGCAATAAGGATTTCTTCATTCTCACTAGGAGATACTGCAAACTGTTCGATAAGAAGAACATGTTCTCCCAGACATTGTTGTTGCCATTTTCCCTCATGTTGCATATCATAGTTGTAACAAACATGGATCCTATGGCACATAAGGCCACTTCAGTTGAACTCGGACACAGTTCCTCGTACAAGTGGCACGTGAAGAGCTCATTGACTTACTACTGCAGATATTCATTATGAGGCAAGTATCATCTTTACTGACAACCTACCATATGGATGATCATTACTCGACTATTATTGGAGCTGACAAGACAAGAAAAATGTATATTTTAGATTGAAATAATAGTATTGGCTTAAGAGTACTAAATTAGTAAGGCTACATAAAAATGTTAGGATCTGCAAGTTGGATTGTGTACTATTTTTTAAAAAGTTGATAAATTTGGGATCCACATGGAAACGATTTTTTAATGGCGGATCTCACTTTCTTTCTGACGAGAATGTGTGAACGCCCTAATACTGTATCTAGCATTACTTGAATTTAATATGTTTTAGTCAAAGATGACTATTTCCATACATACAACCTACTAAGAAATGTACTACCATTGCCCAAATTGATTTCTACATGACTAGGTCATGCATCCATGATCCAAGCTAATAATAATAATTAACAGCTAATACTTGTAGTTTCGTCATCTTTCAATTAATAAATAGTAAATATAATTAACAACCAATAAATTTTTCTACAGAAGTTGAAGAGATTGTATGTGGCATTCTATTATCAACAAGTAATGACTATAATATTTTAATTATTTTTCAGCAAATACCACTACAACAAAATTTGGTTTTTGGAATGATTTTTGTTAGGAACAAAATGAAAATCGTCTAAAAAAATGAGATATTAGGATGAAATTTAGAGTTCGTTCGAAAAAAAGACTGAAACATGTTTACCGTTCGAACACGTTGGAACGGTATATGTAGGGACAATAAATTTCGTTGTAAATAAAATAACAGTTTGAACGTGGTAAAGAAATTGGCGGGTTATGCGCAGGAATTTGATTTTACGTTCAAACATACCACTTTACCGTTCATACATGTAGATCATCAATGTTCAAACGTGGATAACAAAGTTCGAACGGCTATTTTTCATTCAAATGGGATATTTGTTGTTCGAACGCTAACATTAATTTTAATTAAAGAATATATAATAGAAATAAAAACTTTATTTATAAAAAGAAATTTATTCATAATTGATTAAATTTACCAAACCTCACATATTGTGCATACCAAAAATAAAATAAAAGTAACAGTGTGTGAGGCCTTGGGCTGTGTGGATGTCTTATCGGCTGATACTCATGATCTGTCGGGTGTGCACCTCCGACTTGAGCATCGACCAACTCTTCTCTAAAAGCATGACGACGAAATCTTAAGTGACTCATGCTCCGTGACAAGGAGGAGGAGTTGATCGGTCCAACTGGCTTCCAGATACTCTCAAAAATAGCTGGCCAGACCCCAACCTACAAAAAACATTGCATGATGAAGATCCCAAAAGGCAAAATATCTATCATAATGTAGGAAGCCTCTGGTCGAATCCTACTGAATATATAGTCCACTATGTCGATAGGCATCGTACGAGTGATACATATCATAAACTTCACCCAATCAATGCAAACCTCTGTCTTATGCTGCCTCGAATCAATATTGTTGGCAATGTTCAAGTTCATGATCTTGAAGAAAGAAGCTAAATCAGCCTATTTGATACTCTTCATCTCATCATAGGGAGGAGCATTTGGAACAACAGCCAACTGTTTGACCCCATGATCCACGAGGCCATCAATCTCATCTCTATCAAAGTGCTCATCCTTGGCTATCTCCTCATCAGCTGTAGACTCCCTAGGCACCATGTTCAGATATGGAGTCCGCAAACGTGGGATGCTGATGAAATCAACAAGTCTGTTTGCTGAAAATGTTGCTTCACGTGCAGTGATCGTATATGCGTCATCAACATCTCGTTTGGAGCCATTGAGCGATTTATAAAACTCAGTGATGATGTCAATGTATGAGATGAGGTGGAACGTCTCATCCCAGTGGTCTAGAATCGATTTCGAACTGCGCTCCAAGAAGACAGACGCAAGGAACGCCCTTCCCAAATAAGGTCCTGCGACGCTCTAATAACACTGTCCTGTCAGTAAATGTATTGCTAGCAGAAGTTTCCAGCCTTGATTTGCTATGCTTTCTTTCCATAGAAGACATTTTCAACCTAAAATTTAAATAAAAAAATTAAGAAAAATGAGTTATAAAATAACAGATATAAAACAGTCACAAAATTATATAATGACTAAAATAATTTAAATTTCTTTTACTCTTAAGCGTTCAATCGAATTAGAAGACGTTCGAATGCCACAACGTAATTTAAATTAACTGTTCTCACAATGTTACATATGTTCGAATGGTAACAAAAGTGTTCAAATGGTTTTCCAACCGTTTGAAATTAAAACTTGGTAGAAATACGTTCGAATGCCTTCAAACGTCATTTTTAAGGTTTGAACTCCATCTTAATAGATGGTCAAGTGGACTAGCCATTTGAAATACCGACCTTTGAGCTCTAACCGTTCAAATGGAATTTGGATCAAGCTCAGCAATGGCTGAGTCGACTCAGTGGCCATTGAAACGATCCTCCTTTCGTTTCTTCTACAAATAATACACACACAAGGCCAAAACTTGCGTAAAAGCATTCTAGCCTTGGGTTTTCTAGCCTTAGAATACTAAATCTATAAATTATATTAGTTTTCTAGTTTTTTTAAAACTAAATCAAAATATCCAAAAAAAAGAAACATTTAAATAGAGAAAAAAAATTACCTTATGAATAGTTATACTATTGCTCGACGATAGCGGTGATACGACGTGCATTCAATTTGTTTTTGAAATTTGAACGTATAAAATGACAAATGCTTCAATCAGTCAAAGAACAAGGTGCATCTTATAGTGTAGCTACGTTTGAATGCATTTATGCAGCTTTCGAACATATGTTCGAATGTTAAATTCCTTTGCTCAAATGGTTTTTTGTTTGATTAGGTGTTCGAACGTGGTAGATAAGTGTTTGAGCGTCAGTGCCCCCAACTTGCATATTGCATATTTTTTTAGCTCATTTCAAATACAATATAGTAATATATACAATACTAATAACTATATATTATATAATAATATATATACTATATCGAACGTGTGTGCTCCTCAGTCATGATATAATAATATTTTACACTATATAATTATGTATTATATAGCAATACAATAGTGTTAGTAATACTATAGTGTTAATATTAGTAATACTATATATTAATATAATAATGCTATAGTATTAGTAATACTATAGATTAATAAAACTTAAGATTACTATATACTACATACTTTATTTTATTTTTTTTGAATAAAAAACATCGAACTTGTATTCATTCTTCTTCAACTGTTACATCTTTATCCTTTTGAACATAATACTGTATGCCTATAGGGTCTTCTTCTATCCAAATTGTTTCCTCATTTACAAGTAAAGAAGATTTAGCTAGAAAGTGAGCTACACTATTACATTCCCTATAAGTATGTGTAACTGTCCAGTTAGATCTATTCTTCAAAATCCCTTTAATGTTTTCAACCAATTGACCATGCCATTCCCAGCTAGCTTCAGTATCATTCACTGCTTTAATCACACTCAGAGCATCCCCTTCAAAGACCACTTTCGATAGGTTCAAATCTGCACACAATTGCATAGCACACCAAAGAGCCTGAAACTCAGCTACTAGAGGGGAGGTTACTATCCTCTTCTGAGCACACAGTGAGACCAACAGCTCTCCATGCTCATCTCTCATCACTACACCAATCCCCATTCTTCCTTCATTAACTTTAAGTGCAGCATCCCAATTAACCTTCACTTGGCCTTATATAGGAACCTTCCATCTGCATAACTCTCTTGCCTGAGAGTTATGCAGATGGGATAGAGGACAGCAGATAAATGACCATGGGAGCAGGGTGCAAGCTCGATTGAATTATTGTAGCAGGACTCTGATGAAATGTTTTAAAAGCAAAGATAAAAGGAGAGCAAAAGAGATTGAACAGATTACAAGAAGGATTAAGGAAGTGCAAGAAGAGTTGGGGCCTCATAATGTAGAGGAGCTGAAAAGCTTACAAAAGCATGTGGGAGAGTTGATGGAACAGGAGGATATTATGTGGAAACAAAGGGCCAAGAGAAACTGGTACAACCTTGGTGATAGAAACACAAGATTCTTTCATGAGTGTGCAAATCAAAGGAAGAAAAGAAGTAAAATATCTCAAATTGTAGACAGAAAAGGAACCTTGAGATTAGAACAAGATGGAGTTGCAGAAACCTTTAAAGACCATTTTGCTGAGGTGTATAAAACTGCTAGTCCGAGAGTTGAAATGATTGAAAAGTGCCTTGAAGCAGTAGAGAGAAGGGTAACTGATGAAATGAATGAATCTTTGGAGAAGGTTTTTATGAGGGAGGAAGTAGAGGAGGCTTTGAAGATGATGGGGCCATTAAAATCCTCAGGACCAGATGGTTTTGGGGCATGCTTCTTTCAATCTTTTTGGCATATTGTGGGTGATGATGTGTGTGGGGCAGTGCTTCATTTTCTCAGTGGTGAAAGGATGGTCTCTACTTTAAACCACACCTATATAGCTTTAATTCCAAAAGTGAGTGACCCCAAAGATGTTAATGAGTTTAGACCAATAAGCTTATGCAATGTAGTGTATAAGCTTGCAACAAAAACTCTTGCCAATAGATTGAAGAAAGTTATGGATGCTATTATTTCAAAAAATCAGAGTGCCTTCATTCCCGAGAGGTTGATTTCTGACAATATTGTAGCAGCCTATGAAGTGTTGCATTCGATGCAAACAAGGCAAAGGAGTAAGGATGGCAGGATGGCTTTAAAATTGGATATCTCAAAGGCATATGATAGAGTAGAATGGTCTTACCTTGAAGCAGTGATGAGGAAGCTGGGATTTGGGGATAGGTGCACTGATTTGATAATGGAGTGTATATCCTCAGTATCTTATGCTGTTTTAACAAATGGTAGACCAGGAGAGACTATTCTCCCTACAAGGGGACTGAGACAGGGAGATCCCTTATCTCCTTATCTCTTCCTTTTGTGTGCTGAAGGTCTAAGTGCAATGCTCAACAATGCTGAAAGAAGATCAGAACTGAGAGGGGTGTCAGTTGCTAGAGGAGGTATAAGGGTCACTCACTTACTATTTGCAGATGATTGCATTATTTTTGGGAAGGCAAGTTGGGTGGAATGGAAGAAGATTAATGACATTCTTGAGCTTTATGAAGCTGCCTCAGGTCAGAGTTTAAACAAGCATAAGACTACAATCTTCTTTAGTCCCAAAGTCCATGTTTTTATGAGAGAAAAAATTATGAAAGAAATGGGAGCAAGACAGCAGAATAATTGTGAAAAATACTTGGGTTTGCCAAGTATGGTTGGTAGATCAAAATATAACTCTTTTAGAGTCATTAAGGATCGAGTGTGGAAGAAGATTAATAATTGGAAAAATCAATTTCTATCACCCTCTAGTAAGGAGGTGCTGTTAAAGGCTATAATTCAAGCTAGCCCAACATATCATATGACTGTTTTCCAGCTTCCAAAGAAATTATGCCAGGAAATAGCTGCTCTAATTGCTAAATTCTGGTGGAGCTTCAAAAAGGACGAGAATAAAATTCAATGGAGGAGCTGGGCAAAATTGGGGGTTGCAAAAGCTAGTGGAGGATTGGGCTTTAGAGAACTTGTAAGCTTCAACAAGGCTTTACTAGCAAAGCAATGTTGGAGAATGTTGACAAATCCTCACTCCTTGGCTGCAAAGGTCCTGAAGGATAAATATTTTAGGCATTCTGACATTTTGGTTTCAAAGCTGGGGTTTAGGCCATCAGTTATTTGGAGGAGTTTATGGGATTCTTTGGAGTTGTTAAAGGAGGGGTTGGTGTGGATAGTAGGTGATGGGGAGAGTATCAACATCTGGAGAGATAAGTGGATACCAAAACTATCTACTTTCAGAATTCAAACGCCCAGAACTTTACTAGCAGCTGAAGCAAAGGTCAAAGAACTTATTGATGGGGATACAAAGACTTGGAAAATAGATTTGGTTAAAGACATTTTTAATGAAGAAGAGGCAATTCTTGTCTGCAGCTTACCTATTAGTTCATCAGGTCTACCTGATAAATTAATTTGGGCTCATACTAAGAATGGTCAGTTTGATGTCAAAAGTGCATATCATCTGGAGTTGTGCAGGAAAAATAGAGAAAAGGGGGAGGTATCGAAAGCTGGTACAGAGAACTGGAAGGTGTTGTGGTAGTTAAATGTACCTGGTGTAGTAAAAATGTTTCTTTGGAAAGCAATGAATAACTGTCTTCCTACAAAATTTAACTTGTCTTGCAGGAAGATTGTTAAAGATTACTTCTGTCCAATCTGTAAAATGCAGAAGGAAACAGTTTCTCATGCTCTATGCAGCCTTGGTGGAGCTATGGATGTTTGGGCAGATAATCTTAGTCCTGTGAAGAAATGGGCATCTACTGAGAAGGATATACAAGAGCTATGGGCAGACTGGTGTAATAAATTGAAAAGAGAAGATTTGGAGTTAATGGCAGTAGTACTGAGAAGGATTTGGTTGAGGCGAAATAGATTTGTTTTTGAAAATAAATTTGAAGGGCCTGATGTGATTTTAGACAAGCCACTAACTTTCTGCTTCAGTTTCAGGAAGCTCAACAAAAAGAACCCAGGAGCCTACATACTAATACTATGGTATTCGAACACTGACACTAACACTATATATTATAGTAATAATACTATAGTGTTAGTAATACTATAGACTATAGTGTTAGAAATACCAAGACAGGCGGAGGGACAAGATGAAAAAGAAGATGATCCCTCAACTCAAGAAGCATACCATGAGAGTCAACTCGTCTTTAACTTATGACATAGAATTTTGATCTATGCACTTTAGATTAGGACATTTATCTTCACAAAGAATGAATTTAATTCATTCTCTTGTTCCTAATGTAAAGTCCAAAGACCTATCTCATTGTAAAATTTGTCCTTTGGCCAAGCAGAAACATCTTCCTTTTCTTTCAAGTGTAACCACTAGTTCATTTCCTTTTGACTTAATCCATTGTGATATATGGGACCCATATTCTCAAGCATCAATTCAAGGTTTTCATTACTTTTTAACTATTGTGGATGATTATTCAAGAATCACTTGAGTTTTTTTAATGAAACTGAAATCAGACACAAGGCCTGTCTTGCAATAATTCTTCCAGCTAGTACACACTCAATTCAATAGCAAAATTAAGAAAATCCGAACTGTCATTGACCTTGAATTCGACATGGCTGATTTTTATAAAAACAATGGCATCATTCACCAAAAATCATGTGTGTGTACCCCTCAACAGATTGGTGTTGATGAGAGGAAACACCAACACCTTTTGAATGTTGCCTGGGCACTCTTCTTTAAAGCTGGATTGCCTACTCCTTTTTTGGGAGACGCCATCTTAATGGCAACCTACATCATCAATAGGATCCCTACATCCCTCCTTTCTAATAAACCTCCCTATGAAAAGCTCTTTTCATCATCGCCCTCCTATGCTCATCTTCGAGTCATTGGCTGCCTAAGTTATGCTAGCACTCCTAAGCACCACAAAACCAAGTTTGAACCTCGAGCTAGGCCTTGCAGTTTCCTCAAATACCCTGCAAACATCAAAGGCTACAAGTTTTATGACATAGAGACTCATTCCACCTTCATTTCTAGGAATGTTATATTCCATGAATCTATCTTCCCATTTCACTCCTCCACCTCCACTCCTTCCTCTAATTCCTCTTTAGATATTCATTCCTCCTTCCCTCAAAATCGGGTTTTACCTCCTCCACCACCAAATGACTCTTTTTCACCCTCTCCTGTTTCATCCTCTTCTGAATGACCTCATCTTGAACCAATCCACCCTATTTTTCAATCTGAACCACCTCATCTTGGACCATCCCTAGCTGCTACTTCTTCTGATTCACCTCCCTTTTCACCTCCATCAATACCTCTTCGATGATCTGCCAAAGATAGGCATCAACCTGCCTATCTCCATCAACTCCATTGCCAGGTAGCAGAATCTATACATCTCAATGCATCCTCTCTATCCTCCATACTTCATCCACTCAATCATCACCTCACCTACAAACACCTCTCCTCATCTCACCAATCATTTTCTGTTTCCCTCTCCCTATTCTTTAACCTAACTCCTATAGTGAAGTTGTGAAAATTAAACATTGGCAAGATGCCATGCAAACTAAACTCAGTGCTTTGGAGGAAAATAACACTTGGACTATTACTACCCTTCCCCCTAACAAAAATGTCATTGGTTGTAAATATGTATACAAAGTAAAGCTCGAATCTGATGGTTCTTTTGAAAGACACAAAGCTAGACTTGTTGCCTAGGGGTATACTCAAAGAGAAGGTTTTGACTTCCAAGAAACATTTAGTCTAGTGACTAAACTCACCACAGTTCGTGTCTTCCTTGCCTTAGCCTTTATTCACAACTGGTTTTTATCTCAAATTGATGTTTATAATATCTTTTTACATGGGGATCTATAGAGTAGATTTATATGGAGATGGCACTAGGTTACCACATCCACAAAGACCAGATTGAGGGGGAGAAATTAGTATGCAACTGAATAAGTCCCACTATGGACTTAAACAAGCATCAAGGCAATGGTTCTCAAAGTTTTCTAACTCCCTCAATTCTATGGGATTTTGTCAATCTAAATCTGACTATTCTTTATTCACTAAAGGGTTCACAACACTCCTAATGTATATAGATGATATCAGAGTGGGAAGTAATTCTCAAGATGAAGGTGTTTCACTCAAAGCTTACCTTTATAGCAAATTCAAAATCAAGGGCCTTGGACCCCTCAAATATTTCCTAGGCCTAGAGGTTGCAAGGTCATCTTCTGAAATCAATATCTGTCAAAGTAAGTATGCCCTTGAAATTTCGGAAGATGCTTGACTACTTGGCACCAAAACAGCCTATACACCCATTAAGTCAAATCACAAGTTGAGCCACACCACAAATGAAAATTTGCAAGATCCTATAGCCAGTTTGACAGTTAACAATTACAAGCCTAGACATCACTTATGTTTGACTGTTCTGAGCCAGTTTATGGAGAAGCCTTCACAAACTCATACGCACTCAGCTTACATAGTTCTCAGATATCTCAAAGGACCCATAAGCTAAGGATCTTCTTGTCATCAAGATCATCTTTACACCTAAAGGCATATAGTGACTCTAATTGGGCTGCTTGCCTCAACACTAGGAGGTCTATTACAGGTTTTTATATATTCATTGGAGACTCATTGATAAGTTGAAAATCGAAGAAACAAGTAATTGTCTCTAGGTCTTCAGCTGAGGTAGAATATAGGGCATTAGCTTCCAAAAGTTGTGAAATCATGTGGCTTCTTGGTTTGTTAAAAGAATCCAACATCAATCATGAACAATCTGCTCTCCTATTCTATGATAACCAAGCAACCATCCACATCACAAGGAATCCTACCTTCCATGAAAGAACTAAACACATAGAACTGGACTGCCACTTTGTTTGAGAAAAGGTTATAGCTAGAGTCATCACTCTTGTCCACATAGCTTGAAAGTTTCAATTGGCAGACATCTTTACTAAGGCTTTATCAGTTTCTACTTTTCAATTTTTATTGCCCAAGATGGGAATCCTAAACATCTTTGCCCATCTTGAGTGGGAGTCTCACAAAATAAAATGTAATGAGAAGGATTGCAAGCAAGAAGGACATGAGGACATTGAGCATCAAAGTTGCAATACACAAAGAAATTCATGCATCAGCTTTAGCAGACATGAAGTACACTGCAACACTCAAGAATTAATACATGCAGTAGCAAAAGCAAAAATAAAGCAATGATCTGCAACACACAAGGAGTAGAAAGCAACAGTAAAAAGAAGAAAGCTTTGGGATAGAAAAGATTTGTGAAATACATGGCTACACACAATGAAGTGTCAGGAACTCGATATAAAGCAATTTTTTTTCTTTTTTTTTTTAAGAAAGAGCCGGTAGCCACCCACATAGCAGCCCATCCCAAACATAAAACAATGAACAACCCAAAATAAGCCTATAACAAAGGCACAACTAAACAAGCCTATAAAAAGAACCCAAAAAAAAAAAAAACTACCAATATAAAAAATTCAACGACATATTAATGAAGGAATACCAGACAAGTCCAAACGAAATAAACCTCTAAGTATAGGTCAAATCAACGCCATTGGCACCCTCCTTTGCCAACCAATCCGCCATCTTATTTCCTTCTCCTTTGTCTAAACCATACTGTCCATAAAGCTGCAGATCATTACTTGTAACTCAATAGAAGATTTAAAGTTAGTTTTAGAACATTTTCATTTCTGCTTTTGTAATGTATATATAGCAGTAGTTTTTGTATCAATAAACAAATGAATGAGAATGAGATTTTTCCCTACACTGCTTGTTCATTTCGAATTTCTATTCATGTTTTAATAGAAATAGTGTTTTGAAATTGGAAATTCACCTAGGAAAAGTCCCGTGTAATCCATATCAATGTAGCAACACGAGATAAATGTACAAACCAAAACATTTTTCCGCATGCAAACAAAAAGTGCTTTGAACTGTAAGGCTTTGAAGAGATTTATGGAAACAACTATGTCAAGTAGCTGAAATGGAAGTTCTTGAAGAGTTTGCTATTGTATCGAGGCTCTTATGGCTTAGGAGAAACAGATATATCTTCCATAAAGTGTTCCTGCATTCTAAAGTGGTATGGAAACAGGCTGCAGGAGTTTTGAATGGATTGGTTGCATGCAAGGCTTCAAGAGATCAAAAACAAAATGAGGCATCCACAACTGTAAGGTGGTCTCCCCCTCCAAATAACGTCTTCAAAATGAATTGGGATGCTGTTGTAGATAAAAAAAACTGCAAAGTGGGCATAGGGGTCATAGTCAGGGACTACAGAGGTCAGATGGTGGCTGCACTAAGGAAGTCTAGATCTCTATATCCTGATCCTGTTTTAGCTGCAGCTTATGGGGCACGGGAGGCTGCCAAGTTTGGTCTACAGCTGGGCCTGACCCAGGTCTTATTGGAGGGGGTTTCTCAGCAGGTGGTTAATACTATTTTGTCAAAATCCAAAGATGAGTTTGCTATGTCTATGGTGTCTAAGGATACTCTTTTATTCCTCCAACAGTATGGTTTATGGTCTGTTAAGCATGTAAGGCGAGAGGCCAACAAAGTGGCTCATGCTCTAGTGTCGTCTGATACAATAGTAGATGATGTTTGGATGCATACTATATATATATGCATGGTCATTGAGAATTAGATGACGTTTGGATGTTGAGCTGAACTGAGCTAAACTCAGTTTTTTATGAACAATAGTAAGTTGAGTAGTGGATGGAGTTATGTGTGGCCTATCTAAATTGAGCTTAAAATGTGTTTAGATGTTAAGATGAGTATAGTACTTTTCATGGAAAGTTGAAAAAGGTTGTAAATCCCACGTAAAGATGTGTTAAGTTGAAAAATGTTGTAGATCTCACATATAAAGAGATTTTAAGTTGAGATGAGTTTAGTAATTTGAGATCAGTTTGGTATTTGAATGTTAGACTTAGTTTAAAATTAGACTGAACTCAATTGAGCTTAACTAAATCTTACAACCAAACGCAACCTTAAAGACCTTTTGATGATCAACGTCCAGGATGAAGCTTTTGAATGAAACTCTTATTTTATCTTTTCACGAGTTCCATATGGAAGACCATGAGATGGATATAAATATATTATACAAGAAATAGAAATATGCTAATTTACACAAAAATGAATGGTCATGATCATATTAATAAATTAATAAACATATATCTAAGAATAATATATGGAATCCAGTAATGTAGGACTTGGCTTGGGTACGTTGAAATTGGAAGTTTCGGATCAAGACATCATGCATGTGTTCTAGATCGAACAAGATCATTCAATTAATTAATAGAAATTTGTCCCTCATTCAGAAAGTCTAGTCGTTGAAAATGGATGCAAATAATTTTGTTCAACTGCATTTATTATTACGATAACAACTTATTTTTGTGAAATAAACTACAGAGAACGAGATGGGATCGCATTAAATGCGCAATGCTAGTAGTACTGTAACGCAAGTACTTTCGAAATACATCGACCATATTACTAATAAAATGGCAGTTGACACGACTTTTTGTCACGTTAAGGGTGTTGAATATTGGATGATATATTTGAAAACTGAGAAATTAATAAAAAGATAGAAAGTAGATAAGAATTAATAAAAATGAGAGAGGTTAATTTGGGTATGTCACGAAAATGTATCTAGATTGAAATAATAGTATATATTCGCTGAAGGCGATAATTAATAAGTATATTTTAAACAAACTGATTATTTACGACGATTTATTTCAGATGAATTATTTGCGACGATAACGACTATTTATAACAAAAACAGATTCATTTTGATAGGAAATAATAACTATTTTTTCTGAAAATAACTGGTCACAAATTATAAACAGCTTTCTTGTAATGGGGTTATTTTCATATAATTTATGCAAACAAGTTTTTGACTTATGAACATGCATTAACCATATTAATAATATATCGAGTGGTACGTACGTAGTTGATCATATGACTTTCTGTCACGTTAATGTTGTTGATCATAGGGAACTGTTATATTTAAAAACCAAAAACATAAACAAGAAATAGATAAGAATTGATCTAAAAGAGAAAGGAGTGGGCATACCAAGAAAAATGTATATTTTGATTGAAATAATAGTATTCGTTTAAGAGCCTATAAAAAAAAATAGTATTTGCTTAAGAGAATTTAATTAATAATATTATATACAATTTTAGAACGTGCAATGTAACACCCCGACCCCGAGGGTCCGGAGAGTTAACTCATAAAACCTGATAATCAACTCTAACAAGGCTAGAGTACTTCCAAATTCAAGAATTTATCCATTTTCCCAAACCTCAAATCTGACGTATATACTTCAATTAAATAAATCAAATAAACTCATCTATCCAATATTCAATCCAACAACCCAAATAAAATCAACTCTTCTTCATGTCTCAAATAACAACTAGAAATAATATAATATTAACATAAGTATCCATAAACCGTCTAAATCCATTGAAGCAAACTTAAGAAAAATAATTAACCTCCAACACTAACGCTAATATCATGAGATACCCAACAACAAAACAATGCTAATCTTCTCCATAGACTCTAATACTGATCTTCAGCTGAGCCATCGATGTCATCTGAAATATTATGAAGATTAACGGGGTGAGTTATCAACAACTCAGTAAGCAGAGAGCATATACTAGCATGTAAACATGAGCATTTATAACATTTGATAAGCCGAACAGAACATTTACTTTCAGAATGAAGAAACAAAACTTGTACAAAAATATTAGAGCGAAATTTTCAGAAAAATGAACTTATTCCAAAAAGAACTTCCGTTGACATTTCTAAACTGAAACATTATAATCTTATCTTCATTTAATATCACATCGGGACAATACCATGTTTAACCCCCGTGGTAGGGTTATAAACCACCATTATACCCGTGGCTGGGCCATATTCCATGTTTAACCCCCGTGGTAGGGTTATAAACCACCATTATACCCGTGGCTGGGCCATTTTCCATGTTTCACCCCCGTGGTAGGGTTATAAACCACCATTATACCCGTGGCTGGGCCATTTTCCATGTTTCACCCCCGTGGTAGGGTTATAAACCACCATTATACCCGTGGCTGGGCCTTTACAGAAACAGAACGGATTTCATCGAAAATCCGATTACAATCATATACAGAATCAGAACTTCATGCCAAGATTTTCAGATGACACATCATATCAAAACAAAACACTGAAAAGCTTTAGATAATTTCACATGTTGGAGATAAACATAAACAAAATATCCTCATTTGTTCATAACAAAACTTCCAGATTTTCATATTCGCTCTTTTACATAGTTCAGAAATAAAGTACACAAAACTAGCTCATGTCTACACCAGTCATGACAGAAAAATACTTTCTCTTATATTGAATTTATGCATATGCAGAATAAACATCTGAGGTTGTTTTCAGCTCATTTCTTTTCAAAAACAAACACGTTTATTTTCAAAGTCAACCTCATTTTATTTCTTTTATGCAAAACTAGTATATGAACCCCGCTTACCTGGACTTCTTAGCTTTTCAGAAATTTCTTCAAAAAAATGTTGAGTCGACTAATAATCGTCACCTATAAAAAATAATCACACAATTTCCGTAAGTTTTCAACCAATTACGGATTTCCATATTTAAGCCTAAGCTTCTAAAATAATCTATCTTAATTTCTCAAAACTTAAAAATCCTCATAATCCCAAAGTATATCATTACTTCATAAAATCACCAATATCCACCACAACCCACGTCATACACAAAACACCAATATTTAAACCCGAACAGCCAACAAATCTCATAGTCTAAACCAATCATACTAACAACTCCATCACCCAATCCAATCAACCCCGTTACTCCTCGGACTCAGTCCGGCAAAACCAACCAGCAATTAAAATACAGTGTAATGTGCTAGTGCAAAAATACATTAAATTCACGAGAATTCTTTGAAAAAATACTTACATTGCTATATAATGATTTCCGAAGGATCACGAAACTGAAAAAGGCGACGTCTGAGCAACACCACAGTGTAAAATACACTGTGGCCGTGGGTCACAAATACCCACTTTTCAACGGAGACAAACGAAGACCCCAAAATGATAGGGTAGGGCCTAGAGAGGTCGGTGAAGCCAATGGTGGTGGTGGTTTGCCGTGGATGACGGCGCAAATGGTGGTTTAAGGCCAAAAACGTACAAATCAGAAATGGACTTGGTGGGGCTTCACCGGTGACGGATCGGAGCTGGGGTTGGGTCCAAAGAGTTGCCAAGAGGTCAGGGATGAAGTGGTAGGAAGATGGTGGCCAATGGTGGCGCGACGGCGGCGCGCGAAGGAGGTGAAGGCCGCGGCTTCAAGCCGTGCGTGGAGGCTAACGGTGGCTCGGATGGAAGTGAGGTTGGTAGGGTGAGGTCGCCGGCGGCAGGGGAACCAAAAGGAGGGGGCGGTGTCGACCACGGAGGCTCGACGGCGGTGGGCTGGGTGGAGGCCGAAGTCGCACGGGGAGAGAGAGAGGGTCGGGCTCGCGCGGGAGAGAAAGAAACCGAAGGAAAAAGGAGAAAAGAAAAAAAAAAGAAAAGAAAAGGAGAGGAAAGAAAAAGAGGGGAAAAGAAATGAGGTCCAATCCTCATTACTTGGGTCACGAAAATGATCCAACGGAAACGATTTTAAAACCATAAGTTAAATAAAATAATTTAAACGTAATGGTAAAGTCAAATTGAAATAATTAAATCACCCAGGGATTAATTTAAATATTAAAAGCAATTTAAATGCATAACAATAAATAAATATCAAGAAAGCACACAATAAAATAATTTTCACCAATTTAACAAATTAAAATCATAGAAATAAACTCACTAAAAAATCCAACCAATTTTAAAATAGAAGGATAAATTTTTGAATAAATAATAAAAATCCTTCAGTAAAAAATTACACTAAAATACGGGGTGTTACATGCAACCTTTTAAAAGAAAAAAATTGATAAATTTAAAACTCATGAAAATTATTTTTCAATGGCGGATTTCACTTTTTTTTTAAAAGAGAATTACTATATCTAGTAGTATACGAATTTAATATGTTTTAGTCAAAGATGACTATTTCCATATATACAACCTACAAAGAAATGCACTACGTACCATTGCTAGCTTTCGATCGATAATGTCTGTTTTCGCTGTACCCATATGGCTTCCACTTCTCCTTCTTCTCCCCCTTCTGCTACTCATGAAAAACAAAATTCATGGTCGGAGGCAAAACAAAAGCCTTCCACCGAGCCCTCCATACCTTCCCATTATAGGCAACTTGCACCAGATCGGTAATTTACCACATCAATCTCTGTCGCGACTCGCCCAGAGATATGGCCCTGTGATGCTCCTCAAATTCGGTGCTAAACCGATTGTTGTTATCTCTTCTGCTGAGGCTGCAAAAGAGGTCTTGAAAGTTCATGATCTCGACTGTTGCAGTCGACCTCTCTCAGCCAGCGCTAGAAAACTGACGTACAATTATCAGGATATAGTCTTTGCACCTTATGGCGAGTATTGGCGAGAGATAAGGAAAGTCTGTGTTCTTGAGCTTTTTAGCGCGGCAAGGGTGCAGTCATATCGTTCCATCAGGGAAGAAGAAGTGGCTTTGCTTGTGGATTCAATATCTCAGTCTTCATCTTCTGCAACCCCTGTGAATCTCATGGAGAAGATGCTGCCTCCTGCTGCAAGTATTCTCTGTAGGATTGCTTTTGGAAAGAGCTTCCGGGGGAGTGATTTGGATAATGAGAAGTTTCAAGAAGTTCTTCATGAGGCTGAAGCCATGCTTGCAAGCTTCAGTGCATCTGAGTTCTTTCCATACGTGGGATGGATTGTGGACAGGCTCTCTGGTAGATTTCAAACACTTGACAAGATTTTCCATGAGTGGGATAACTTTCTACAACTGGCAATTGATTTTCATCTTAATCCCGACAAGACAAAAGAGGAACACGAAGACCTTGTCGATGTGCTGCTCAGAATAGAAAGGGAGCAAGCCAAGTCTGGTGGAGCTACGTTCACTAGAGATAACATTAAGGCGATCCTCTTCGTAAGAACACAATCTTTCCTCCCATGCGTTGTTATTTATTACGGATTCCTAATTTGTTTCTGCTTAAAGTTTTCTTTAGCTATACAGAAAATATAAATACATAATCTCTCAACTTCTTATGATCACAACTTAATATCTCAACTAGAAGAAAAATATATATACAAAATAAAAATTTTGAGTCAGTACTAAATGAGCAATAGATAATGTAAAACTATAAATCTCATGTCTCTCTACCACTTAAATTCTTTTAAGTCCAGACAAAAAACTTGAAGAGACCTAGATCTCTATGGTTATTATATATATATATATATATATAGACTATCTTAACACTTCAAAGATTTATAAGGACAATAATAAATGTCAATGGCCGACACCTTTCTATTCTTTTCATTTGAAACTTTACCGATTCAGCAATGTTTTGAGACCCGAATTTGGGTCTCAAATAGTTTTTTTTTTCTCAAGTGATTAAGAAATTATTTTTTAATAATGTTGTGAATTTTTATTTTTTTATTAAATATTTATCATGAGTAAAAAAATACATGAAAAAAGAAAAAAGAAATAAAAAAAACTATGTTTACCTTTTCGGCGGGTTCTCGGGCTACATCCCGAGGGATGTAGCAGTACTCTTAGGGATTAGGATTGTATTTGCTATTATAGTTATGAACCTACGTACGGTTCTGATCACCTGCTGCAATTAACCCTCATATTTGTGTCCGTATCAGGATATATTTCTAGGTGGAAGCAACTCTGCTGCAATTACCACGGTATGGGCAATGGCAGAGCTTGCAAGGAACCCACGAGTGATGAAGAAAGCGCAAGATGAAGTCAGAAATCTCGTTGGAAACAAAGGAAAAGTCGCAGAAAGCGACACTCCTCATCTTCCTTACCTCAAGATGATAATGAAAGAAACTCTCAGATTGCACCCTCCGGCCGCAATGCTTCTTCCAAGAGAAACTATGGCACCTTTTAAGATCAGCGGTTACGACATTTGCCCAAAATCATTGCTGCAAGTAAACAACTGGGCAATAGCAAGAGACCCTGAATACTGGAAAGACCCAGAAGAATTCAACCCAGAAAGGTTCGATGATAGCTCTATTGATTATAAAGGGCAAAACTTTGAGTTCTTGCCCTTTGGATCTGGTCGAAGAGGTTGTCCTGGGATGCATATGGGAACGACCACAGTTGAGCTTGCACTTGCCAATCTTTTGTACTGTTTCGATTGGAAATTACCCAGTGGGATGAAAGAGGAGGACATTAACATGGAAGAATCGACTGGTCCGGGCCTTACCAAGAAAAGAACACCACTGAAACTAGTTCCAGTCAATTTTTTTTAGTGGGAGTCAGGAAATAGCATTAGCTGAAGAGCATCCCCTCTGGAATGGCTTCTTTTGTCGATACATGCATATGCTGCTACAGTACTCTTCTTGTGAAATAAGTGGCAGCAAATAAATGGCGTGTATGCCTTAGTTAATTTGTTTATGATGGTCATTGTTAATTTCTCTTACTAAGAGCACTCTCATTGGATTAGTAAAAATTAAAGGACAATTTTGATGAATGTAAAAGAAATTTAATTTTTGACTATTCCATTCATATAAATCTCCACATTAGAATAGCTATTTTTTCATTATATAATAATAAAATAATATAAGATAAATTTTGTTTAGGTTATTCACATTAAATCTCCACATTAGATTATACATTTATTCATTATATGATAATGAATAACTAACAATTTCAAAAATATTTAATTTTTTTAATAATTAATTTATTTAATTTTATCATATTTTACTATTCTACTTATTATATGTTAATTAATAATCATGTTCTTATTAAATTAATATATCACTAAGTCAAGTTAATATATTAATTGTGATAAAATATGTGATAGAAAGAAAGGGAGAGAGAAATAATTAATAAAATATGTATTTGATGTATGTACAGTAACTTTCAAATTTGGAAAAACTTTTGAAAGTCAAATTTGAAAGTCACTGTAGCTAAATTCTAAATATTTAGAATTTGACTAATCCAATATGAGTATATTTTACTCTTGAATAGCTAAATACTCATTGGATTCAGTATTTAACTAATCCAATGAGAATGCTTAAATGATATTGTAATTGACCACAAAACCCCCTCATGATTTGGTTTATCATTTTGTATTAATTATATTGATTTGGTTTCTCAGATGAATGTAACACCCGGACCCAGAAATTGTATGGTTGAACTACGAAATTTTTTATTTTTTTTATTTTTAAGCTTGCTATTTTAGATTTTTTTTTTTTTGTTTTTTTTGTTTTTATGTTATGGATCGAGTTGTGATTTTTTTTATTTATTTATTTGGAGATCCTGGCCGTTCGTTTAGATCTTGAAAAACCTAATGCTTCATGAGCAGTTTCTCACCCGCACGTCTCTATGGCATTTTATCCTCCAAGCACACACACGACTCTATTTCCATTTGCACGCACGTCTCCCTCATCTCTCTTGTAATACCTTGCTCCTTCTTCTTATGTACGCTTCTTCTTTCTGACGTATGTTTCGTCTTGATGATGTAAGCAAATCCTGAAGGCAAAGATTATGTGATCATCTGCCCTTCTATCTAGCGACTGTGAGCCACGTTATGCTTGTCGAACCATGATGACGTATCTCAAAAGATATCGTGTGACTTCTAGGGCACGCCCAGTGTTTTAAATATGCTGGAAATATTTATAAGGAGTATCTTTCCATTGTTATTGAATTAAGATTTGATCTTAAATATGACAATCATAATATTCTTGAAGAGCTCCAAAAATATTATAATTGCCAGAAATCATTTTAATATTATTATTAAAATGATTTTAATTATTTAAGATATTATGAGATTTAAATTATGTTGAGAACTTTTATTAATTAAATGGTTTAATCCTTTTAAATATGTTAAGTGAGACTTCATCAGTTTATTAATGATGAAGAAATATTATTTTATAAACTTAAGTTAGTTTAAAATAATATTTACCTTAATTCCTCTAAGCGCTTTTAATTAAGTTAATAGTTAATGCATTTTGAATCAGTGTTTTGATCCCTCATCGTTAGATCATTACGTGGACCCACAGACGAAGGGACTGGGTTAAATACCTAGACCCCCTCTCTTTCCCCCTCATTTTCCCTGTAGCCCTCTCTCTCCTCCCTCTCCCCAGCGTACAATATATGCAGCTTCCCTCCACACCTAACGGTTCCATCGCACATCCTGGCGCCGTCGTCCGTCGCCAGCTCTCACCGCCAGGACCATTGGCCTCCTCTCCCTCTGGCGAGTCCATCCATGCTAGCCCCTCTCTCCCATGCTCTCTCTCCCTCTCCCTTGGAAGTGCAAAGCCCGAACGGGCTCAAGGCCACTGCGCCGCCGTGCGCCTCCCAATGGCTCCACTGCTCCCACAATGACCTCCCCTCCCACCGGCCATCATCCTCCACCGAAGCCAACCCCTGTTACGCAGTCGTCCCTCTCCTTCCACGGCAAGTACCCTAAATGGGTCTCTAACCCATTTCCTCACCGTGCGCCGCCGTACACGTCCACCCACGGCCACCCAGCACCACCCTGGACCTCCCTCTTCCTCCCCCTTCCTCCTCCACGTGACCCATGGCCAGAAGCCCCTCTACACCTCACGGCTTCTTCCTCTTCACACGCACGGGTTGCACACCGTGCACCGCCACCCACGGCTGGTAACCACCACCTCTAGTCTCCTCAGGTCGCCACCAAGCCAAGCCAACCTCCCATGACCCCGATCTGCCACCCACGAAAGCACACTCTCTCTCACTCTCCCACAACTTCTCCTCCACGGTATGGCTAGATCTGCCACGGTGGCTCCACCTCGACGCCACCATGAGATCCTCCACATCTCCCTTAGCCGAGCCCTAGGTCCAAACCACCACTTTATATGGTGGGCAACCACTGCACGTGATGGACAGTCACTGCATGTGATGGACAGCCACTGCGCGTGGTTGACCGCCACTACACACGGCTAGATCTGTCATGCTACGCTCCTTACCACCATCACAAAGCCACCATGAGCCCTTCCAAGACCACACCTAGCTATCCAAATGCCTAAACAGTTAACGTAGGTGGGTTAGCCGACACGTACGACTCTTCCAACATCATCGGCTGTGACGATCAATGAGCAACGCACGGGTTATCCCGTCGATGGTATAACCCTTTATCTCTCGTTAATTATGTTAGATATTGATTAGTTGACTAGGTTGTAGACTGTGCTGTTAGTATTAATGGAGTTGTGGTATTGTGATGTGGTGCTTTGTGATGAAGTATTGGGCATTCTGTGTAGTGAAGTGTTGGGCATATCTGTGTTGGATGGAGGTGTATTGTGCCGTGTAGTGTGCTGTGAAGTGTTGGGCATATTGGGAAGTGTGTTGTGTTGTGTTGTGGATTGTGTTGTAATAGTGACGTGGCAGATGGAATGGGAATAGTATACGCTGTGTGTACTTTGTGTGTGGCGTAATGTGAGACAATGAGAGTATATGTAAAATATACCCTCCTGTGTAACACCCCGTATTTTAGTGTATTTTTACTAAAGGATTATTTTTATTTATTCAAAAAATTATTCTCTTGTTTTAAAATTATTGGTTTTTTAATTGGGTTATTTTTATGATTTTTAGTTTACGAAAATTATTTTTGAAGTGCTTTCTTTAAATTAATTATTGTTATGTGTTTAAATTTCTTCTCGAATTAAATTAACTTATTATTGGGTTTAATTATTTATTTTCATGTTAATCATTGCGTTTGAAATATTTTATTTCACTAGCTGTTTTAAAATTGTTTCCGTTGGATTATTTTTGTTACCCAAGATGTGAGGATTGTACCTCATTTCTTTCCCTCCATTTTTCTTTCCTCTTTTCTTTTTTTTTTTCTTGTTCTTCTTTTCTTTTCTTTCTTTTTTCTTTCTCCCCTGGCTTCCCGCGTGCGACCCAGCCCTTCCCTCTCTCTCCGTCCAATTCTTCTCCTCCCCAGCCCACCACCGTGCGCCGACGATGGTCGACACCGCCCGGCTCCCTAGCTTCCCCACCGGCCGGTGACCCCCTCCCTCCATTTCCAGCTCCTCCATCGCCGCCGTTAGCCACCACGAGCCCATTGAAGCCACGACGCCACTTGCGCCGCTGCGCCGTAGTTGCACCACCCTTGGTCGCCATTTCTTCACCACATCATCATCGACCTCCAAGCAACCCATTGGACCCAACCCCAGCTCCGATCCGTCACCGATGAAGCACATCCAACTCCATTTCTGTTTTGGGTATTTTTTTGGCCTTAAACTACCCCTTGCGCCGCCACCCACGGCCAACCTTCACCACCACTAGCTTCACCGACCTCCCTAGGCCCTACCCTATCAATTTTGGGTCTTCGTTTGTCACCGTTGAAAAGTGGGTCTTTGAGACCCATGACCACAGTGTATTTGACACTGTTCTGTTGCTGTGTTGCCGCCTCTTGTAGCTTCGTGATCCATCGAAAATTGCTATATAGCACTGTAAGTATTTTCCAAAGAATTCTTGTGAATTTAATGTATTTTTACACTAACACATTACACTGTATTTGAACTGTTGATTGGTTTTGTTGGACTGAGTCTGAGGAGTACGGGGGTCGGATGGTTTGGTGAATGGAGTTGTTTGGGGATTGATTGGGTTGGTTATTGATGGTTGTTGATTAGTGTCGGTACATGTACATTTCATGATTTCATGCATGACCATGTTTGTAAAGGAAACTGGGTTTTCGTGTATTGCATTCATGTTCATGTGTTTATGAAAATTGGGTTTTCATGTGAGAATGGAATTTGGGTGCGTGTGTATCACGACCCCAAGCCGAGATGGGGCATTATCTCGGTGGAGCTCCTTTGGTTACTCGGGAGCGGAATATACTGAGTAACGTCCCCTGGATTGTCGCTGGGCGACAATAGGATCGGACGAGATGGTCTCGTGTCGACTCCGTGGTCCTTCTGCTGGCAGGGACTAGAGGATGTCTGGCCATGAACGCGCTGGGAGCGGAACTGGGCATCGCTACGAAGTCAGGACGTGCGGATGATCCCTAGGGGAGATCATGGTGCATAGGGTAATAACGGATTAATTGGCTATTTTCTAGGAAAATAGTGTGTGTTGGATTTTGTGTAAATCATTTTCTGGGAAAATGTTTTACGGATATTTTGGGCCAAATGAGATTTTGGCGTCTGTTGGAAAATTATCATTTTCGGGGAAAATGATGTTTTGAGGAAAATGCATATTTCATCATATGCATGCATGTTGGTTGCATTAAATGCATTTTATTCCTGAGGATTATTTGGGTTATACTTACCTGCGGTACCATTTTGTGGTAACGCAGATTTTGATGCAGATGAGGATGAAGAGCCTTAGGCTTTGGCTCCGTTGGAAGAGCGATCTGGGATTGCTCTCGTGTTTCGAGATTTATTATCCTATTCTTTTATGTATTTATCATTTGTAATATATTTGGGATGACTGTATAACTTTTTAAAGGTAAATTATTTTCGATACTTGTATTTAAATTTCTGGTACTTAGTTGACTTATTATATTATCCACTGCGACTTTTGTTGTGCACTTTTGCATGTTGCACACACTTGGGCACATTTCGTTGGGATGTGTGACCCATGTTGTCATCATCCCGACGTCACGATTCTCGCGTCCCTATACGTGGGAGTCAGGGCGTCACATCCTGGCTTGTGTGGAACGGGAAGAGTACACGCTGAGTGTACTCTGTGTGGGGTATGGTATATGAAGGGGGTATATGTGGAATGTGCTCCGTATGGTGGAGTGATGCACCATATGGCGGATACGCCATAATGGTGATGTGGCGTGTTGTATATGTGGGGTGTACATGTGGAATGTACTCTATGTGGCGACGATGCACCATATGGCGTGTATGCCATAGTGGTGATGTGGTGTAACGTGCATGGAGTATATGCAGAGTGTATTCCATGTAGTGGAGTGATGCATCATATGATGGGTATGCCATAATGGTTGTAACACCCCGTATTTTAGTTATTTTAATGAAGGAATTATTTTTATTGAATTAATTCTCTTGTTTTAAAATTATGAGATTTTTAATTAGGCTATTTTTATGATTTTTAGTTTACGAAAATTATTTTTTGAAGTGCTTTCTTTAAATTAATTATTGTTATGTGTTTAAATTTCTTCTCGAATTAAATTAACTTGTTATTGGGTTTAATTATTTATTTTCATTTTAATCACTAGGTTTGAATTATTTTATTTCACTTGCTGTTTTAAAATCGTTTCCGTTGGATCATTTTTTTTGTGACCCAAAATGTGAGGGTTGTACCTCATTTCTTTCCCTACATTTTCTTTTTCCTCTTTTCTTTTTCTTCCTTTTTCTTTTTCTTCTTTTCTTTTCTTTCCTTTTTCTTCTTCCTTTCCTGGCTCTCCCGCGCACGTCCAGCTTGCTCTCTCTCTCTCTCTCTCCGTCCGTTCTTCCTCTCCCCTAGCCCGCCGCCGTGCGCCGGCGGTGGTCGACACCGCCCGGCTCCCCAGCTACCCCAGCCGTCGGCGACCACCACCCTTCGATTTCAGCTCCAACCATGCCACCCTTAGCCCCCACGCGCCACATGAAGCCGCAGCCTTCTCTTCGCTCACCCGCCGTCGTCGCACCACCTCCGGCCACCATCTTCTCACCACATCATCCTCGACCTCCTAGCAACCCAATGGACCCAACCCCACTTCCGATCTGTCACCGGTGAAGCCCTACCATCGATATTTTCGTTTTGGGTATTTTTGGCCTTAAACCACCCTTTGCGCCGCCACCCACGGCCAACCATCACCACCACTAGCTTCACCGACATCCCTAGGCCCTACCCTACCAATCTTGGGTCTTCATTTGCACACGTTAAAAAGTGGGTATTTGTGACCCACGGCCACAGTGTATTTTGCACTGTTCTGCAGCTGTTTTTCCACTTCTTGCGCCTCAGTGATCCTCCAGAAATTATTATATAGCATTGTAAGTATTTTCCAAAGAATTCTCGTGAATTTAATGTATTTTTGCACTAGCACATTACACTGTATTTAATTGCTGATTGGTTTTGCCGGACTGAGTCCGAGGAGTAAGTGGGATTGATTGGATTGGGTGATGGAGTTGTTAGCATGATTGGTTTAGACTATGAGATTTGTTGGCAATTTGGGTTTAAATATTGGTCTTTTGTGTATGACGTGGGTTGTGGCGGATATTGGTGATTTTAGGAAGTGATGATATATTTTGGGATTATGAAGGTTTTAAGTTTTGAGAAATTTAAAATAGGTTATTTAAGAAGCTTAGCTTAAATATCGAAATACATGATTGATTGGAAACTTACGAAAATTACGTGATTATCTTTATAGGTGACGATTTATAGTCGACTCGACATATTTGAGGAAAATTTTGGAGAAGTTAAGTCGTCCAGGTAAGCGGGATTCTTATGCTAGATTTGTATAAAAAGAAATGAACTGAGGTTGGCTTGTAAAAAAATGTGTACGTTGTTTTAAAAAGAAAAAGTGAAAAACAACCTCAGTATATGTTTAGCGTTCCCTCATGAGATACGTATGAAAGAGAAAAGAAATATTTTTGACATGAAATGTGTAGACATGATCAATATTTGACATGTTTCTGAAATATGCAAAAGAGCGAATATGATATCATTGAAATTTTTATGCATGTAATATGAAATGATTTGGATCTGTTTTTGATCAAATAGAAATGATATGAATATGTTTCGCACGTGTTTTGATATGATATGGATATGATAAAACTTTGGCATACTTATTTGTTATGAATATGGTTCTGATATGATGATACTGTTCACGTGATATGGTTGGAACCACCATGATATGATATGAGTGCACCCACTTTGGAAACAAAGTGGTCTTTTTACGTGTTCTTTCCTGTGTGCACACTCGGGGCTCCGAGATTGAAAAAGGGGAAGTTCACCACATGATACTGCCTGGTTTGGCCACCGGGGATAGCACAACCGTACCACGGGGGTTAAACATGGTATATGATATGATATGATAAGATGAAGATGTTTAGTTATGTTATGCCAAAGCGTTTTTGAATATGAAATGGATCCTCAAATATGAATTGTTGACTTGAGTATGAAATGTTTGAAAAGTCGCTCTGATTTTCTGATAACACGTTTTCTGAGATCTGCATATAAAAATAAAATGTTTTGTTTCTGCATATTGAACTTTCTGAAAAGGCTCATGTTTACATGCTAGTATATGTTCTCTGCTTACTGAGTTGTTGATAACTCACCCCTTATCTCCACAATATTTTTCAGATGATTTGAATGTTTCAGTTGAGGATCAAGGATATGGAGCATGGGTGAGAAGAGTTAAGAATGATGGTTTAAGCATAGAAGGTTTATATGGGTATTGAGGATTTTCATTCAGTAAGCTTGTTGTGCTCTGATGATGTGATTTGTTGGGAGATTGATGTTTATATTAAATTTTGTATCGTCTTAGAATAGTTATTCTGGAGTAATTGATGTAAATATATGAGTATTTTGTGCGATTGAGAAAGATTAGAATATGTACTATGTGGAAGGAAAATGATTTTTAAGTGACATGAGTTAACTCTCCGGACTCTCGGGTACGGGGCTTTACAATGGTGGTGTGGCGTAGTGCGTATGACGAGAGTACACGATGAGTGTACTCTGTATGGCGGGGTAATGCACCATGTGGAGGATATGCCATAATGGTAATGTGGCGTGGTGTATGTGAAAAAGGAAGAGTACACGCTGAGGGTACTCTGTGTGATGCGATGAGTGTGAAGGGAGTACACGTAGAGTGTACTCCATGTGATGGAGTAATGTACCATATGGCCGGTATGCCATAGTGGTGATGTGGCTTATGTGAAGGGAGTATAGGTGGAGTGTACTCCATGTGGTAGCGACTCTCCGTGTGGCGTGTCGTAGAGATAAGGATGATTATGTGATTGATGGACGTGGAACGTGATAGATAGTGTCGGGAACTGTGGAACAGTGTCCAGAAGTAGTTATGGCGTAGCTTGTAGTCTGAGGTGGCAAATGTCACCGTGATGGACTTATGGCTAAGAGTATGCGTGAAGTATCAGAACAAGTATAAGAGTGCGCAGCGGAAGCATGACTGAGGAATGTCACAAAGTGACATGACTACTGACAGTCGTGTTTGTGATGGGCGAAGTAGTGGAACAAGTGTAAGAGTACGCAGCGGAAGCATGATTGGGCAACGTCACGAAGTGACGTGGTTATTGGAAGTCATGCTTATGATGGGTGAAGTGTTAAAGTGTAGGAATGGCATAATGGGAACGTGACGAGATGTCACGATGTGATGGGAGTACGTGAGGACCCTACTCGTGATGAGTCAGGAGTTGACGTAGCAAAATGTTGGGGAATGCGACAAGGTCACAGTGTAGCTCTGGAGCAATCTCGGGTTATATGACGTGACATAAGGCGTAGTTGTGAATGGAGTCTTGTCGTGTTAAGTGTTGGGATGAACTGTCAAAAGGGACGGGTAGTGTGAAGAGTCATGCTAGCCGGGTTAAGAGAAGATTGGTATCGGAGTATGGCCCTTGTCCCTACGAGCAGGTGATCAACATGTTATATGTTGATCTTAGGTGATAAAGGGGTAAGGTACATGTGTAATCTGGTGAGACACGTGTCGGACGAATTCACCATATGTAATGGGTAATCTGTCTTGAGAATAGTTGCACGGTACTTAAGCCTTAGAGTTGTCTTAGAGCCGTGTGACTTGTATGGATGGGAATGAGGATTTAGTGTGGGCTAAGATGCATGAAGGTAGTGACGAGTGCATTGTTAGGATTGGGATGCGTGATTCCATCAGTCGGAATCATGCGTCGGAATGTGGTTGTAAGAACAGTAAGACGCAGGTCTTAGTGTCTTAATCCTAAGGTGAATCATGGGTTCACTTTAGTGGATGAGCACTCAAGGCAAGACTTTGAGTTGGAAGATGTGGTGACCATAAGTGGTCCCCGAAGGGTTTAACATAGTAAAGGGCATGTAAGTGCATGAGATAGAAGGAGAGTGTTCCAAGTATAGCGTAGTTCTATTTCTAGTTTAAGTTGCTTGTGCATTAGATAGAGAATGATGCTAAGGTTATGTGTATGCATGTAGGTTGCCATCTGACAAGCACATGAATGGACTGCATGACATGCAAATAGCATGGAGTCCAGGTAAGTGTTATGTTCATACTCTTCTAGAGTCTTTATAAGATAAAAGAAAATGAAAATGAAAACTTTTCCTTTCTGACGCTTTAAGAAAAGACTAAAGACGTTTTAAAAAAAAAATGCTAAGTGTTCAAATGTATAAGTATGTACGGCCCCTCCTTGGCAGCCCCTGTTTACGCAACCAAATTATTAATTGTACGCATGTGAATAGATGAATATACGCTGTATCTATTGTATGTATTTTCTGAGAAAATTCATAAACTGATGAAGATGCATGAAAGGCATGAAAGCGGATGCTTTTGTGGATCCTACGAACCGACGCTCTCATGTGTGTCACGAGATGATGCACGTGGATGCCATGATTGAAGACGTTCAAGGTGACGCTTATGGATGCCACGAAAGGTGACGTTTAAGCCCATGTATGTTCTTAAATGAAGTTTTCCATGAACAAACTGTTAAAGAAAGGATAGAACTGAAATGAACTCAAAGATGAAAAGATCATTTTCGGGCTTACGCCCCAAACGATATTTTCTCACGAAAATAAATGTTTTCTCATGAAAAGAAATGACTGTTAAATGAAAGAAAGAAATGAATGAAAGCTCCAGCTCTTTCGAGCTGACATGAACGAATGAACGAATGAATGAAAAGCAAGAAAGAAATAAATGAAAGCATGCATGTATGAGGATACGTAACGTCCACATGAATGAATGAAAGGGTACCAATGATTGGGCAGATTGCAATGCCTGGTAAGTAGTACTGGAAGTGCACCCAGTGTTGCCCCCTATGAAAGGGATTCCCAACCCGTGGCCATGGGCGAAATCTGGGTCCAAAGGAAGACCGCTAACCCCAAACACACGGGGCGTAACAGTGTGTACTGGCCTATGAAAGTGATAAGAACGAATGGATGTATGCATGCATGTACGAATGCACGAACCTTTAAGAAATGAAGGCACTGACGGGGGACACGTTTTAAAGAAAGGAAAGCCTTTTAGAAAGAAAACTCCGTCCAGTGACGTTTTCAAAAGAATGCACGTATGCACATAAACATGCACGAACTCTTGAAGAAATGAAGGCACTGATGGGAGAAACGTTTTACAAAAAGGATGCCCATGTTTTAAAGAGAAAAATCCCTTCCAGTGAAGTTTTCAAACGAACGCACGTAAGCACATATGCATGCACGTAATAGTATGTACGAGTGATGAATGCATGAATGAAACCAATGTTGTTATATTTTAACTGTATGAAGTAATGCTTACGAGTCTTCGACTCATTTTAGTTTTTATGCATGTCCCTCCCCCCACAGGAATTGCATGATCGGGACGGACATGGCCCACGGAGAAGAGCATGGAAGTCTAGGCACGAGTTTTAAATGTACGAGAGGACTTTTTATTATAAGATTTATATTTTTCGCTGTAAATCTCTTTTATCTCCAAAGCACATTTTAATTTATAAACGTGGAGTCTCGCACCCTGGGTATGCTTACGAGTCTTTGACTCATTTTAGTTTTTATGCATGTCCCTCCCCCCACAGGAACTGCATGATCGGGATGGACATGGCCCACAGGGAAGAGCACGGAAGTCTAGGCACGAGTTTTAAACTTACGAGAGGACTTTTTATTATAAGATTTATGTTTTCCGCTGTAAACCTCTCTTATCTCCAAAGCATATTTTAATTTATAAACGTGGAGTCTCGCACCCTGGGTATGCTTATGAGTCTTCGACTCATTTTAGTTTTTATGCATGTCCCTCCCCCCACAGGAACTGCATGATCGGGATGGACATGGCCCACGGGTAAGAGCACGGAAGTCTAGGCACGAGTTTTAAACGTACGAGAGGACTTTTTATTATAAGATTTATGTTTTCCGCTATAAACCTCTTTTATCTCCAAAGCACATTTTAATTTATAAATGTGGAGTCTCGCACCCTGGGTATGCAAGTGAAAAGTTTTAAATAGGAAGGTAATTCCCATCATCCTTTTATAAAAATATTTTGTAAAAAGTTCCACAACAAGGACGGGCGTTACATCTCTAGGGCTTTCACATCGCATATTTATACGCACACATTAGCCATGCATAGAGAATTGCCTTTGTTACGTTCGCTGCCGCCGCTAGCCACTCCTGCCCACACAAACAGCAACCAAGGCTCCTCTGCAGCACAACCCATTTCCACCGTGCACCGCCTAGAACTCTCACTGTCCCCATACAAAAATCGATGCAACCAATGCATAACTCCCTCTCGTTCACTGCCTCTCCACGTTCTCGGCTATGCTCATCAACTTGTCACCGTAAACCAACACCACACACCACCAACACCGAAAGATAGCCACTGCAGAACACTCCTCTGCCTTGGTCACGTAAACCCACCCTAAGACGTGTGGCACCCCCAACCGTTGGCCAAGCCATAACGCAACACGGTTTGATTCTCCGTGACACCGCTGCCCTGCCACACGAACTCACAGATAGTAACTCCTCCATGCAAACAGCGCATCACCCTCCATGCTGTCCTAGCCGCCAAGGAAAGCTAACCACCGTCGCCCAACCGTTGAAGGAGGAACACACAAGGCATACTTTGTTCTCCCACACTCGAAATAGAGAAGTCCTTGCTCAAACTACTCTGTTCTCCCACTCTCGAAACAGAGTAGTTTGAGAGTTTATTTCGTTATTTGTGTAAGGTTCAAGGTTTATGTGGAGAGTTCGAGATTATTTTAGGTTTTTAATTATGTTATTCAGGTTTTTATATTAGATGGAGAATTGGAAATTTATTTTGCTTGGTAATTGCATTATTGAGGTTTATATTTTAGACTTGAAATGGCAGTGTGCGCGAACGTGTATGGTTAGGGAAAATATGGGAGAATACGATCGAAAATATTGGAGGGAGAATTTGGAATATTAGGTTCGACAATTTTGGAACATTAATTAAGTTCGACAATATGATTGACAATCGGGATAGGCAAGGAATGGTTCTAGCGGATAAATATTTAGGCTTAGCTTATAGTACTGGCAAATTTTGAGGACGAAATTTTTTTTAAGGGGGGGAGAATGTAACACCCGAACCCAGAATTTTTTTTTTTTTGGTTTCTATGTTATGGATCGAGTTGTGATTCTTTTTATTTATTTATTTGGAGATCTTGGTCTTCATTAAAATCTTGGAAAAACTATTGGTTCATGAGCAGTTTCTCAGCCCGCACGTCTCTATGGTATTTTATCCACTACATGCACACACACGGCTCTATTTCCATCCGCAAGCACGTCTCCCTCATCTCTCTAGGGTTTTCACATCACATATTTATACGCACACATTAGCCATGCATAGAGAACTGCCTTTATGATGTTCGCTGCTGTCGCTAGCCACTCCTCCCCACACAAACAGCAACAATGGCTCCTCCGCAGCACAACCCATTTCCACAGTGCACCGCCCAGAACTCTCACTGTCCCCATACAAAAATAGACACAACACATGCATGACTCCCTCTCGTTCATTGCCTTTCCGTGTTCTCGACTATGCTCATCAACTTTGCCACAATAAACCTCCACCGCAAACCACCAACACCAAAAGATAGCAACTGCAGAACACTCCTCCATCTTGGTCACGTAAACCCACCCCAAGCTGTGCAGCACCCCCAACCGCTGGCCAAGCTGTAACGCAACATGGTTTGATTCTCCGTGACTCCGCTACCTTGCCACATGAACTCACAGACAACAACTCCTCCTTGCAAACAGCGCACCACCCACCTTGCTGCCACGGAAAGCCAACCACCATCGCCCAACCGTTGAAAGAGGAACACACACGGCATACTTTGTTTTCCCACTCCCGAAACTGAGTAGTCCTTGCTCAAGCCTTCCACTGAGCTCCTCCGCCGGCCTCTCCCTCTCCCTGTGCGCCTCAGTTTTTCAGCCACGTTTCACGATGGAAGCCACCGCACATAGCTCCCGACCAGTCGCACGCCTTCTCGCTGTCCCACGGTGAGCTCTCTCCCCCTTCCGCATGCCATACTCTCTCCGTCTCTCACTCATACTTTCACCGTGTCTCTCTCTCACTCTCTCTCGCTTCCAGTGCTCTGCCGAGATCACCACCGCTATGTCACTAAGCTTCTAGCCCCTGGCTGCGTCGCACGCTGCCTCGTGGTTCCTCCGTGAGTAAGCCCCTGCCATGTAAGTTATTTATTTTAAGCAGGTTTTGTTGGTTTTCAAAGAATTTAATGAAATTACATTATTACCCTTTACTAAATGTTATATTAATGTGCTTTTAAGCTTTTACTATGTATTAGTACACTCTTATATAATAATGATTACAGAAAATCACTTAAGTATTTTAACATGTTATTTAAGTAAAAATTTATTTTAAGAGTAAATAATATTGGTGTAATGTTATTTCTACACTTTAGATATGATTTAGTCTATTTAAAAAGTTTTATGGATTATTTTAAAATATTTTGGGATAATTATATTATCTTGTATTAAACTTTATAGTTTGTTTTCAATAATAAATAGGTCAAACTTTTAAATGTTTTAGTCATAGTTATTAAATCAACATTGATGATTTTAGAAAGCGATGATTTATAATTTGAGGTTATGAGATTTTAAGTTTTGAGGAATTAAATAGGTTATCTTAGAAGTTTAGGATTAAATATCGAAATATGTGATTAATTAAAATTTACGAGAATTATGTGATTATTTTATAGGTGACGATTAGTTATTGCTTGACATTTTTTAGGAAAATATCAAAAAAGCTAAGAAGACTAAGTAAGCGGGATTCCTATGCTAGACTTTGCATTAAAATAAAATAAAATGAGTCTGCTTTTGAAAATATACAAGTTTGTTTTAAAAAGAAATTAGAAAACAACCTCAGATATGTGTTTTATATATGCATGGAAGCTGTAAAAGAGAAAGTATTTTTTGTCATGACTGGTGTAGACATGAGTTAATTTGTGCATTTTGTTTCTAATCATGCAAAAAGAGCGAATAGGAAAATCTAAAAGCTTTTGTTGTGAATAAATGAAGATGTTTTGATTCTGTTTATTTCGAACATATGAAATTATCTGAAACTATTTAGTATTTGGTTTTGATATGATGTGGCAGCTGAAAACCTTGGTATGAGATTTTGATTCTGATGGTTCTGTTATGTTCTGATAAGGCCTAACCACGGGTGATAATAGTGGATACGGCCCAGCCACAGGTAATAATAGTGGCATACGGCCCAACCACGGGTTATAATAGTGGATACAGCTCTTCCACGGGTTATAGTGGTGGTTTATAACCCTACCATGGGGGTTAAACACCGTATCTGTCCCGATGTGATGCTCTGATTGATGAAGATGAGGTTTCAGATTTGAATATGCCAAAAAGCATTTTGAATAAGAATGTTTTTCTGAAAGTTTCGCTCTGATATTTTTGTAACATATTTTGATATTTGCATTCTGAAAGTAAATGTTTATATTTCTGCATTCTGAAGATAAACATTTTTTTTTGCATTTAGAAATATGAAAATGCTCATGTTTACACACTAGCATATGTCATCTGCTTACTGAGTTGTTGATAACTCACCCTTTATCTTCAAATATTTTACAGATGATTTTGAATAGTCCATCTAAGGATCAAGATTATGGAGCATCGATGAGATGATTATTTAAGCATAGTGGATTACTCATAGAAGATTTATGAGAATTTTTGGATTTTATTAAGAGGTTTTGTAGTATTCTGATGACTTTATATTTTGGAGTCGATAAATATATTGATGAATTGTGAGTTTTAAGTTATAGAGTAACTAATTATTTTGTTGCTGACGTGGAGAGCGAAGATTCCAAGCGATTCTCAATCTCTGCTTTTGGGGTTGGCCTAGGATGAGCCCATGGCGGTGCCCTCTGCCCTTCCTTCATCGGAAGGGGCTGCTGGAGGAGATGGAGGGACTCTGTCATATGTACAGATTGTTTCAAAGGCGGTGACGCCTTCATCTTTCAAGGTACCTATGAGATATCCTGTGGATGTGGACGGGGAACCTGGTTTCGTCTTTACAGAACCAAAGATGTCGAAGGCTGCAGAGGATTTTCGTTATGCTATTGTTATGAAGTTTGTGCGTATGAGGCTGACGATTGATGATATACGATTGGCTATTATTAAGTCGTGGGGTTTACTGGAGGTTCCGACGGTGAGTGTTATGTATGACTATCATGTTCTGGTGAAGATGCAGACCGAACGGGATTTTGTGCATGGTTGGGCACGAGAGGGTCGGTTGATTGTTGGATCGGTTTTCTGCTTATTTCGATAGACAAAGGATTTTGATTTGCGGAAAGAATCAACGCTAGCGCCCCAGTGGATTTTTCTGCTAGGCTTGCCTCTTCATATGTATCACACGGATGTTCTACAAATTCTAGCAACAAGGTTTGGACAATTTTTGGGGATTGATAATGCTACATTGCATAGAACCAGAGCTTCGGGGGCCCGAATGTGTGTGGAAATAGACTTGACAGATGAGCCGGTTCAAAACTTTCCAATTGTAATGGCAAACAAAAAAATTTGGCGGGAGGTTCAGTATGAAAGACCTGGATTCTATTGCAACAAGCACTGCCGTCAGGGTCACACGTCAGTTGTATGTCGAGCTAGTGAAGAGGTTTTGTGTAAGGGACGAGATGTGGCAAAAAGGGTGGTTAAAAAAATATGCCAAGAGATTCCTAAACAGAAGAATTCGCAGGAGGTCTTAGGAGATGGGTTGAAGGGAACCCAGAAGGAAAACGGGGTTGAGGTGGAAACAGTGCAAGGGAAAGAGGTGGCAGTTTCAAGGGAGGAAGCAGGGACAGTTTCAAGAGGAGAGCCAGTGAATATTGAGATGAAAATGGTGGAGGAACCATGTGAGGAAGAGGAGGTGGACAAGCAACCTTCAATCCAAATAGAAACCACAGTGCCGCTGGCGGTTGAGGATGCACGGGGGGATGGTCCTGCTATGGACTTGATAATAGTTGATGCTTATAAATCGCCGCGTAGTGGGGATCGTGGTCAAGCTGAGATGGTCTCTACAGTGCTTGATCTGAAGTGTCACCTACATCCGTTTACAATAGAAGAGCCACCAGATTCGTATGGCACTGATGTGGAAGAGGAGGAAAATGTTCTTGGCTTGGCCAAACATAAAGTATATGATTCTGATAATGCCCCGAAATAGGGTGAAGGTATTAAACAAAAAAATATTGTGCTCCGTCAATCTAAGCGGGTGTCTACCCGTCTCAATAAACTTAATCTATGACAGAGTCCATCATTGCTGGAATATAAGGGGATTGGGCAGTTCTCAACGTGTGTTTCGTTGTTTGGTTCGGAAAAATAATGAATCTATTGTTGCGCTATTTGAGCCTTTTGTGAGAATAGATAAACTTCAGCGTTTAGTCAGCTCGTTGGGTTTCAATGGTTTTTATTCAAACGAAGGTGTAGGGGAGGAAATCTGGATTTTGTGGAGAGCTCCATATGAATTTGAGGTTGTTAGTGTGTCAATGCAGATGATTACGGGATGGTTTTTGCTCGATGGGACACGGACGTTGGTTTCATTCGTTTATGCTAAATGCACTCAGATGGGTCGAAGAGAGTTATGGGAGAGTTTGGTTGGTTGTAGGTCTGCTGGTTCTCCGTGGATTGTTATGGGGGATTTTAACATTATACGAGAGGACCGGGAATGTGTGGGGGGTTGTCCCCGAGCTATTCAAGCTATGGATGATTTTAATATGTGTATTGATCACTGTGGTCTAGTGGAGATGAATTATCATGGAAATCCTCTATCCTGGTGTATTGGGCAGGAGGGGGCTGCACGAAAGTGGGCGAGGCTTGACCGCGTTCTTATGAATGTGGCTTTTTCTGACCGTTTTAATTTGGCGCAGATGGAGTATATTAAACGAAAGACATCGGACCATAGTCCCATGGTGATTCGTTTATCCCATGTTAATACAAGGTACGGGCCTTCTCCGTTCTAGTTTAAAAAAATGTAGTGCTCTCATGATTCATTTCAAAGGTTGGTAGAGGAGACATGGGAACAACCTACGTTGGGTTCGGGAATGGTTAAGCTAGCGCCAAAATTGAAGCGACTTAAGATGGAGCTGAGGAAATGGAATAAATTTGTGTTTGGAAGAATAGAAACGAATATACAGGAGCTAGAAGCGAGGATGGTAGTTTTGGAAGCCTAATTGCAGTCTGGATATTCAGAAGAAATTGAAGCCGATTATATTGTCACTAAATTGGAGATTGATATTTGGGAGAAGCGAGAGGAGAGTCGTCTAGCCCAATTAGCAAAGAATAAGTGGTTAAAAGAAGGTGATCAGAACTCCAAGTTTTTCCATGCGGTTGTATCGCAGCGTAGGCATGGTTTGGTCATTTCTTAGATGAGGTTGGCGGATGGTACTTTGTTGGATTCACCAGAGAAGGTGCACTTGGGGGCGGTGGATTACTTCACTAATTTTCTTACAGAGATGCTGCAAATTGAACACGCAGATCTATCTACTCTTTTTGGCCTGGAAATATCTGAGGAGGATAATTCAATTTTGTGCCGCATGCCTCGGAAGAGGAAGTTAAAGAGGCCGTTTCTCGATTCCAGAGCATAGTAGCCCTGGTCCGGATGGGTATGGTTTCTCTTTTTATATTTCTTGTTGGCATATTGTGAAAGAAGAGGTGGTGGAGGCCGCAAGGGATTTTTTTGCGGGTTCTCTGTTACCAAGGTACTATACTTTGTCATATATTGTGTTAATTCCGAAAGTGTTGGATCCCAAGCGTTTTGAGAAATTCAGGCCAATAAGTCTATGTTCTGTGGCTTACAAGATTTTTTCGAAAATCTTGGTGAATCGTTTGATGGGTTTTTTGCCTAGACTAGTTTCGGCTGAACAGGGAGGCATTCATTCCGAGTCGTAGTATTTTTGAAAACATAACTCTTGCTCAGGAGATGGTTCATGCGTTGAATAGGAAGACAGTTGGAGGAAATGTGATGGTAAAGTTGGATATGGCAAAGGCATATGATAGGGTGCATTGGGATTTTTTATTAAATGTCCTGACTAGCTTTGGTTTTTCAGAAAAATTTTGTAGTTTGGTAAAGGAATGTGTGACGTCCCCTTGGTATTTGGTGATGATGAATAGGTCTTATAAAGGTTTTTTCAAGTCCAAGAGAAGCCTACGACAAGGTGACCCTTTGTCGCCTTCTTTATTTATTTTGATGCAAGAAGTGTTCTCAAGGCTTCTTCAGAAAGAATTTGAGGAGGGTCGTATTGGTAAGTATTATCATCCTAGAGGGGCACCGTTGGTGTCTCATCTGTTATATGCGGATGATATTCTAATTTTTTTGAATGGTGAAAAAAGATCTCTGAGACGATTGGGGTCTATTTTTTCCTCGTCACATATTAGTGCTGCCAGGCAGCGTGGTTTGGTGCGTTTAACAGGGTTTGCACCTGGTAATTTCCCAGTCATGTATCTGGGGGTTCCGTTGATATGTGGGCACTTGAAAGCCGTTCACCTGGATCATTTGGTTGCGAAAATTTGGGCTAAGGTGGCGGGGTGGAAGGCAAGGCTTATGTCGCAAGGGGGGTGATTGGTTCTGCTCAAACACGTGCTATCTAGTATGGCTTCCCATTGTTTGGCTGTGATGAAGGTTCCTCAAGTTGTGATAAAAAAAATTAATTCAATTCTAGCCACATTTTTTTGGGGAGAGAAGAATGGGAAAGCAAAAATGAAGTGGTGTGCGTGGTCTCAGATCAGTAATCCAATAGAAGAGGGTGGTCTGGGTTTGAGAAATTTTATGGAAATTCAAAAAGCGATGCACATGAAATTGGCTTGGCGTATTTTGTCATTGGACTCATTGTGGACTCGGTTCATGGCATCGAAGTACGGAAGAGGACAGCATGCTTCGTTACTAGTAGCTCGCAGCAACAGTTCAAGAATTTGGAGTTCTACAATCTTAGTTATGCATGATGTCTGTGAGGCTACCAAAGTTAGAGTGAGAGAGGGGAGTTCGTCCTTCTGGTATGATAGGTGGTTTTTGAATGGTCCTTTATGCAATTTGGTGGAGGTAGTTAGTAGGCCTTCATTACAAATTAAAGACGTGTGGGTTAGGAATTCATGGGATTGTGACATGCTCTAGCAGTTAATTGGTGAGGAGTTGGCGGCTGAGTTGATGAGTGAAATTGGTGTAGGGCGCCCTGGGCAAGATGTTTTAATCTGGAAACCTACCTTGGGGGGAGATTTTACAATAGCCAGTGCATGGGAGTTAATCCGAGTGAGAGGAGATCATCATGGTTGGATGGATTGGATATGGAGTAAATATTTGCCAAAGAAAATATCAATTTGCATGTGGAGGGCCCGTTTTAAATTCTTAGCTACAGATACTAAGGTGCAGTCATGTGGAATTGTTATGGCTTCAAAGTGTAACTGCTGTCAATCCCCACAGACCGAAACACTAGATCATGTGCTTACTACTGGGGAGATTGCAGAACAGGTTTGGCGTTTTGCTTCACTTGCGCTGGGCATTGCTGTACAAACTAGAACCTGGTGGCATCGAGTGGAGGTTTGGATGGCGTGTGCGAAAAAAGGAATGCAGAAGGGCATTTTAGTTGGCCTGTTACCAAGCATCATTACTTGGAAATTATGGCGTCAACGCTGTCAAGCCAGGATGGAGGGAGTACATACCAGCGCAATGGAGATTTGGAGAGCTGTTCGGATATGGTTGGGTATTCTGGTAAATGATTTGCATGATAAGAAGGTCTCCAAGCTTGATGCCCAGGTTTTGAAGGCTTTGGAAATGAACATTCCGGAACAAGTAGTACGTAAACCATTGCAAGTTGTATGGTTAAAACCACCTGTAGGCTGGTGGAAATTGAATGTGGATGGCAGTTATTGTGGCAATCCAGGGAATTGTGGTGGGGGTGGAGTTTTGCGGGACCATAGGGGTTGGATGAAGGCAGGTTTTTCTGCTCACTATGGGTTCGGAACCAACAATGAGGCTAAATTAAGAGCTTTACTTCAAGGTTATTTTGGATTGTCGAAATGGATTGTCGAAATGTTATTTTGGAGTGCGATTCTAAGGTAGTGGTTGATTAGGTGAAGAAGCGAGGTTGTAACTTATGGTATCTTTGGGATTATTGGGACTCTCTCCTTCAGGAACTAGATGGAGTTCAATTCCTAGTGGTGCATCAATTTAGAGAAGGTAACAAAGTTGCGGATTATTTGGCAAGGAAAGGCGAGGAGGGTCTAAATAGGATTTTTCTTCCTGGTGATTGCATACCAAGGCTTTTAAGGGGCATTATTAGGTTAGATGCCTTGGGATTTCCTTCCATAAGGAGGTAATGGTTTCTAAGTTTTCCATAGTTTTTTTCCTGGTTTTGGGTTTTGTTGGATATTTGGTTTTGGATTATATGTTATTTGTTCCACAGTATTCCTTCGCCATAAGTGAGGTTTTTCTTTAATAAACTTGGGACGGGGCATCTATGTGAGTGGCTTCTGGTTCTTTTAAAAAAAAAAGGTTATACGGAGTAACTCTTTCATTCCTGCAGGACTAGGGCGTTACAGTTGGTATCAGAGACAAGTTTGAAGTTCTGCAGATTATAAACACTTGAGGTGTGCATATCTATGTGTTTAGGTATTTAAGGTTTTAGATTTTATAGACTTTATGATGAGTTTTGAGATTTTGAGGTTTAGGGATTTTAGATCTGACAAGCTTAATTTGTGGAATATAGGAGATAATATTTATAAAGATTAATTGAAGGTTTAGATTTTTGAGGTTTAGATTCTAAGACGTAAGACAGTTTAGAGCGATGTCGAGTTTACAATTATAGAGGGTAGGGAAGACTATATGAGTTGATTAAAGAAATTGCTAAGAATGGTTAAAACAAGTTCAAGATTTTATTGATTCATCTATTTATTTTTTACTTGTTTTTAAATATTTTAGCTGGTATTTATATTTTGTTTATACATATTTTGTTTTCTTTCTCTAGAACGTTTAATAGAGTTTAAGATTTCAGGATGGCTACTCGTCGTCAAGTTCGAAACTTTGGAGATTTGAGTTTTAGAGATTGTACATACTTTAAAAGGGATTTTGATGAGATTTAAGGTCGTTGATTTTTGATGATATCTAAGGTTTTAGCACTTGCGGACCTATGGAATGAGTTCCGCGACATTTGAGGTTTTAGATTTTTGCATATTTTAGGAAAACGATTTTTTTTTAAGACATTCGAGATTTTAATTCCAGTAGGCGTATTTCTATGGACCGTAGGAACTGATTCTGACAAAATTTAAGGTTTCGACTTTAGGTTAACTTCATGGAAATAGTTTTGGTTAGGAACTTGAGACTTAGATTTGTGATATTGACGTTTTAAAGGCTACAATCATATTGGTATAATTTTTGAATTCGACTCTGGCGACTTAAAAATGTATGGATTGGGTAAATGTGGGGTTTAGCTAATTTTAGAGCTTCGTAAGTGAGTTACAATGTGTTTATGACTACAAGTTGTTAGAGTGCACAGCGGAAGCGTGGTGTTGGTGATATTATAGTTTGAGAGTTTATTTCGTTATTTGTATAAGGTTCAAGGTTTATGTGGAGAGTTAGAGATTATTTTAGGTTTTTAATTATGTTATTGAGGTTTTTATATTAGGTGGAGAATTTGAAATTTATTTTGCTCGGTAATTGCATTATTGAGGTTTATATTTTAGACTTGAAATGGCAGTGTGCGCGAATGTGTATGGTTAGGGAAAATATGGGAGAATACGATCGAAAATATTGGAGGGAGAATTTGGAATATTAGGTTCGACAATTTTGAAACATTAATTAAGTTCAACAATATGATTGACAATCGGGATAGGTAAGGAATGGTTCTAGCAGATAAATATTTAGGCTTAGCTTATAGTACTAGCAAATTTTGAGGACGAAATTTTTTTTAAGGGGGGGAGAATGTAACACCCGAACCCAGAATTTGAATGGTTGAACTACGGAATTATTTATTTATTTATTATTTTTTTAAACTTGGTATTTTAGGTTTTTTTTTATGTTATGGATCGAGTTGTGATTCTTTTTATTTATTTATCTGGAGATCTTGGTCTCCATTAAAATCTTGGAAAAACTATTGGTTCATGAGCAGTTTCTCAGCCTGCACGTCTCTATGGTATTTTATGCACTCCAAGCACACGCACGGCTCTATTTCCATCCGCAAGCACGTCTCCCTCATCTCTCTAGGGTTTTCACATCACATATTTATACGCACACATTAGCCATGCATAGAGAACTGCCTTTATGACGTTCGCTGCTGTCGCTAGCCACTCCTCCCCACACAAACAGCAACAATGGCTCCTCCGCAGCGCAACCCATTTCCACAGTGCACCGCCCAGAACTCTCACTGTCCCCATACAAAAATAGACACAACACATGCATAACTCCCTCTCGTTCACTGCCTCTCCGTGTTCTCGACTATGCTCATAAACTTTGCCACCATAAACCTCCACCGTAAACCACCAACACCAAAAGATAGCCATTGCAGAACACTCCTCCACCTTGGTCACGTAAACCCACCCTAAGCCGTGCAACACCCCCAACCGTTGGCCAACCGTTGACTCTGCTACCCTGCCACACGAACTCACAGACAACAACTCTTCCTTGCAAATAGCACACCACCCACCTTGTAGCCACGGAACGCCAACCACCGTCGCCCAGTCGCTGAAACAGGAACACACACGGCATACTTTGTTTTCCCACTCCCAAAATAGAGTAGTCCTTGCTCAAGCCTTCCACTGAGCTCCTTTGCTAGCCTTTCCCTCTCCTTGTGCCCCTCGATTTTTTAGCCACGTTTTACGATGGAAGCCACCACACATAGCTCCCGACCAGTCGCACCCTTCTAGCTGTCCCATGGTGAGCTGTCTCCCCCTTCCGCACGCCATACTCTCTCCGTCTCTCACTCATACTTTCATCGTGTTTCTCTCTCTCACTCTCTCTTGCATCCAGTGCTCCGCCGAGTTCACCACTGCTATGTCACTAATCTTCTTGTCGTTGGCTGCGTCGCACGCTGCCTCGTGATTCCTCCATGAGTAAGCCCTTGCCATGCAAGTTATTTGTTTTATGTAGGTTTTGTTAGTTTTCAAGGAATTTAATGAAATTACATTAATACCCTTTACTACAAGTTATATTAATGTGCTTTAAAACTTTTACTATGTATTAGTACACTCTTATATAATTATGCTTAAAGAAAAACACTCAAGTATTTTAACATGTTATTTAAGTAAAGATTTATTTTAAGAGTAAATAATATTGGTGTAATGTTGTTTTTACACTTTAGATATGATTTAGTATATTTCAAAATAGTTATAGTTTATTTGAAAATATTTTGGGATAATTATATTATCTAGTATTAAACTTTATAGTTTGTTTTCAATAATAAATAGGTCAAACTTTTAAATGTTTTAGTCATAGTTATTAAATCAACATTGATGATTTTAGAAAGCGATGATTTATAATTTGAGATTATGAGATTTTAGGTTTTCAGGAATTAAATAGGTTATCTTAGAAGCTTAAGATTAAATATCGAAATATGTGATTTATTGAAAATTTATAAGAATTACGTGATTATATTATAGGTGACGATTAGTTATTGTTCGACATTTTTTTGAAAAATTTCAAAAAAGCTAAAAAGTCCAGGTAAGTGGGGTTCCTATGCTAGACTTTGCATTAAAATAAAATAAAATGAGGTTGCGTTTAAAAAGAAATTAGAAAACAACCTCAGATATGTGTTTTGCATATGCATGAAAGCTGTATATGAGAAAGTATTTTCTGTCATGACTGGTGTAGACATGAGCTAATTTGTACATTCTATTTCTGAACATGCAAAAAGAGCAAATATGAAAATCTAAAAGTTTTCGTTGTGAATAAATGAAGATGTTTTGATTCTGCTTATTTCGAACATGTGAAATTATCTAATGCTTTTCAGTATTTGGTTTTGATATGATGTGGCATCTGAAAACCTTGGCACGAGATTCTGATTCTGTATTCTGAGAAAAGTCTGAGTCTGATGGTTCTGTTTTGTTCTGATATGGCCCAACCGCGGGTGATAATAGTGGCTACGGCTCAGCCACGGGTAATAATAGTGGATACAGCCCTTCTACGGGTTATAATGATGGTTTATAATCCTATCACGGGGGTTAAACATAGTATATGTCCTGATGTGATGCTCTGATTGATGAAGATGAGGTTTCATATTTAAATATGCCAAAAGGAATTTTGAATAAGAATTTTTTTCTGAAAGTTTTGCTCTAATATTTTTGTAACATGTTTTGATATTTGCATTCTGAAAGTAAATATTTCTGTTTCTGTATTATGAAGATAATCATTTTGTTTTGCATTCTGAATTATGAAAATGCTTATGTTTACACACTAGTATATGTCCTCTGCTTACTGAGCTGTTGATAACTCACCTCTTATCTCCAAATATTTTTCAAATGATTTTGAATAGTCCAGCTAAGGATCAGGATTATGGAGCATCGATGAGATGATTATTTAAGCATAGTGGATTACTCATAGAAGATTTCTAAGAATTGACAGTTTTATTAAGAGATTTTATAGTATTCTGATGACTTTATATTTTGGAGTCTATAAATATATTGATGAATTGTGTGTTTTAAGTTATAGGGAGTAACTCTTTGAACCCTGTGGGATCTTGGTGTTACAAATTTTGAGGAGATTTCAATCTTATGTTGTTTTAAACTGTATTCTTGCATACTATTAACATGACATAATTTTATTTATAAGAAAATTCTAAACTTAAGTCTTTAGTGTTTGGTTTTGACATCGATTTATAAATATAGTTTTTCTTAGAATTTAATCACAAAAGATAAAGGCGTCATTCTCAATATAAAATGAGTAATGATAGATACAATCTTAGAATGTTCAAGTCTCGCTCATTCATTTTGAACAAAATGAGGTCCACCATTAAAAATATTTTTTTTCAATTGAGTCCTAGATTTATTTACATTTTTCAAAAGAAATACATGGAACTTGTATACCCTAATACTGCAAATATCAATTATTGTATGGAAGTTATAAAAATAAACATCTTCAAGCATCAAGAAACGGGTTTGAAGCCGACTCCAAAATAATCTGGCGTAATATCGGCCATATTTTAGATATCAGGTACAAAAATCCAAAATTGAGACTAATTACAACTTGGCCGGGTCTCTGAATGCGGCATGACGTTAGTTAAGAATCGTACGTAGCCAAAAGAAATTCCCAAGTAATTTTCACGTTTTTTAATGAGAGATCATAAAACTTTGTAACTTTATAATTGTGTTTCATGCAATGTTTTGAATACCGTACCGGATGGCGTACCGGTCAAGACACTGGAACGAAATATTTCGGTACCGGTACCGTTTCGTGTACCGTTTCGGGATAGTCGATATATGAATAAATTATATATATAAATATATATAACAATTATATTCTAAAATAATAGTTTATATATGAATAAATTATATATAAATACATACATACATATAAATTATAAATAGTCTAGTCTAAATTGGGGGTCAAAAAATGAACTTGTAGTTTGAAAAAATGAAAAAAAAAAAAAAACACAGGCCGGTACAGGCCGAAATTTAGGCCGAAACGGCCGGTATTTTGACCGGTACGGAACATATATAGTACCTGTACCGGCCGTACCGGCCGGTACGGTACAAAATTAAAAACATTGGTTTCATGCCCTTAACAGAGGATTGCTCATGGCGGAGACTGCTACCCTACCCAAGTTACGCCTGAAATAAGTAGTTTACGTTTATTACTATTCTGCTTTATTTTTTATAATATATTGTATTGTGTCTAGGTATATATTCATATGTAATCAAAGTATTTTTCAACCTATATAAATTAGAGTTATTAATAAGATTATATAGGTTTTGTTAGGACATTGAGTTGAGATGGGATGATGTAACAACCCGTCCCTTTTTCTCTCAATTGGTTTTGAGTCTCATCTATGCGTTTTTAATATTGAAGCTGTATTTTTAAATATAGTGGGTGATTTTTAATGAAGTCTAGCATTTTCACTAAAACACAATTTGTCTTTTGTAACAGAGAAAACCGTCATAAAAAAATTACCAAAACGTGACTAAAGATATTTGATGACGGTTTGAAACTGTTACCATGACTGTCACCTAATGTGCATCTTGGTTTAGGAGGTGTTCCATTTGGTGTAGCGTTCGAACATTGCCTGTTTTTGTGACGGTTGAGATCTGTCACAGAAAGTAATGTTCAAACGTCCAATTGAACGTTCAAATGGCAACCCGACTGATTGGCATTCGAATGACAGAAGTTGACATTCTTTAATTCTAGTTCGAACGTATCATATTTACATTCGAACGTTTATGCATCCGAACGTTAATTGCAATAAACATTCAAATTTTCGTTCGAATGTTAATGGACCAATGCTCAAACGTAATGGGTTTAACGTTCGGACGTTATTTCGAATATTAACAAAGAAGCATTCGAACGCAAGTCTTACGTTCAGAGGTTTGTCCGAACGTTAATCTTTTAATCATTCGAACGTTTTGTTCGTTTGAGGGTGAGTATGTTCAAACGTTGACGCCTACGTTCGAATGTTATTATATAATTTTGTGTATTCACGTTCGAACGTTGGTTCAAATATGAACCAATATTCGTATGTTTTTAATTTACATTCAAACGAACAGATTAGAAATACTAATTTCATAAAATTTAAAAATATACCAATTGTATCGTATTACACACCATCAATTAATAACTAACAATATCTTATAAAATTTCAAAATTAGATATTAAAATTAGTTATATACCATGATAAAATTTATTTCTTCTTTCCTCGCCCACTGATATTTTGTTGCAACAACCTAACACGCTCCATTTGCTTCATCATCTCCCGCTACAGTTGCTCTTGGACTTCACTGCATATTCTTTCCTCCTGGTCTCTCTGTTGGTCCTGCAAATGCGTCTCTAAATGAGACTGTCACTCTAAGAGAGACTCTAACTCTTGCTGTCTTGACCTCATATACTCATTCTCACGCCGTGTAACTTCTAAATCTTTGGTAAGATTATTAATTTGTGAAGTCGATGAGGTTGAGAAGGATGAACATCTATGCTTGAAAGATTGTCCCAAACCTCTTGCCATACTATATTGCAGCCCAAGCACTTACGTGAATATGTCTATCTCACTAGGAGAGGATTCCCTAGAAGCTTACTGCATCTCCATCATTTGTTTCTGCAATTTAAAAGAAAACACATCATTAATAAGTAACGTATTAAAAGAAATAGAAATAAAAAATAAATTATTCACATGTTTTTTTTTTTTTTTTTTTACCTTAAGAGCCAGACGCCACTAAACGCAGCCCCGTCCCAATTTTATTAAAGAACAACCTCACATATGGCAGAGGAATACCGTGGAACAAAAAAAAAAAATTATCCAACCCTAAAATAAAACAAAATCAACCCAACGCTCAATGACCATGAAAATAACTAAAGAACAAAATGAGGCCATTACTTCCTTAATGAAGGACATCCCAAAGAATCTAACCTCATAATGCCCTTCAATAGCCTCAGTATGCTCTCACCAGGTAAAAACATCCTAGTAAGACCTTCCTCACCTTTCCTTGCCAAAAAATCCGCTGCTTTGTTCCCTTCTCTAAATTGATGCACCACTACAAATTGAATTCCATCTAATTCTTGAAGGAGATCATCCCAATAATCCCAAAGATACCATAAATTACACCCTCGCTTCTTCACCCAATCCACCACTACCTTAGAATCACACTCTAAAATTAAATTTAGACAATTCCTCTCCTTACAAAGCCGGACCCCTTGAAGTAAAGCTCTCAACTTGGCCTCATTGTTCGTTCCGAACCCGTAATGAGCAGAAAAACCTGCTATCATCCGCCCCCTATGGTCCCGCAAAACACCACCCCCACCACAATTCCCTGGATTACCATGACAACTTCCATCCACATTTAATTTCCACCATCCCATAGGTGGTTTTAACCAAGCAACTTGCAATGGAATTCGTGCTACCAGTTCCGGGATCTTCATATCCAAAGCCTTCAATACCTGTGCATCCACTTTAGAGACCTTCTTGGACTGCAAACCATTAGCCAAAATACCCAGCCATATCCGAACAGCTCTCCAAACTTCCATAGCACTGGAATAAACTCCCTCCATCCTAGCTTGACAGCGTCGATGCCATAACTTCCAAGTAATAACACTTGTTATGGATGTTGCATAATTTATTTAACAAAATTAACACTACTTACATAATTATCTGTAGTGGCAAGATCCATCCACTTACTACGCTTATTAGTGTGAGCAGTAGCATAGACATGCATCAGGGAAAAGTTTTCAGGATCATCACGTTTTCTAATAAAGTGACATTAGCAATTTAAAAAAATTATTGTTAGTACCTTTTTTTTTTTTAATAAAGAGATAGAGATCACATGTCCACGAGTGACCCATTCCCAAATTTATTAATAAAAAACCCATACTTATGGCGGAGGAATACCTTCATTACATAACAAGCATAAAAAGAATAATCAACACTCAACATGTCGAGAAAAAAAAGCAACCTCACCAAAACTCACATCAAATAAGAAAAAGGACATCTTAATGCCCTCTCAGATAAGGTAAAGACAATTTATCCATGCGAATCAAATTTTTAAGAAGTCTAGGCACATGCAAAAGAGATCTCCAAACACAAGTCGAGCCTCGAGCTCCCATTTTAGTTAAATAATCAGTCAGTCGGCGCATTTCCTTCTCGATAGATATAAGCAATAACAAACTCCCCACCTTCAAACAATCTCATAGCCTACTCCCAAAAATCTTCTAAATACCACACTCCACAATGCTTCTTCTAGATCCAAGATACACAAACCAAAGAATCAAACCCAATGTCCACCTGATGGAGCCCCAAAGCACGACAGTATTTTAAACCTATTAACAACGCCTTCAACTCCCCAAGGCTATTAGAACCCACCCCAAGATAACACGAAAAATACAACACCATATCACCACGAAAATCCCAAATTACTCCCTCTCGCCTAACCTCCCTGAATTGCTGAGACTACACCCATCAATATTCATTTTAAATCTTCCATGCCTAGGCTTAACCAACAAACCATTTTAACCTGCACAGAGAGAGTTGAATATTCATCATAGATTGAATTGAAATAGCATGAATATTCAACTCTGTCAACCGCTCCTCATCGGCAAAGCCAGACTTCGTAAATTTAGGCAGCTTCGTTTGCACTTTCCGTAGCCATGCACACATAGATCTCCAAAGCTTTTCCATCAAGATACGTTTCCCTTCCATCCTTGCTTTACACCTGCATTGTCATAACTTCCAAATAAAAATAGAAGGAAGAAGACCCATAATAGAACCCACCTGGGATTTGGTAGATGCACCGTCGAAACTAGAGAAGCACCAGCTCAAACTAGTTTTTATTTGGGTCATAAGGAATGCCCAAGATAACAGAAAACCACTTCCATATCCCAGAAGCCAAATCACCTGCAGCCAAGACGTGATTTAAATCTTCATATCTTCCTAGCTCACAACAATTACACTTGGAAGTAACCGGAATACCAACTCTCCTCAATCTATCATCAACACTTAAAACTATTATGAAAAGCCTTCCACATTAATACTGACATTTTTTTTGGTAAAGGTTTGTGCCACACCCACTTAGCCCAAGGCACAGTTGGTGCAGTAACCTGAATACAATGCCATGCACTTTTGGTTGAGAAGCAGCCATCTTTATTATGTAGCCAAACAAGCAAATCTTGACCAGATTTTTGAGCACCCAAACAACTACAAATCTCCTATGTTTTTTGCCTTCCCACTAGCCTCTCTAATACTTCAATGTCCCAACCATTTTCAATTTTTAGATCAGCCAACTTCAACTTTGGCTCACCCACCACAAGAACCAAATTAATAAGAGGACCTTCATTTAGCCAATGATCCCATCAAAAGGAAATATTCCCACCCCTTACTCTCCACTTCGAATTTTTCAACACCGTCGAAATGCACTTCACCACCATCCACCAAAATCTCGAGCCCTTTTTGGGGTCTAATAAAGAAACATGTTTTGTAATACCCTGCTCCTTCTTACGTATGCTTCTTCTTTCTGACGTATGTTTCGTCTTTATGACGTAAGCAAATCCCGAAGGCAGAGATTATGTGATCATCTGCCCTTCTCACGAGCGACTACGTGTCGAACCATGATGGCGTGTCTCGAAAGATATCTTGTGACTTCTAGGGCACGCCCAGTGTTTTAAATATGCTGGAAATATTTATAAGGAGTATTTCCATTATTATTGAATTAAGATTTGATCTCAAATACGACAATCATAATATTCTTGAAGAGCTCCAAAAATATTATAATTGCCAGAAATCATTTTAATATTATTATTAAAATGATTTCAATTATTTAAGATGTTATGAGATTTAAATTATATTGAAAGCTTTTATTAATCAAATGATTTTATTCTTTTTAATATGTTAAGTGAGACTTCATCATTTTATTAATGATAAAGAATATTATTTTTATAAACTAAAGTTAGTTTAAAATAATATTTACCTTAATTACTCTAAGTGTTTTGAATTAAGTTGATGTTTTACGTGTTTTCAAATCAGTGTTTTAATCCCTCATCGTTAGATCATTGTGTAGATCCCCAGATGAAGGGACTGGGTTAAATATCTGGACCCCCTCTCTTTCTCCCTCTCTCTCTCCTCCCTCTCTCCTTCGGCGTACGTAGTACGCAGCGTGCGTCTCCCACGCCGAAGCATCCCTCCTACAGCCCGGCGACGCCGTGTGCCGTCAGCTGTCACCACCGGCACCATTGGCCTCCTCTCTCTCCAGCGAGCCCATCCACGCCAACCCCTCTCTCCCATGCTCTTTCTTCCTCTCCCTTGGAAGTGCAAAGCCCGAACGGGCTCAAGGCCACTGCGCCACCCAATGGCTCCACCGCTCCCACGGCGACCTCCCCTCCCACCGACCATCATCCTCCACCGAAGCCAGCCCTTGCTATGCAACCCTTCCTCTCCTTCCACGGCAAGTACCCGAAATGGGTCTCTGACCCATTTCCCCATCGTACGCCGCCGTGCGCGGCCACCCACGGCCACCCAGCTCCACCATGGACCTCCTCTCCCCTTCCCCTTCCTCCTCCATGTGACCCATGGCCAGAAGACCCCTCCTCCACCGCACAGGTTGCACACCGTGCACCACCGTGCACCGCCACCCACGGCTGGTAACCACCACCTCCAGCCTCCTCAGGCCGCCACCAAGCCAAGCCAACCACCTAAGCCCCGATCTGCCACCCACGAAAGCACACTCTCTCTCACTCTCCCACGGCTTCTCCTCCACTGTATGGCCAGATCCGCCACCGTGAGCCACCATGGCGCCACCTCGATGCCACCACGAGATCCACCGCACCTCCCTTAGCCGAGCCCTAGGTCCAAACCACCACTTTATGTAGTGGGTAACCACTGCATGTGATGAACAGTCACTGCGCGTGATTGACCACCAATGCACACTGCTAGAGCCGCTGTGTTATGCCCCTCACCGCCATCACAAGGCTATCACGAGCCCTTCCAAGACCACACCTAGCTATCCAAATGCCCAAATGGGTGGCATAGCCACCCCGTACGTTCCTTCCGACATCATCGGCTGTGACGATCAATGAGCAACGCACAGGTTATCCTGTCGATGGTATAACTTTCTATCCCTTGTATTTATGTTAGATATTGATTAGTTGACTAAGTTGTGGACTATGCTATTGGTTTTGTGGAATTGTGGTATTGTGATATGGTGCTGTGTAACGAAGTGTTGGGTACTTTGTGTAATGAAGTGTTGGGCTTGTATGTGTTGTATGGAGATGTATTGTGCCGTGTTGTGTGCTGTGAAGTGTTGGGTGTAATTGGAAAGTACGCTGTGTAGTGTTGTGGACTGTGCCGCGTAATGTGGTTGTGGAGTATGTGTTCTAATGGTGGCGTGGCATATGTGGAATGGGAATAGTACGCGCTGGGTGTACTTTGTGTGTGGCATAATGTGAGACAAGGAGAGTATATGTAAAATATACCCTTCTGGCGTATTGTGGAACGGGATGAGTATGAGTGGAGTGTACTCAGTGGCGTAGTGCATGTAAAAGGAGTACACGTGGAGTGTACTCCATGTGGTGGAGCGATGTACCATATGGCGGATATGCCATAATGGTGATGTGCCGTAGTGTGTATGAAGGGAGTACACGATGAGTGTACTCTGTGTGGGGTATGGTGTATGTGGGAAGTACATGTGGAATGTACTCTATGTGGTGGAAGATGCACCATATGGCGTGTATGCCATAGTGGTGATGTGGTGTAATGTGCATGGAGTATATGCAGAGTGTATTCAATGTAGTGGAGTGACGCATCAAATGGCGGGTATGCCATAATGGTAATGTGGCGTAGTGCGTATGAAGAGAGTGCACGATGAGTGTACTTCATATGGCGGGGTAATGCACCATGTAACGGATATGTCATAATGGTGATGTGGCGTGTTGTATATGTGGGGAGTACATGTGGAATATACTCTATGTGGTGGAGTAATACACCATATGGAGGGGATGCCATAATGGTGATGTGTCGTAGTGTGTATGAAGGGAGAATACGTGGAGTGTACTCCATGTGGTATAGTGATGCACCATATGGCGGGTACGCCATAGTGGTAATGTGGCGTAGCGTATGTAAATGGAGTATATGTGGAGTGTACTCCACGTGACAGTGACACTCAGTGTAGCGTGTCGTAGAGATAAGGATGGTTATGTGATTGATGGGCATGGAACGTGATGGATAGTATCGGAAACTGTGGAACAGTGTCCCGAAGTAGTTATGGTGTAGCCTGAAGTCTGAGGTGGCAAGTGTCACCGTGATGGACTTATGGCTAAGAGTATGCGTGAAGTGGCAGAATAAGTATAAGAGTGCGCAGTGGAAGCATGACTGAGGAATGTCACATAGTGACATGACTACTAACAGTCGTACTTGTGATGGGCGAAGTAGCAGAACAAATGTGAAAATACGCAGCGGAAGCATGACTAGGCAACGTCATGAAGTGATGTGGTTATTGGCAGTCATGCTTATGATGGGTGAAATGTTAGAGTGTAGGAATGATGTAACGGGAACGTGACGAGATGTCACGATGTGACAGGAGTACGTGAGAAACCGTACTCGTGATGGGTTAGGAGTTGGCATAGAAATGATGTAATGGGATGTCAGGTGATGTGACAAGGTCATGATGTAGCTTGGGAGCAATCTCGAGCTATATGACATGACATAATGTGTAGTTGTGAATGGAGTCCTGTCATGTCAAGTGTTGGGATGAACTATCAAAATGGACAGATAGCATGAAGAGTCATGCTAGCTGGGTTAAGAGAAGATTGGTATCGGAGTATGGCTCTTGTTCCTACGAGCAGGTGATCAACATGTTATATGTTGATCTTAGGTGATAAAGGGGGAAGTACATGTGTAATCTGGTGAGACACATGTGTCAGACGGATTCACCATATGTAATGGGTAATCTGTCATGAGCATAGTTGCACGGTGCTTAAGCCTCAGAGTTGGCTTAGAGCCGTGTGGCTTGTATGGATGGGAATGAGAATTTAGTGTAGGATAAGATGCATAAAGGTAGTGACGGATGCATCGTTAGGATTGAGATGTGTGATTCTATCGATCAGAATCATGTGTTGAATGTGGTTGTAAGAAGAGTAAGACGAATGTCTTAGTGTCTTAATCCTAAGGTGAATGATGGGTTCACTTTAGTGGATGAGCACTCGAGACAAGACTTTGAGTTGGAAAATGTGGTGACCGTAAGTGGTCCCCGAAGGGTTTAACATAGTAAAGGGCACGTCAGTGCACGGGATAGAAGGAGAGTGTTCCAAGTGATGTGTAGCTCTATTTCTAGTTCAAGTTGCTTATGCATTAGATAGAGAATGACGTTAAGGTATGTGTATGCATGTAGGTTGCCATCTGACAAGCACATGAATGGACTGAATGACATGCAAGTAGCATGAAGTCCAGGTAAGTGTTACGTTCATACTCTTCTAGAGTCTTTATAAGATAAAAGAAAATAAAAACGAAAGCTTTTCCTTTATGACGCTTTAAGAAAAGACTAAAGACATTTTAAGAAAGAAAATGCTAAGTGTTCAAAGGTATAAGTATGTACGGCCCTTCCTTGGTAGCCCCTATTTACGCAACCAAAGTATTAATTGTACGCATGTGAATGGATGACTATATGCTGTATCTATTGTATGTATTTTCTGAGAAAATCCATAAACTGATGAAAATGCATGAAAGGCATGACAAGGAATGTTTTTTTGGATCCTACGAGAGCTGACGTTCAAGGTGACGTTTATGGGATGCCATGAAAGCTGACGTTTAAGCCCATGTATGTTCTTAAATGAAGTTTTCCATGAACGAACTGTTAAAGAAAGGATAGGACTGAAATGAATTGAAGGACGAAAAGACGATTTTCGGGCTTATGCCCCAAACGATGTTTTCCCATGAAAAGAAATGTTTTCTCATGATAAGAAATGATTGTTAAATGAAAGAAAGAACTGAACGAAAGCTCCAGCTCTTTCAAGCTGACATGAATGAAAGCAAGAAAGAAAGAAATGAAAGCATGAATATATGAAGATACGTAACGGCCACATGAATGAATGAAAAGGGTACCAATGAATGGGCAGATTGCAATGCCGGGTAAGTAGTACTGGAAGTGCACCCAGTGCTGCCCCCTATGAAAGGGATTCCCAACCCGTGGCCACGGGCGGAATCCGGGTCCAAAGGAAGACCGCTAATCCCAAACACACGGGGCGTAACAGTGTGTACTGGCCTATGAAAGTGATAAGAACGAATGGATGTATGCATGCATGTACGAATGCACGAATGCACGAACCTTTAAGAAATGAAGGCACTGACGGGGGACACGTTTTAAAGAAAGGAAAGCCTTTTGAAATAAAAGCCCCGTCCAGTGAAGTTTTCAAAAGAACGCGTGCATTCACGTAAACATGCACGAACTCTTGAGGAAATGAAGGCACTGGCGGGAGAAACGTTTTACGAAAAGGATGCCCATGTTTAAAAGAGAAAAACCCAGTCCAATGACGTTTTCAAACGAACGCATGTATGACACGTATGCACGCACGTAATAGTATGTACGAGTGATGAATGCATGAATGAAAAGCTATATTCTTATATTTTAACTGTATGAAGTAATGCTTACGAGTCTTTGACTCATTTTAGTTTTTATGCATGTCCCTCCCCCCACAGGAACTACATGATCAGGACGGACACGACCCATTGGAAAGAGCACGAAAGTCTAGACACGAGTTTTAAACGTACGAGACTTTTATTGTAAAAAATTATTATTTTCTGCTGTAAACCTCTTTTATCCCAAAGCACATTTTAATTTATAAACGTGGAGTCTCGCACAGTGGGTATACAAGTGAAAAGGTTTAAATAGGTCGGTAATTCCCATCGTCCTTTTATAAAAATATTTTAGAAAAAGTCTCACCACAAGGACGGGTGCTACATGTTTATCCCCAATATATTTGGCACAAAAAAAATGTGACCAAAGATCAATCCCAGTCATAACCTTCCATGCAAATTTCATATGAAGAGAAGTCTGAGCTTCATCAAAATCACGAAGACCAATTCCCCTCTCATCAGTCGCCTTGCACATTGACTTCCATGCAACCCATTTCTTTTTTTCCTTCCCATCTTTTTCACCCCAAAAAAATGAGCTTAAGAGCCTGTTTAGATTTTTCAAAGTCCTTTTAGGCAATTGAAGAATAGACATAATATGTATAGGCATACTAGCTAACACTTGCTTCAACAAAATCAACTTGCCACTAGCCGGGAGACACTTTGACTTCCACCCCCCAAGTTTCTTTCTCACCCAATTAAAAATAAGGTCTAAATGTAAGTTAGTAACCTCCCATTGATGATAGGCGCACCAAGATAAGTGAAAGGAAAGGTACCTTCCGCCATGTAGAAAACTGCTTCGCAAAATATATGGTCGTTTTCTCCTTACTCACTTGCTACCCAGACCAAGACTCATAAGTCCCAATAACCTTCATCAATTCTCTCATCTACTTCTTCCCGCCATTAGACAAAATAACTACATCATCTGCATAAAGAAGGTGAGAAACAAGAGGCGCACCTCTTGGATGAGAAATTTTTTTTATATTGCCACATAAAAAGTTTTTCTTAAGTAAGCGAGAAAACACTTCTTCCATAATGATAAAAAGATATGGCGATAAAGGATCACCTTACCGCAAACCCCGACCTCCTTGAAAAAAACCTTGAGATGTGTCATTCATCATTATTGATTACCAAGGCAAAACAAAACAATTCCTGATCAATGTATTGACTGAAGAAGAAAAACCAAAAGCTGCCAACATATGCAAAAGAAACTCCCACTCCACCCTATCATATGCTTTAGCCATATCAAGTTTTAAAATAATATTCCCACCCATAGCCTTCTTATTGAGAGAATGAACCATCTTCTGCGTAAGGCTAATATTATAAAAAAACACTCCTACCTGGAATAAATGCACACTACTCGAAGGAGATCATAGAATATTAGAAAAATAAATGAATCCTATAATTTTTTAATTACTATTTTTTCAACAAGACAATAGAATGGTCTTGAACCGGCACAATGGTGGACAGTCAGAGGGGATCTATTCTTTGCATTTATAGAACTCGAGTGCTACAAAATTAATTAAGAATTTTAATTATAATATATATATAATATATAGAATGAATATGAATGTAAATAATTAAAGGATATAAATGTAAAATACCCCGATAATCTAGAGATGCGAAAAGATCACAACACTTTCTCCAATTATTAACTTCATCTGATGGAAAGGGGATTGCGTAGCCTCTTCCAACGTCTCAAACTTCTTGAAGTGGTCATGACATCATCCCTTGTGATGTTTGAATAGTGTAGCCATCAACTCATTCACAGTTCTCAAATCCTCGCTACGGCAAAAGTCGAGGTCGAACTCATCCTAATAAGTGAATCAGGTAAAAAATATGATATGCTAATTTAGGTGAAAAAAATGTACTCTTAAAGTAAACTCACGAGCACACGACTTCAAATGTGCTCCTCAATCTCATTCGGAACATCTCACCATGCGCGCACATAAAATTGAGTACAAGCTCGAACTATTGTACTAATATAGGAGGAAAGCTTTGCTGCACTATCATCCACTCCTCCAGTAAAATTATCAGGAATGGTGATCTTGAATTTTTTGTACATTCTATTTTTCTCAAGAGAGATGCCACGTGTATAGCCACGACCGCGACGTGCAGATGCATCAACTATATGATAATAGTATAATTATAGTTATATAGTTATTGAGACAAAAGTATTAACTATATAATTAATTATCAACCACAATATTTCTTTACCGGTAGGTGTCGACTGGCTATTGCTCTCCTGCGTGTTAACTTGATCTTCAGGAGCAGATTCCTCGGGTTCAGAGTCCTAAATGGGTTTGGAACTTGGACTTGGTAGAGACACATTTATTCGTAGTCATTTTGGCGACATCCTTGAAAATGATTAATTATATCAAAGAAAATTAATTAGAATAAATTATAAAAAGTATAATATTTTATAGTCACCAATATGAATAAAATATTTAGTACTTTTATTCTTTATCTTCGGATGTATTTTCCATACTTGTTTCAGAATCTCCCTCAATAACATCTTCATCAACCTCTTGTTCGTCCTCCTTTTCCACCTCCTGCCCGAATTATAATTCGTCTTCATCTTCTGACTCTTCATCTTCTTCTTCCTCCTCACTTGAATTGAATGATCATTTAATACGGACGGGTCGAGATGGATGGGTGGGACATTATCTCTATACAAGGGGAGCAACTCGAGTGCACTGAGGTCAATAAACAAGTTAATGCTCTCTCCCTCTTCCTGGTATGCCTCCACAATGGAAGTGTCATGTTCATTTCCACTATTCTAGTAATCTGCACTCGTTCCTGCTCTATCTATATTTCGAAAGACAAATTTTTGTACAACTCGCCAAGTTATCTCTCCATTATCTTCATCAGCGCTTTTCATTGGATCTAAATCAAATAATAGACTTGGGTAGCTTGACAAGCCAATACGAATGGATCATATTCGTACCATTTAAATGCAATATTGAAACTCGTAAAGTGATTATCCCTATGTATCGAAACCCGACCACCGCTTAGATCCCACCAATCACATTTAAAAAATATGTTATAGACCCACCAGATATTTCAATTAGATAATATCACATAGGACACCATAATAGTCAATATCATCTGTTCCATTACTCCCCTCGACCAACACCCTAGAGTTTTGAGTCTTTCTATTACGTTCACGATCCAGAGTATGGAATCTATATCCTTGAACTGTGCATGTAGCGTATCGAAGTGCTCTATTTGAGGGACCATGGGCCAATGCATACATTTTAGGATAAATTGATACGGGATTACGAGCACATTGTTTCAAAATCTAACAATTGAAATAGTATATATTTATTAAAAGTTACTCAGAGTTAAAAGTCTCAAAATGTAACATATATATAATTTTAGTTCTTACACGTTCTTCAAACCATCCGGAAAATTATTCCTCGTGTCTTGGCTCTATATTCTCTATGCCACCCGTCCTAAGTTTGTCTATGTGCTCACTGTATATAAGTTCAAAAGAAGTATATTTCAAGCATAATAGTTATAGTTAAACTTTAAGAAAACTAGAATTATTCGAAGCATGAAACGACATACCTGAGATAGACATCAATCTCCCGGTAATTATTTAGCACATACCACCGAACTTTATCCAACTCTCCATCAATTAAATTGAAACCCGTTTGTGCACCCAAGGGTCGTACATTTTGGGAAAATGCTGATAGCTCACGAGAAGGAGGAGCAGCAAGATCATCATGTCGCTCTTAACGATTCAATCGTGTATTAACACCACGAAGATATAGAGAGTAAAACGTTAACCAATTATCGTGTATATAGGTCTCTTTTATTGAACCCTCAGTTCTAGCTTTATTCCCAACAGTACACTTTAGTTTACCCAAATATCTTTCAACTGGATACATCCAACAGAACTGCGCCGGTCCACCCAACAGTACCTCTCGAGGTAAATGTATTGCTAAATGGACAATGACATCAAAAAATGATGGTAGAAAAATCTGCTTGAATTTATATAGTATAGTAGCAATGTGATACCCCATATGATATGGATAAGGGTAGGTGGTGTATAAGATCCCACACTGCTTGGGAAGGAGAAGTTCTTACTCTTTATAAGGTTCCAATGCAGATCCAATTGTATCATTGACTAGTCCTTTTAGAGTATAGGCCATGTGGTTTGGGCCTTCCGTTGGGGCGTTACAAGCAATGTCTTCTTTCAGTTTCTGCAACATATCTCAATTTAATACCCGAGTGCACAAATCCTTAAAAAACATTCAGAGTTCGGATATGGTGACATGTACATTAGATGTCAGCTTCCCACGAATTCCCATGGATAATAACTTACGCAAAAATATGTGACAGTCATGACTTTTCAATCCACTGATTTTCCAGTCCTCAGGGCTCACACATCTACCAATATTTGAAGCATAACCATTTGGCAACTTCATACCTTGCAACCATTTCCAGAAGTCCATCATTTCCTCCCTCATCATCGTAAAACATGCATGCAGCATGACCACCATATTACCTTCCACCCGCAAATGTAGATTATATTTAATTCTTATTCTCTCAAGATCTTTCCTTGTCTTGATCGTGTCTTTCATGTAACGCCCCAGTCCCGCACAGGTCGGAGAGTTACTTCCTAGCACTTAAAATCACATTCCAACAATATAAAAATAGACTCCAAATTCCCAATATCATTTAGAAAATTTGATTCAATCTAATTTCCTCAATATAACCAATTTTCCAAAATGCCAAGTCATTACAACACCATAAAATTTCTTAATAAAATACGACAATACTCATAAAAACTTCCTATGCTTGAACCACTACACTTAAAACATCTCACCCAATGCCTCATAACCTTGATCCTCAGCTGAACCATCATAATATCTGAAAAATATTGTAGAGATAAGGGGTGAGTTAACAACAACTCAGTAAGCAGAGAGCATATACTAGCATGTAAACATGAGCATTTATAACATTTGATAAGCATAACAAAACATTTACTTTCAAAAAGTAGAAACAAAATATTTTCTTTCTGAATGCATAAACAAAACTTTGTACAAAAACATCAGAGCGAAATTTTCAGAAAAACAAACTTATTACCGAAAAGAAAATCCTTTGGTATTTCCAAACTGAAACATTATAATTAAATCATCTCTTAGCATCACATCGGGACAATACCATATTTAACCCCCGTGGTAGGGTTATAAACTACCATTATACTCGTGGCTGGGCCATATTCCATGTTTCACCCCCGTGGTAGGGTACTAAACCACCATTATACCCGTGGCTGGGTCATATTCCATGTTTCACCCCCGTGGTAGGGTTATAAACCACCATTATACCCGTGGCTGGGCCTTAACAGAAACATAACAGATTTCATCGAAAATCCGATTACAATCATATACAGAATCAGAACTTCATGCCAAGGTTTTCAGATGACACATCATTTCAAAACAAAATACTGATAAGTTTCAGATCATTTCACATGTTCGAGATAAACATAAACAAAATATTCTCATTTGTTCATAACAAAACTTCTAGATTTTCATATTCGCTCTTTTACATAGTTCAGAAACAAAGTGCACAAAACTAGCTCATGTCTACATCAGTCATGACAGAAAATACTTTTTCTTATATTGAATTTATGCATATGCAGAATAAACATCTGAGGTTGTTTTCAGATCATTTCTTTTCAAAACAAACATGCTTATTTTTCAAGGTCAACCTCATTTTATTTCTTTTATGCAAAACTAGTATATGAACCCCGCTTACCTGGACAACTTAGCTTTTCAGAATTTTCCTCAAAAAATATCGAGTCGAAAATAAATCGTCACCTATAAAAATAATCACATAATTTCTGTAAGTTTTCAATCAATCATGGATTTCGATATTTAATCCTAAACTTCTAAAATAACCTATTTTAATATCTCAAAACTTAAAACCCTCGTAATCCCAAAATATATCATCACTTCCTAAAAATCTCCAATATTCACCATGACCATCGTCAAACTTAAAACACCAATATTCAAACCCGAAACAGCCAACAAATTTCATAGCATAAACCAATCTCACACAAACAACTCCATCAAATCCAATTCACCCCCTTACTCCTCAGACTCAGTCCGGCACAACTAACAAATTCACAGTAAATATGAATTAGCGCAGAAATACATCTAAATCTCAAAAGTTCTTTGGGAAAAATACTTACAATGCTATAATATAATTTTTGAAAGATCACGGAGGTGCTGGAAGCGGCAACGTAGCAACAAAACAGTGCGAACTGCACTGTGGCCGTGGGTCTCAGAAACCCACTTTTGAACGGGTGTAAACGAAGACCCGAGATTGATAAGGTAGGACCTAGGGATGTCGGTGAAGCTAGCGGTGGTGGTGGTTGGTCGTGGGTGGCGGCGTGGGCGGCAGTCGAAGGCCAAAAAACACGAATTGGAGATCGAGATAGATGGGCTTCACCGGTGACAGATCGGAGCCAAGGATGGGTGCATTAGGTTGCTAGGAGATCGATGATGAAGTGGTGAAGAGATTGTGGCCGATGGTGGTGCGACGGCGGCGCACGAGCACAAGGAACGTCGCGGCATAGTGTTGGGCGTGGGGGCAAACGGCGAAGCGAGAGGGGCTGAGATTGGAGGGAGGTGGTCGCCGGAGGGTGGGGAAGGCCGTGGGCTGGGCGGTGTCGCCGGACGGAGGGCTGGGGGAGAGAAGGATCGGACGGAGAGAGAGAGAGGGATGGGTCGCTTGTGGGAGGGAGCCGTTCTAGAAAAGGAAAAGAAAAAAAAGAAAGAAGAAAAAAGAGAAAAGAGAAAAAGAAAGTGGAAAAGAAAAAAGAGAATATTATTGCAGATATTCTTCTCTATGTGCATTACATCCAAACTATGTCGCAATATGCAGGATGACCAATACGATAAGTAAAAAAAAAAATTACTACTCTTTGTCCAATTCAATTCTGCTGCATCTCGTTTTGTCTTATTCTTTCCCTGACCTTTGCCAAAATTGTTCACTCTAGCATGTACCAGTTGTTCCACTATCTCTCCCCAGACAACTCATTTGGTGCAATTTTGTCCTATACTCTCCCATCAAACTTAGCACATTCTCTTCTCCATGCATGATTTACTGGTAGATAACGTTGATGACCCATGAACCACAACTTCTGAGAATATTTTAACCACTCACTTGTAGTTTCCTTATTACACGTCGGACACACTAACTTCCCTTTTGTACTGCAGCCATAAAGATTCTCATATGTCAGAAAGTCATTTATCATTTACATTACCACAGCATGCATCTGGAACTATGTCGACGTGGATGCATCATAAGTTCTCACACCTGTTTCGCATAACTCTTTCAGCTCTTCAATCAACAGATGCATGAATACATCAATGTCATTCCCAGGTGATCTCGGGTCAGGATAAGTAAAGTTAACAAAAAGTTTGGTGCCTTCATGCACCTACATGGTAGAAGATTGTACGGAATCAACACTACAGGCCAAGTGCTTAACTTGTACTCATATTTCCAAAAGGGTTAAATCCATCAATTGTGAGTCCCATGCGCACGTTCCGAGCTTCTATCCCAAACTCTGGGTATTGATTATCGAAAGATTGCTACGCAAGTGAGTCAGCTAGGTACCTCACATATGCGTCATCCTTAACCATTTTCTTCTTGTGCCACCTCATTTCATGAGCTGTTTTCTTATACATATATTGTCTTTGCAACCTAGGTCTTAACGGAAAATACAACAACACCTTAACCGGCACGCTTTTCTTACCCTTTCACCTCGACTCTCCGCATACAGGACATGCTTGTTTCTCCTTGTTCTCATTCCAGAAAAAAACACAATCATTCTTGCATGCATGTATGGACTTGTACTCAAATCCGAATCCCTTTCTCAACTGTTTCACTTTATAAAAGTTCTTTGGCAATGCAAGTCCTTCGCGAAACACCTCATTAAATAAGTCCAATATCATATTTATTGCTTTTATTGTCATCCCACACATTGACTTAATGTGAAACAACCGCACAATAAACGATATTTTGGAATGTTTTGTACAGTCTGGATAAATTTTGCGCTTTGCATATTCCCACATTGTAGCGAAATTTTCATGATCAGTCATTTGGTCACTTGAGGCATTGTCGTCAACCTCATCCAAAAACATCCCAGCTCCAATGTCACCCAACATCTCCTCCATCTCATCCTGCTCATAATCATTATTCATGTGCCGCAAATAATTTAGATGATCGACTAATACATCTACTGAATGTTCATACAGCTCGCCATGCAGTACCCATCTGATATACCCCAGATCCATACTGTTGACAAATATATGACTTTCAATTTCATCCAACCCTATCGCACACAAATTTTTACACCCTCGACATGAACACTTAATGTAACCACGACTATCAGCAGAGACTCGTGCAAAATCAATGAAGGTTCTTACTCCACGCACACAAGGTACGTCATCCTTTCCAAGTCTTTCGCCTAGACGCATCCAACTTTTGTCCATTTCTAAAAATATCTATCTATTAATAACACGTAAGAAAATTCACATACATGTCATACTAATTCTCATTGTTTTTTTTATAAGGTAGTTTATCCTATCCCATTCGAGATCATATTACCCATATTTCACAAATCTTATCACTCTATTAGTTTTCACGTTAGTAGAAATTTCGGCAGCATCTCTCCATAGTTCTCTAGGTATACATGTTCAAATAGAGGGATTGTGACCCTACGAACAGTAGATGAAGACACCAAAACTTCATATTAAATGTGAAGAGTATGAGTAACAAAAATGTGCAATACAGATAATATAATCCCAAACTGTCCACACTGGACAATTCAAGAATTAGTAGACATAGAAATGTACATTAATTCCCAAAAGGGTCTAAGGTTATTTATGCAATGTCACTCCATATCTATCAAAAAACACTACAAACAATATATCCCCATATTGTTTGAATTAACAATATTAAACAAATAGTAGTGCATGTTATATTGTTAAACTAGAGAGAGATGGAAGAATATGTTTACAAGTTTCCTATCATGAGTAGATAATGAGGGAGAATGATATTGAAGAAATGTCTAAATTTTAGTCTAATTACTTAACTGTCACAAACTTTTCAGCCTTGAAAACTTTCAAAGTCGGAGAGATTACGACAGTCAAGCAATTAGACTAAAATTTAGTCAATCATTTACTATTATTATTCCTAAATTATAATTTTAATTGTTATTATATAATTTTAAAGGTTATTATATAATTTAAATTATTATCATTCCTAAATTATAACTTTAATTGTTATACTTAATTGAGTGAGTTATTTATTTATATAGACAATAAGTATATAAATAAGCATTTATTTGATTCTTATTTATTTACTCTCTAATTTATTTTAAATATGTATATTTATTTATTCCAACTCTCTACTTATTTGGTAGGTTCAAGACTTTTTTTTATAAGAGTATTTGATTTTCTTTATATATATATATATATATATATTTAATAATATAATGGTTTGGAAACTCACAATGATAAGAATATATTTAATAAGTAATTATTAATTATAGTTATTATATGTATATTATACTTATAATTTGCATAATAATCATATTCTAACTAAATTAGTATGAATATATTATATATTAAATATAATTATTAAATATTAAATATTAATTCTCACATTAAATGTATATTAAATTTTTTTAATCTTTACTTAAATTAAGTTCTTAAACTTAATTTTCTTGTTAAACTCACAAATTCAAAAAACACCAAAACATATTATATAAAAAAATTGACATAAATCCACAAACTAAACACAATATATTTCTAACCATATAAACATATTCAATAAAAATTCACAAACAATAATCACAATATTTCAAATCCATATTACAACATATTCACAATATTACCACAACAATATTTCTACATATATTAATATCAATGAACACCATAAACTCACAAACTATTCACAAAATTCACAAACAATAATCACAATATTTCAAGAGTAAAGATAAAATCACAACAAAATGTATAAACATATTGCTAAACTTTAGAAATATACCTAGCACTCACAAATTCAAAAAACACTAAAAAATATTATATAAAAAAATCTACATAAATCCATAACCTAAACACAATATATTTCTAACCATATAAACATATTCAATAAAAATTCATAAACAATAATCACAATATTTCAAGAAAAAATCTATTCATCATCCCAACTCTCATCATCCTCCCATCATCCCATGACATGGTATTAGATGATAGGTTTGCAAGTGAAATATAATAAATAATTTACAATCACCTAATGCTACATCATAGGATGATGAAAGGATGATAGAAGTTAGGATGATGAGTAGCATTACCATATCACAACATATTCACAATATTCTCACAACAATAATTCTAAACGTATTAATTCATCAATGAACATCATAAACTCACAAACTATTCACAAAATTCACAAACAATAATCACAATATTTCAAGAGTAAGTATAAAATCACAAAAAAATGTATAGACATATTTCTAAAATCACAACAAAATGTATAAACATATTGCTAAAGTTTAGAAATATATCTAGCACTCACAATATCCTCTTACAAATCAAAAGCTTTCAACTTGCCAAAACAACCAATCTTTTAAAAAAATACAACACAAACTTATTAGAAGCATATGGATGTAGGCACTTCTACATTATCTACTGGCCCAACTAGGCCAGTAGATGATGCTAGAGATGCAGACCGGTCAGAGGTTGAGGGTACTGACCGTGAGGCTCGGGATGATGACCGAGACGAGGATTTCAACATCTTCACCAGGAGAGACTACACACAGATCAAGAGGAAGAACGCCTTCAACCAAATACATTTGCTACCTTTCTTCTGCATGTTGTAGCTTATTGTTGCAACAAACGTAGATCTTTCGGCACATAAGACCACATTTAGTTGGACTCGGGCACAGTTTTGGATACAAGTGGCATATGGAGATCCCATTGATTTGCCACTGTGCATCTCTGAGATGATCCATTACGAGGTGAGCATCATCTCCACGAACAACTTCCCATATGGTGTCATCATCAGCCGGCTATTACTTACTCGAAGAGTGCCTCTCCAGTCGGAGGAGTGGGTCACAGATCATATGAGCCCCCTCGACAAGAGCCCGCATCGAAGTAGCATTGGACAGGCGAGGGGGTATCATCAACATCAACCACCCCATGTAGCAGATCTAGCTCCTTCGAAGCAGCCCCGCCCGGCGTGGAGAGTTGTAGTCAACAGCCGATGAGTACATTTGTGGGAGATTCGCGACCTGCTTGGGTTGATGCGGTGATCTCACAGTTGACTGCACATATCGATCGACAGATCGTGACTGTGGAGGAGTCTATCGCCGAAATAACCAATCATGTAGGTATCCTCAATGAGAAGGTTGATAGTTTGACTGAGGAGATATAGAATACGAATTTCGTGAACAACGCATTTACGTGAGTGTTGTTTATGAAATTCTATCATATTTTTTATTTTGCTTTTAATATATGTAAGGAACAATATTCTTTAATATATCTATTGTCTTTTCATTTCAATTCTCAATCTTTTTAATGTTAGATTTTCCAACTTTAATACTAAATCACTACACTTCAAATATATATAGACATAAATATATATATTTATATATATAAACATAAATATATTTATACATATAAATATATAATTATATTTTACAAATTTTGTGTATATAAATATATATTACAATTTTCTAAACTTGTTTACAAATCCACATAATTTTTAAATTAGAGTCATATTTAATTTAAATTTACGATTAAAGTTCGAACGTTACTTACTAACGTTCGAACGTTGGCGCAAAAACATTTCACGTTCGCACGTAGGTAGCCACAGTGTTCGAACGTATATGTGACGTTCAAACTTAAATTTGCTCTCCGTTTGAACGTAAAGAAAAACTCATCTGTCTTTAGTGATGGTTTCCAAAAATCGTCACAGGAAATGCTTGTTAGTGACGATTTGGGGATTGTCACAATTTTCCAACCATCACTAAAAAATAATTTTTTTGTAGTGTTTAAATCCTTCAAAATATTTTAAATGTCCGAGAAATATTTTAAATAGGGTATTTTCAAAATTATTAAACCAAACTTGATTTTAAGTAAGCCTCTTTATATTTTTGGAAGCCCCAAAGATAATATAGTTGTTGAAATCATTTTATTTAAATGATTTTAGATCTTTAAGAATATTATGTAATATTCATTATTTTAGTTTATGTTAAAAATTCTACTTATTTAGATGAAGTTATTTCTATTAAAAAGATTTAGCAAACATCAACATTTTATTTATGATGAAAGATTATATTTTTAGAATTTAAGTTGGGTTTTAAATTAATCCTCACAAAAAGAAAATAGGCCTTTTGCAACGATTTTTAGAGCACTGCAAAAAAAATTGCCGCAAATAATGACTATTTGCGGCAATTTCAGATTCACCGCTTCATTCTAGCACGAATTTGGAAAATGTTGAAGTAGAATTCACTGTTGAGTTTTTAGTGTTGCCACAAAAGGCATTTGTAACTGTAGTGGCATTTATTTCCATTGAATAGTAAAATCGCCACAATAAATAATTTTTTGCGGCAAAAAGTGTCGTTGCAATAAGTATCCTGCGGCGAATTAGTGTTGATTAGTGGCGATATGTGAAGCGCCGAAAATAGCCTTAGACAAGACTATTTGCGGTGAATTTTCATCGCTGCAAATAAGTAGTACAACAATTATTGATTCACTGAAAGCCTGAAAATGAGATTTGCATATTTGTGGCGACGTTTTCAGTTATTCTGGCAATTTTAGGTCGCCGCAAAAAACTAATAAAATTATCTTCTTCCGCACGTTTTCCCTTGGTCATTTCCCTCCTGTCTCCCCCCTCTCTCTCCCCAATCCCTTTTCTCCCTCAAGCCTCCGCCGCACACAACCCACACCGCCCACACAGCCCGTCGCCAATGACCCCACCAAGCCACTGCCACCTCACCTCAACAGCCGCCCCCTCCTTCTCCCCCAGCCCATCGCCAATGAAAGTTGCGCATTTCCTCCACAAATCTGTCACAATAAAATAGCAATTTGGGTATTTTTTACAAACTGATTTGCTATTTGGATTTTGGCGTGTGTTTTGCTTTACATGGGTTTCGATTTACACTTTGCTTTGATGTGAAATTTATTCTTTTATTGAGTTGGGTTTTCTTTTATTGACTGCATTTTACCCACCAGAGCTTGGAGAGGCAATTTGTTTGGAAGGGCAGTTTTAAAACAGTAGTTGGATGGTGCAAATAACAACAAGTATTTGCAGGAAGATTTTAATTTCTTGGAAAATTGGGTTTCTAGTACTATCGGTTTCCTCTGGCTCTTCGGAATGGTTTCTATTTTCCTCTGGGATTGTGAAGAAACGGTAGTTTTTATGGGTGGTTGTTGGATGTGATTTGGAATCTAGGAGCTCGAGTTTCTTCTGGCTTTTCAATTTAGTTTCTGTGAATGTTAAATTTGTATCACATTGATGTAATTTTTTGAGTTTATTGATGCTTATCAACGGAGGAATGTTAAGCCAGGGATTCTAAATGAGGAGGTTAGCTACCCAGGGAGAAGGGAAGAGAAGAAACGATTTTTTTATTTTTTATTTTTCCAGGGAAGGGGGTTCTATACGAGTGAGGGATTTAAGTGAGGGATTTTTTTTTGGGCCTTGTTGGTCATTTTTCGAGATGAAGTAAATCTAATACGAGCAATGTTTGTTTCTTCATATGGTTGATACTAGATTTGGTTCTGCTCATTTTATCAGAATATAGTTTTACAATGCTCATCAAGTTATTCTAATTGACTCTTTAACAACACGTCAACTCTTACTTTTTTTTATTTTTCAGTTTAATTACTTCATAATTGTTTCTTGCTTTTTGTATATGAACATTATGAAATCCATCATCTTTACAGTTTGTGAGGTAGATTAACATTATATTCAAATGGTTAAGGAAATCTAAGCAGTTTCTTGATTGAATTGAACCTCTTAATGTGCATTTTCTGCTACCAAGCTTAGTAGTGAATGCACAATGCACAATGCATTTTCTCCCAACCTGACCTTTTTACACCTTTCACTGATACCTTATACTTCACATCCTAGAACTGCACGAGGGTAAAAAGTTAAAATATATACATCATTGATTTCATTTTTAATCTAGTTGAACAAAGACATGCATTTCTAGAAACAAATGTCACATGGTCTCTTGGTTTAAGATATCACCTTGATCTATATTGGTAGGGCAGGTTCACTATTTATTTGCTTCCACCTGAATTAATCTGGTTCATCTTCATGATCAGGCTTAGATTGTTCTTTTTCACCATCTTCTAGTTACAAGAGTGAAGACATATTAGTCTGATGCTAGTCTTCCAAGTTAGTGGCTATCTTATCGTTTAAGTGATAAATAAAACCAATGCAATGCTAGAGTTCAAGCTAGTTAATGTCCTATATAGACAGTTCTACTCTACCCTTTTTTTTCCCGAATATCTATTCAAGAAAAATGCTTGCTGATTGACCACAAATAATGTGTTTGTGTGTGGGTGTGATAGAGAGAGAGAAAGAGATGGTTTATAGATGTGCAATTTTTTGGCTCCAAATGATAGCTAAATCTTTAAATAAATGTTAAGAAACTCTAAAACTAGAAAATAAAAATAACATGGTTCGCATAGGTGAAGCCATTTGCCAAAAAATGGTGCATTGGAACTTGAGTTCCTTGGGACTTGAGTTCTGGTTGTTTTGTATTGTGTAAGTGGCCAAAGTTGATTCATTTTAACAGTTCTGCAGAATGGGACTTCTAGTTCTAGTGACTGCTGCTAGCTGTTGTTGAGACAGCTAGCTAGCAGCAGTCACTTGCATGTATGTCATAGAATAAAAGGGATAAAATAGTATTAAAAATCGACAGACTGATGTCCTCTTCTTTTGATTTTCCGTTTTCTCAAGCCATGGAAATGGTCACTATTATGATTATAGTGAGTCTTTGTTGTGAAGTGGACTGGAGCAATCAATTTGGCAAGGATAGAGCAGATGGAAAAGCAATTATGCTCCATTGGATTCTGTCAGGTATGGAAAGAGCATATCATGTTAGTTTAGGATGCTAGAACGAATTAATTTTGTGAAAGACATTGGGGATAGTGGGCAACGATTTTCTCATTAGTCAGATATTTTCAACAAGAGTCAGAGCATGCACAAAACCAAATTGAAATTATCCCATATGCTTTGGTTTGATTATGTAATAACAGAATATAATCTTGTCAGGAAAAAATAATTCTTATTGAACAACCAAAAGGGGAAAACAACCATTTCATAGTAATATAGCCTCACTGTCATTATGTTTGCAAGCACACCCTCATTTACCAAAAATAATGCATAGCTTCACCACATTTAGATACTTACTTCTGGAATGATATATAGTATATCTGAAAATATATGGCTGGTTGATGGCAAGAATCTCCAAGTGGGTCTTTTCAGCTTCTCTAAAGTAGTCAAAAACCAATTGATTAATTGACTTGTCTCCCCAATATTACACTGAAGTTGCTCTTCCTAAAATGGTAATTACCGAATACTATTTTTTTTTCCTAATCAATTAAGTTTCATCAAATAAATTTAGAAATTTTCTTCCTCCATATATTCATGACCACCATTTTCAAAATTCCAAAGTCATAACTTGTGACCTCACCTTTCCTGTATGTCCTTTAATAATTGGGTGGATTAAAATTGAAGAGGCCCATCTGGTTGGTTTAAAATTGAAATAGAATTTTACCCTGGCCTGTTGATATTCATCATGTCATGGAGAAGTTTCTAATTTTTACGAGACGTTGCTGTGTTCCTCTAAACTAATTTGCGATTTTAGATTTCGAACTTTCTGACTTTATTTATTAGAAAATATTTATTGTTGACTCAACGTCTCTGTGTGCCATCCCACCTAGAAAAAACATATTGAGGGAAGGAAATAGTCATATATTGTTTCTTGCTTCTTGATAATTTAGTGTTGGGATATAGTTAGCATGGATATTTTTGTTGAAGTTCTATGGATTTTTTTCCAGGGTCAAAGGCTTCTTCATCTTTATTAGATAAAGTTTCTAAAATGCATCAAGTTAGAATAATATTTTTTTTTAGAAATATCCCAAGTTTTGATAATGAGAAACCTTATTCTAATCTTTTCTTCTCTTTGGGTTAGGATTCATTTATAGCTGTAGGGATCTCTAGTTTTGTTTTCTTTTGAATTTAAGATTTGGCAGAGTATTATACTGGCACATATAATGCGCTACTTGTTTGACTATTTTTTAATGTTGTCTGAATGAATATCACTGCTGAATGGATTTTGCAACTCACTTGAAGTTTCTGGTTACATATTAATTTTCATAGTTGAATAACACAATATATGTCAGGTTCATTGAAGACCAAGACCTCAGAAGCTTATGCTGATAAACAAAATGCACAGCTTGAGGTATTTGTTGCCCTTTTTTAAGGGAGTGGGTGATATTGGTTCCTGCTATGTATCAGAATTGAATGGATTATCAATTAGCTAGGAATTTCTCCAAGACGCCACCACTCAAGGGGTGTTCATCCGGGTTCCATCCCGGGAACCAAGGTAAACCCGGATTGGGACCCGGGTTTCAGTCATAGAGCAAGCAAAATAACATGCAATAATATGAGGGCAGGAAATGGGGAGTACCCTTTCTCTACGTGCAACTTTCTTTTGCTCCAACTCTTCGAGGGCGAGGGCGAGGGCACGACGGGCTTGGAGGGCCTTTGGCTTCAATTGTGCTTAAGGGTTTGAGAGATGATAGCGGTACCATTTTACCATGTCTAGAAGACTCGAATGGATGTCGGTGAGAGATGGGTTTGAGAGCTTGATGGGTATGAGTGTATTGGTGGGCGAAGAGGTATACTGTGATCTAGGGTTGGCTAGTTTGGTCGAGGAAGAGAAGATTCTCAGAGTTGAGCTTCCGCAAGCCATCGGTGAGAGAGTGTACTCAAATCAGCTACTCCTCTCCTCCAAGTAACCATCGAGATCTTCATGACGGTGGCTAGGGTTTCGTAGAATCGTTGCTAGGGTTGAGAGAGGAGGGGGAGGGGGGGGTCTGGGGTCACGGGCCGAAGGAACGAGAATTTTTTTTTGCCTGTTATACAAAACCGGTTATACCGGGTTATGAATGCGGAACCTGGTTTTCATATCCTGGTCCGGACCGGATATATCCGATTTTTATAATATGGGTTCCAGCCCGAGCAGGAAAAAAATCCAGCCCGGATGAACAGTCTTAGCCACCAGCTCAAGTTCTCTCATTTTCCCTTTCTGTATTTTGGCTTGGACAGACCATCCTCTAGCCTTCTCCCTCATGGCACGACTTCCTTCCCTTTTTCTTTATTTTTATTACAAGGAATGGAATCAATTACTTGTTGAATGTGAATGAGTATTAAAGGAGGTGGTGTAGTAAGTATGTATTACACGTTTGGGACAGATTGTGTTTAGTTTTATGGCTTATGGATTGATGTTTTATGAGATAATGAAGCATACTAGCTAGTTGGACAAATTATCTCTTGTTTGGAAACTGTTTCCATGTAATGTATATATGTAGGAGTATAACCGGTCCGGTCCGGTACGGTTTTAGACAAAATCAAGGATTGAACCGGTATGTACCGGTTTTACATTTTTCAAAACCGATTACGCCCCCGTTACCCACCTAAACCGGTTCCTCAGGTTTTACCCATTTCCAGTCCGGTCCGGTCTAGTTTTTCAGTTTTTTTAAAATGTAAAAAACATATAATAAAGTGTTATTTTTTATGATAAAATGTTATTAATAATTTAATATATATATATATATATGTATATTATGTTTAAAGCATATGATCAATTAAATTTTTATCTTTAAAATTAAACTTTTATTTTATAAAATATAATAACATTATCTTATATATAATTATATTAAGAACATATGATCAAACAGATTACAAATGTTCATATTTAAGATTAACATTTTATGTTATAATTTATAAATTATAATATGAAATTATTTCATATATGATATATAATTATATATATTATATATAAAAATTTAATATATAATTATATATTATATATAAAACTTATATATATATTTTGCATAATATATAAAATTAATTTTTATATATATATTTTCCAACTGGTCTAGTTCGGTTTAGTCTAGTCTCAGAAACTACGGAACCGAAACTGGACCGGATCTGACTGATTTTCATAATATAGGAACCAGTCCCAGACCGGACCGGTTCAAAACCAGACCAACTGATTCGGTTTGGTCCGGACCGGTTTTCCGGTTTCCTGATTTAAACTTACACCCTATATATATATGTGATGTTTAGTGATTAAAGTTAGTTTGAAGTTAATAAGTTAAATTTATTCAATGGAAGGTCTTGAATGAAATAGGTTTTATTATTTTACAGGGTCTCTAATTTTGTGGATTTTTTTTTATTATTTTGTGAAATATCTTTTCCGGCGAGTAAACTTCACCAGAAATACTTTTTTCGCATATTAAACTTATTTCCGGCGAGTGTATATCGTTGAAAATACTTTTTTACTGACATTTTTGTATTTGTAATGAATAATAGTCGCTGCAAATAGTTGTCCCAGTTGTTGGAACAGATCTCCTTATTAGCAACGATTTATTAACTTTTTGCGACGATTTAATTAGTCCGTTGGAATGATTTACCGGCGATTTAATTAGGTTGTTGGAATATATCTCATTATTAGCGGTGATTAATTAACTTTTAGCGATGACTATAATTCGCCGTAAATAGATTTTCTAGCGATTAAATAGGAAAACCAAATAGGTATTTGCAGTGTTTTATTTAGAATTTGCGGCGAAAAAAAATTGCAAGAAAAAATAACATTTTAGCAACGATTTTTTGCTTTTTATAGGGTAAATCAGAAGTGGAGAGATAATACCAATGAACATGCAGTTGTAAATGGCTAGAAAAAGTCACTTCCCTTGTAGTGCCTATTGTATTTCTATTTTAATTTCTAGTATCTTGTTAGTTTACTTTATGTGTTTTTAATCTCCGCCGTTGGATCTAGGTTAAGAATCCTAGAAAAGGGCATAGATTAAATACCTAAGAGGAAACCCTAGATCCCTCACTTTCCTTCTTCCCTCTCTCTCTTTTCCCCTCCAGCTGCACGCTCCTCTCCCTCCTGATCTCTCCGTCTCGCCTTCCCTGCCACTGCTCGCCGTTGCCCAGCCGTGCGCCACCATTGTCAGCGACTTTCCCCATGCTGGACTCCTCCCCCATGGACCTCTCTCTCCCCCCGCACTAGGCCGAAGCCCCTAGCCCTCTCTCTTCCTCTCCCTTCGATTCCCCTCCACCACGTCACCACCGTGCCGCCAACATGAGCAGCTCTCCCACGAGCTTCGCCGGCCACCTCTTCCTCCTCCTCCAGCCCCACGTCTCTCCCCTTCTCCTCCCCGAGCTGCATCTCTCTCTCGGATTCCTTTAGAGATCTATAATGAACCCTTTTGTAAATGGAAAATGTAATGCAGTAATGTAAATGGTAAGAGCAGAACTATAAAATGGAAATAGAAGTAACTTCACTCATTCAAAGATTCCTACAGATAAACTAGGTATTCGAGGAACCCAGACCTCCCAAAAGAACAATATCCAAGCTTACAAGTTTTTCCAGATACAAGATGATCCCCCTCCACTACCTTCCTTTCGACTATATTCACACTCTGTAACAGACTACCAACTTCTAGGATTGATAAACTGACCTCTATGAAATTAAACTAAACCTCACAGACAACTCAAAAGGAAAAGAGCATCACAACCAATAAAATGTCTTCGTATTAGGCACCTTTAGCTCCACTGCTCCATTGTGCCATAAGTTGAAATGCTGCATTCCAGGCCAAGGTACTTTCCAGTAAACAACGCCACATTACAACAAGATCATAACAATCCCCTCCCCTTAAAGAACCTTGTCCTCAAGGTTCAGAGCATGGATCATTCTCCTAACTTACCAAATATCATAAAAACACTAGCTCACTACCTCACTTGTGAAATAGAGTAATAAAAGCCTCTTGTATGTACTCTTCCATGGTTTGAATGCTCTCGAAAACAGGAACCAGATTTTTATTTTTTTTATTTTTTTGCAAGTCCTAATTTTGTTGCAAAAATAGTATGACTTACTGGTTGAGAATGATTTAAAAGTACCTTGGATTCAATAGGTTTACAAACAAATCCGTCCACGTGTTTCACATAATGAATAATGGGTTATTGGTCATCCATGTCCAAATCCATTGATTTTACGATTCCTAGGACCACCTTGGTATATATCCATGATAATCTTTTGGGAAACCCACTTCCACCCACGTCCTTTAATACACTTTCATCACCACTTGCAACATTCTTAGTGTCAAACCTGCTCTTCTCAGAACAAAATATCCCACCAAGATAAAAGGAACATCCGCATAGCACCAAAAACATGATTGACATGGGGACACACCTCAAACTTTTGTCACCTTGGGAAGTTGGTTTTCCATCTTCATGCTTCATGATCCTTGAAGTTGTAAACCATATTGCCTTTCCCTCCAAAAAAACCTTGTCCTGAAGGTTGGAGCATTAACACCTTGTCTTCATCCCACTCCAACTTTGCCAAATAAGATGGAGCAGCCTTGGAGATTGACAATCCACTTACATGTACACAATGTAGGCAACAAAAATAAAGAAAAATTCCAAAAATCAACATTAGTAGCTCTGTAAGCATGGAGAGACTGCTAAACTTATAATAGACCTTGAAATGCTTTGGCATCATTGTTAAAACCTTATTGCCATCATCTAAGCTTCTCTTGGGAGCACTGGTTGCTTTTAAGGACTTGCTAGTCCAATCTTCACTATTCTCAGAATTTGTACCCACGGCAAAAGCAGACACTGTAAGCCTAGAATCCAAACTAGATTGCTTTACAACTATGCTCAAGTAATCCAATCTATCCAAGTCTGCTTCCTCTAACATCCTCTTCACTAGCAACGTAAGAATCTGGACTTCATATTTCATAACATCCAAGCCATCACAATCTATTCCGACAAGGTTTCTTTCCTTTCCTTTATCAAAAGGCACATAAACCACCTTAATTGGCAATATGTCAAATAGATAGTTGGAAAAAAATTTCTTCCCCTTACATTTTTCAGCAAACTCACCCACGTTGCCTTCTTCTTCAATGTTCCTCCACCCAAATGCAGAGTCACAATTATCCTTACATACCAACCCATGAACAGATTCAATCTTCTCAATACATCTAGAAAATTCATGCAGACCAATATGAATACTTTTTCTTCCTCTATCAAAGGGTGCAAAAACACCCTTAAGTGGCCATTCAACAAACAACTTAGGTGCCCTTAAAACTATAGCATTCAAAGACCACACATATTTATGAGGCATTTTCTCAAACAACTCTCTAGCATCACTTCTATTTCTACTATTTTTATATTCCCCCAAAATTTCCTTCTTGTTTGAGTTGCTCTCTTCTATGATAAACCATACATTCTTACTCTCGCTTTCTATAGAAATAAAATCTCCAAGAAATAAAATACCAGGTTTTCTTCTTTATCTCCATTGCTCTCTTCCATAACCAATTTGTCTTTTGCAAATTCACCTTCTCTTGAAAGTGAATCTTCAAAGTTTTCATTTGTGTCCATAGAGTATTTCCATGGAGGTTGCCAAACTAGACGAGGTCCAACCTTCCCGCTATTGATGAGGTTCATCTTGGTGATCTGGTTCCTAGCTCCATCCGATCAAAGGTTCCATCTTGGCGAGTTTGACATCGGACGAAACATGGAAAGGGAAATCAATAACCACGAGTCCATCCATCTACAGCTTCACAAGCTTTGTTTTTGATGATCACATCTTGTAAATCGAATCCATTCAAGAGAGGACCCTTGCAATCTACAATCACTATGGCTTCAGTGCTCTCGGTCTTCACGATTGCAGTATCATCAATCCCATTCGACAACAACCTTGGGCAAACATAAACCTCATATGCAGAGAAACTATTGGCTTCAGAAGCAAGGCACGAAAGATTGGGAGGAAGCTAAAGATCGGCCTTGAGTAGAGATCGAGAGGAAGCTTCAAGCGTGGAACCTCCCGTATCGCTAGGTCTGTAGATCCGTTCTTCATCCTTTGCTCCACTTTCATCATGTCCTAGCCCTTTTTGTGTTTCTTCAGTTCAGTCTGTCGGGTTTTCTGTCCCTTCTTTGAATTTTTCTGATCCATTTTCTTTGCTCATCATCTCAAGAACAACATAACCATCGTAAAATATCACCGTTCCTAACAAGATAACGTCATCTTCTAAAAGAACTCCTCTGTGTCTCACTTGTTGTTGCTCCAATGGATAGATGTTTCTTCCATAAATATATTTGATATTGAGCTTCACATACTAAATAGTGAAGGAATAATCGACTAAGATTTTTAGGTTTTTAACTTTGGAAGACTTCACTATAACCACCATTTGGCCAGGATCTCTAAAGAAACCATCATATAGTGCATGGTGATAATTCTGAAAACATTCTTGAAGTTCTTCATTACTCAACTCCATGGAAAATCGGTGGCTCTAGATACCAATTGTAATGAACCCTTTCGTAAATGGAGAATGTAATATAGTAATGTAAATGATAAGAGCATAACTATAAAACGGAAATAGAAGTAACTTTACTCATTCAAAGATTCCTACAGATAAACTGGGTATTCTAGGAACCTAGACCGCCCAAAAGAACAATATCCAAGCTTACAAGTTTTTCCAGATACAAGATGATCCCCCTCCGCTGCCTTCCTTTCGACTATATTCACTCTCTGCAACAGACTAACAACTTCTAGGATTGATAAACTGACCTCTATAAAATTAAACTAAACCTCACAGACAACTCAAAAGGAAAAGAGCATCACAGCCAATAAAAAGACCGTATTAGGCACATTTAGCTCCACTGCTCCATCGTGCCATAAGTTGAAACATTGCATTCCAGGCCAAGGTACTCTCCAACAAATGACGCTGCATTATGACAGGATCATAACAAGATCTGCCACCGTCTAAAGCTACCGCCACCACCACACCACGCCACGACGGCGCCATCCCTTCCGCCGGAGCTTTCCCCTGCTCCTCTATGCCCAGCTGAGCCCCATCTTCTCTCGCCCTTCCTCTTGGTCTCTCTCGGGCTCAACCCTTTTCGGGTGCTAGCGACGCCACCACAAACTGCCACCATGGACGACCACTCCACATCGAGCTCCACCATTGTACCTAGCCAGCTGAGGCCTTGCCTCCCTCTCCTTTCTCAACTAGCCTCCAACACACACGCACCACTTGTCACCACTGTACACAGCCAATCTAGCCACCAAGGACCACCCCTCTCCACCTCCTGTCGCCACAATGAAGCTCCACCAAACCCTAGCCACCTAAACAACCCTTATTTTTAGGGTCACAACACTAACTACCGCGCCTCAACTAGCCCATCCTTGGACATGCGTAGCCGCCATTGTGAGACCATGCCACGCGGCAAGCGACTCGAATTCTCAGCCCCAACGAATGGTATAATCTCTCTTTCTTTCTCTCAAGAGTTATTTATTATGAAGCTAGATGTTGTTGTGGATTGTGCTGTGGTATTTGTCTATTTCGTTGTGTAGTGAAGTGATATGAAGTGTGTGTCATGGTTATGTAGGTGAATTGATGGGCGTAGTTGTAATCCAGGGAACCTGGCTCGGGAACAGCTTCTTACTAGTAGGGGCTAATCACAGTAAGGCTGAGCATTGACCATGGTAAGGTATTTTATCCAAATAGACACGGAAACAGCGGTACGGTAAAGGAACGGAGGAAAGATCTACTCTTAACTTAATGGGTGAACTACTGAACGAGCCGAGAACGAGTGATCTAAAGGAAGCACAGAGAAGATCAAAAAGAAAAGGAAACCTATGCTTAAGACACCCAACTCGTAGAACTACCACTCAGAAGACACATCCAGAAAGAAAGAAAGAGATGGCTGCATCTAAGGGCTTCTTATTGGGTCTAAGACAGAAATTAGCGCTCTTCTTATTATACGAGATTTTCAGTCTTGATAGTGTGATGTATTGTTTTGTGGACTATGATGTGTGAAGTGTAGTGTGAGGTGCCGGGATTTTGTGTGTGGTTGTGTTGAAGGTGTTGGTTATGTGCTTTGTGAAGTGTTGGACTTTATGGATCGAGGGAGACCATGGTTGAAATTGTGAAGCTATGTGTTTGTGTGGATGTGGTGTGTGCTTGAGTACTTGGCAGATTTGTTGTGTTTAATGCTGGTCTTGGTTGTGGTGGACTTAGAAGAAGTGAGGTGGTTGGGATTTGTAATGGAGTTGGAGGTGAAGTATGCAGATTGTGGAATATGATGTTGTGCTATTTGTCCTATGTGGAGTTTAAACGGATCTTGTTTGAATATGTACATAAATTTCCAAAGAGATTTTAATTGTGCTTTGTGAATGTTGGGAGGATTGATTTTATGCATATGGATATGATACGGAGTTTATATAACTATTTGATGGTGTAGTGCTTTTATGTGGAGCCCAAGTGTTGGGTAGAATATTTATATTTTGTTGGATTGATGTACTTGGGTGGGAAATTGCTAGTATTTTTTATGATTTGAGTAGGATGAGTTGAATTAGTACTAATTATGGAATTAATATATGGTTGTGGTTTTTTGGAGTCATGATTTGTGACTTAATAAAGTTTTGTAATTGTGGTGTAGACGTACAAATGGTATGGACAGATTTTAAGTTTAATGTTGGGTTCATCGCTTTGGATATTGAGTGTGTTAGTGGCTTGTAATTTATATGGTTATGCTCGATGGTGGATAATGCTACTTAGTTGAATCATTTTGGGATGATTGGTGTGAATATATGAAGTTGGGATGGGTTGTCTTGAAGTGTTGGGATTTAACGATGGAATTGTAATGAGTTGAAGAGCATCGTCATGACATTGGTTTGTAAATGGACATATTTGTATATTCTTAATGTATTATGCATGGATGGTATTGTGGATACTTAGATGGATTATATGTTGATCATAGGTGATAAAGGAGGTATGACATATGTATGTTTGATGGATCGTAGGGGTAGGCTAGACTGACTTGTGTTATGCATATGGATGTGAGGAAATGAATTGGGACTTAGGATTGGTGTTGGATTGGATTATGTATAGGGGAAGGGTATTATTTAAAGACTGGTATTGTGACTGCAGTTGAGTCATATGGTGAAGTGAGGTTAAGCTGTAAGCTCATGAACAATGGCTGGAGATTAAAGTGAAGCATGGAAGCTCAATTTGTTAATTAGAAAACGAAGTTGGGATTCTAGATTATAGTCTAGGCCTAAGATGTATGACAAGTGTTATACTTCAAGGATTGGATGATAATATGTGTAAGAAGTGAATGGATGTTATAAGTACCTAGAGGTGTAAGTTTGTACAATTAGGTATGTCATGAAGAAACATGCAAGTAAATAGATAATGGAGGTCATTTGGACGATGGCTAATCTAAGTGGAGGAAGTCTAAGTCAAGAATCAATGAGAGGTTAAGGTCATAAGGGAGATAATGGACTAAGAGTTGTAGGGATAGTTTTCTTATGCACGTTTTATGCTTACTATTCTTGTAATGAAAAGGAAGAGACGTGAGGTTATGAATGCATGTAGGTTGCCATCTAACACGCACATGAACAGACTAGATGAAATGTGCTTAGCATGGAGTCTAGATAAATATTACGTTCATGCTCTTTTAGAGTTTTCTAAAAGTATGAAAATGAAAATGAATGCTATATGAAATGCTTTTATGAAAAATGTTCCTTTTATGAAATGAGAGGAAAATAAATGTTTTCTTAGAATGAACATATTTTACGAATGTGTTCAGGTATACGTATGTAATGGCCTTCCTTGGCAGCCCCTTTTTATGCACCCAAAGAATAGTTGTATGCATGTGATTGGATGTTATACAAAGTATGTATTGTATGTATGTTCCATAAAATGAATGATGAGGTTTTATGCTTTATGATTATGAAAAGATGTTCTAAGAAATGAATTGATGAAAAGGAAAGGAATGAAAGGTAAGGAAATGATTGAAAAGGAATGAATGTTTTAGTGTATGAAACAACGTACTGGCCATGTCTGATGAATGAATGATGGTACCAAAGGACTGGGCAGATTGCAATGCTAGGTAAGTAGTACCAGTAGTGCACTCAGTGCTACCCCCTGACTGAGAGATTCTCAACCCCTGGCCACGGGCGGCATCAAGTCCAAAATATCGTTAACCCCAACACACATGGCAAAACAGTGTGTATCGGCCAATGGAAAGTGATAAGAATAATTGTATACTTGAAGGGTTTTAGTTTTATGAATGAAAGTACAAGGTGGGAAATGTTTTGACGAAAGAAAACATTTTTGAAATAAAACATTTTTAAAAGAAAAATCCCACCTTGTAATGTTGTAAAGAAAAGAAAATGTTTTATATAAAATATGTATGTGAATGAGAATGCATGAATGAAATCTATGTTCTTATATTTTTACAGTATGAAATAATGCTTACAAAGTATTCGATTCATTTTGTTTTTATGTGTGCCCCATCCAGGAATGAAATGAGGATGAAGCGTCAGTATAGACACGGCCCAAGGAAAAGGTGACGGAAGCCTAGAACCTTATGTGTAATTTATGAAAAACCATTTTTGTAAAAGAACTTATATTTTAAATAAATGATTTCTGATGCAAAACTCTCTTAGCTTTGTAAACATAAATTTTAAACCTTAACTGTAGAGTCTTTTATATCCTGGGAAGGGAAAGAAAAAGGTTTAAAAAGTCAGTAATTTCCATCTTATTTTCTAAAAGTCCTACCGTGAGGACGGACATTAAATATAAGGTGAGAAATTTGTGAATAGTAGTGAGATGGTTTTGTAAAAGTATGTGGTTCCCATTGTGAAATAGATTTGGTTGTAGAAGTGATTTGAGAAAGTGATGGGTCCCACCAATTATTGGAAACAATTTTTAATGATTGAGTATTATCTATGAATGTACATTCTATTAGCTAAAATCAATTATTAAATGAAAAATCCATAACATATTAAAATGGAAAATTTTAATTTTAATTTTTCCAAAATTTATATAATTTAAAAATTTGCAAAAATATCAATTATCAATATAAACAACACCATTTTAATTACCAATTATAGTTACAATATTAAAAATCTATTAACCATAAATAATGTATAGTACCTCCATATTTAATATAACAAAGTCTATTTATTTTTAAAATTTTAAAAATTTTTAAAAAATTATAAAAATATATGATAACCCAGTAATTTTACCCTAGGTGAAGTTGAGTCACTCGAATGCAGCTAGGATGGTGAGGTTGATGATCAACGCAAGTTCCAAACTGTTGGGTTGTTGCAGGCATTGCGCGCTAGCTAGTGCCCTATGTTGCTCTAGAACATGCAAAAATCAAATAGATTCTCCTTTCTCTTTTTCAGGTTTTGATTTTTATGGGGATCTTCGTCTTTAATCCTTGTCCTATTAATTATTTCGCAGGTGTTTTTTGAAAAATAAGATCAGATGAATATTTTATGAATAGTAATAATATAGTTTGTAAATAATAGTATTGTGCACGAGTTTCGAACATCGGCTCACTGGCTCAATGAACTTACAATGCAAGAGACGTGAAGGCTAGGTGGGTGGGTGATACCTCCAATACCAAAGTTAATCTTATCTCTTGAGAGAGAGTTAGTGCAAGTTTGAGATTGCGGTAGAAAATATAACTTATAGATTTAAGGCTTATAATTTAGCTTAAGTAACAAGTTCTACTACTAAAAAGTTATTTACTATTTGGTAGGTATATGTTTAATGCACTTTCAAACATTATATTTGTTTGAAAACAAATTAAAAAAAGTGATTTATGAAGTAGAAATGACGATCATTTGGTTTTTCTAAAGATTATAACTATATCTTTAAAAATTTGAAAGTTATAATCATCTGAAAAATTGTATGGGTATTTTCACTCATTGACAGTCTTTTTAAAGTTTGAACTACATTCTATGTTATCTAGAAAAACACATGTGAGGAAAAGTATAAAAAAGTACATTTTATTTTATTAGAGATTAAAATGTATTTTAATATGTAATACCCAAACAATCTAATTTTTCAATTAAAGTGCTTTTAAGGCTTTTTAAGCACTTTTTAAGACTCTTAACACAACCCCAAGCAAGCCCTTAGTCTTTGAGAATCCCCTTACCTATGGCTAGGCTTATATACCTCATTCCTTAGTTGGGACCTCTGCTTTCTCTATGTCGAGGGTGTTTGCCCACTATACTAGGGACCATTCTGTCGCATTAAATGCATCGTGACTTTCCAGGTTTGTGTCTTCTATGAAAAATAGTAAAGTGCAGCCTTTGTCAGGGGCAGAGCCTCCCATCAAGTTCTCCTATGTATGATCATATTTGGTCATTTAATATGAAGTGCCCTCCTGCGGATCATTTTGTGTGATGTCCTATCTTCCCACATTGCTCCTCTTCCAATGCTGACCTTGGGCTCTCTTCTCCTTTACCGTTTGCTGGACTAGTTATATTCTGGTCTTGGGGCCTTCTTGAGGATGGTCAATCCCAGCCTAGTCTAGAACGAATCTACCCATTCCAGTTACCCTACAAATTCTTATTGTATGAGTGCGATGGGAATCATCTTTTTTACCTCGCGATACTTTAGTGACCTGTAACGTATAATGACTCGGTTCATGTTCGTTGTCTACACTGGTACACCTTTCCACACCTAGGGTAATGAGTGATGGCTCATTTTTCATGTTTCATCGTGCAGCGAGGATTGCTGAATCTATTCCTGATGTTCCCTCTCTACTAACACCTGTCTTGTTTATACTCGAAGTAGTCCAGTTGATGTTTACCCTCTATTCAGCCTCCAAGTCCTAACCTTCATTTCTTCCCTTCTAACATACTTTTCTCATTCTAGCTTTTTTTTTAAAAATCCCTAGCTTCTTTTCTCTGCACCTTCTTCCTTTTCGAAAAACCCTAACCATTATTTCTTCATTCTTTTTTTTCAACGTCGATGGCACCCAAAAATACCTCTCATTTCTCGTCTCAGGGCTTACGCTCGTCATGCCCTAAGGGGTTTTCCAGGAACACTGGGGCCTCTTATTACCCTAGGGTTTGGGATGACCCTTAGTATTTTGAGGGGTACCATTGGTCCGTGGCCATCTCCTCGTTAGATATGAACCTAGTGAGGAACTCCTACGGGGTGACTGACTCCGCTGTTTTGGAAGTCTGGTTGACGTTGACTTTTAGGGGTTTGCCAAGAAGGTCGCATTGTCCCCTCCATCTTTTCGAACGGTTTGCGGTTTCCTTTCTACTGCCTCGTTTGGTAATCTTTGACTAACTCATGTTGGCTCCCTCGCAATTTCATCCCAACGCGTGGAAGATTTTGACCTCGTGCTGCATTGTCTGGCGCATGGTAATGGGGTTCGAGGATGAAGATTGCCCCTACCTGACAAGCAAGGAGCTCTTTTTCACGCACAGGCTATAGTGCTACGAAGGCAACCGATGCAGCTTTCATTCCCATGGCAAGTACCGGCTTGCTCGCCTGGAATGCACATTTTCCCGTGTCAAGAACTATTTCATAAGGTTTTGTTTCGTATTGGGCCGTGGTTGGGAGCTCCTCAGCAGTAAGGCTATCCATCAAGAATTCCCCACTCGAGCTGTGTGGGAAGTGGTTTTGGAGTGGTTTTGAATATTCACTAATTTGAGTAGGATTCCCTCTGTCGTGTACTAGTTTAGAAAAGTTTTTCGACGTTAAAAACTAAAGAGAGAATTTTTAGTGTCATACATGAATTGAATATTCACTAATTTGAGAAGGATTGCTTTCTATTGCGTACTAGTTCATTAATATCAAGAAATCAGCTTAAAGAACGTGGATCCATAAAAAAGACATGATGGAGTCAGATTAATAAGGAAACATGGGCTGGCTTTTGAGTTCGACTTCTATTAGCTTGGGTTTCTAATAAAAGCTATAGACATGATTTAAATGGTTTTGGGCATTGGCTATTCTTAGGGGCTTTAAGGAAACCTGGATTTGAATTTTAGGATCCGTTTTGCAATATAATTGTTCTCAAGTATTATACGATATTCTCTTAAATTTTCAGATATTTCCTTCTCAAACATTACTCAAACGTAAAATGTTTTTCAATTTTAAATCCTCAAATTTCAAACCTCTCAAACAAAACACAAAAAAATAATACTACATTTTCAAATTTTAAGACAAAAATTGTAGTAAAAGATTATATTCAAACAATATTTTAACTTTATAATATTTTTATTCAAGTTTTTCTCTCTTATTTTCCAAAACCCAAACCAATAAAATATTTTCTTTCGCCTAGCCTCAAAGTCAAGTGTTCCTACACTCGCACGATGATCAAAGAAAGGAACACCTCTCCTAAATGTTTCCCCTCCTGGCCAACTAGCACGGTCGAACCCATCTCCCACCTAACCTCGATGACTATTCGTACACTCGCACAACGATCAAAGTGGGGAACACCTCTCCTAAGTGTTCCTCTACTCGCCAACTACCATGGTCAAGCCCATCTCTTGCTAGCTTCGAACCAAGTATTCTTACACTTGCACGACGATCAAAGGAGTGAACACCTCTCCTAAGTGTTCCGCTCCTCCCCAACTAGCATGATCCAGCCCATCTCCCCCCTAGCCTCAAAGCCGAATGTCCCTACACTCGTACGGTGACCAAAAGAGGGAACACATTTTCTAAGTGTTTCCCTCCTCGCCAATTAGCGTAGTAAAGCACATCTCTAGTCTTCTATTAAAGCTGAATCTTCTCGTGCTCGCAATTGGCCATCAACGCCAGGGCATCTTCTCAATCAATGCTAAGTGTTAACACTCGTGCTACAACTGCCGCCCACGTGTTGCCTCTGGGAATGAGCATCCGAGCTCTACAACCATCTCGCACAGGTTACCTTTGGGAACGAGTCGACATGCTCGAAACTAGTGTGAGATGAATCCAAGGGATCGACTGGGATAATCACAGCCCAGGTTACAACTAATAAATTATAATCTCAATGCCAAAAACATAAACAGAAAATCACCTCAAGGGACAAAGAATCCATTACTACCAACAAAAGAAGAAACAATTATAGAAATATGCACTATTTGCTAACAATAAACAGTCACCTGCAATCATAAGTACACTCGATTAAAGACAAACTTTCCAGAGGCCCATCCTTGAAGGCCCTTAATATAAATTTCGTGGATTCTCCTCGAGGACCACTGACAAGAATCTTCAATGCATTACACAACAACAAAAAACTAGGGACAAGTTCCCAAAATTTCTCTATAGTTTTTTAGACTATCTCTATCGTAGCTTGACTTGAAAATTCTCAAAACTTTCTTATTGAGTAAATCGATTTTAATAATCACAGGCATCTGTTAGGAATAAAGTTGACTGCAGCCCATTGAAAACCTATCACTAATAGTAAGGGAAGAGATAAGCTAAAAGAGGTTAACTCAGATACAAAAAGGAGAAAGTGACATAAGGCAAGTAGGACTCAATCACTCCGAAGAAAGAAATAAACCTCTATAAAATGAAGAGATCTCTACAAATCTACAAACTCTCTATGACTTCTCTACCGAATGCCTCAACTATGCATAGCGACTCCAAAGGGTCTTCTCTCAAGGGAGGCATCCTCTTCAACAACCATCAATTCCTAATTTCGTCCATTCTATTAAGAGATACTTATGGCCATGAAAGATGTTAAAATTACCTATTATAGTGGATTTCTCCCCCAAACAACACGTGAACGTAGCACTTTATGCTGAATGATGTAAATTTGTGTCTCTCTTTATTTATATTTTGTATATTTATTTATTTATTATTCTTATAAATGAACACCAATAGCACTATATCGACACCCGATTCACCATCATAGGCCGAGGATGACTCTTCATCCGTTCTAGCTTCTTGTGTGAATTTATGCATTAACACACTTCCAACAATTGTGGATATTTTTTCTCGTATTTCTACGTCAATATCCTATGAAGCCTCTTCGATCGGTGCAATTTTAAATTCCGTTCTGATAATTATTCCGGCTTAGATGAGTGAAAAGTGGGGTGTGATTAGAGAAGGATAAGGGAGGACTGGGATTAGGAGGAATGGCATCACGTGGTGTATGGAAATGGTACAAGGAGATATTTCTTAGAATCGTGTCTCACGTTAGCCAAATTGTTCTAATAAGATAATAGGAAATATAAAATATAATAGAAATTGAGATAGAGAAAGAGTACGAGGACAATGAAACATAGAGACTTTAAGGATTACATATTTATTATTGTAAATTCATGTGATTGAATACAAAACATAACGCCCTATTTATAAGAAAATTACATGGAAGAGATAAAATCTTTCCAAGTTTTTTATTATCAAATCTTTTGATCAATAATCAAATCCAAATTCTTAATTTTTATTATCGTGTATGACATTTTTTATCCCGAAATATAAACTTTAGAAAGATTTATACTCCGTTCCAACAATATATAATTATTGGAAAATAATACTCTTACCGAAAAAGTGTATCGATCACTATTTTTTTTTCTTAAAAGCATTTGTGTGTTTATTTTTGATATTTTCTTAAAAAAAATACAAACAAAAATGAGTTTAAGAAATAAATAAATAATAATCGGTACCCTAACGTTTCGGTACCGATGCTTGGTGCATGTAATACAGTCCATAATTATATATTGACATGCACTTCCTTTAAAAAAATAACTAAATAAATCATGATTTAGGGCAATTTTCATTCTGTGTTAAAAAAAGTTATCCCAAAAACTAAGATCACTTATTTGGTGCGTTGAGGGAATTAATGGTACATTCTGTCAATGTTAGAATGAATTGAAACGTAAGAACAAATTAACATGATCTGTACGTACGTACTCTATCTATGCGGATGGATACATTAAAAGAATCATTTATAAATTAATTTGATTTTGATTCATTATTTATTAATTACAGTCTAGACTTTTACACAATTATATATATATAACGTACGTCATCTCAAATCGAATTTCAATTAACAATGATTTTAGTAAATAGTTTATTTATAAATACTTATTCTAACAAAATCAAAATCAAAATATCGGGAGTCACTAATATCTTCTTCTATTTTATTTTATTTTTCTAACTCTGAGATGTTTTTATGTTATTTTTCTAAAAAATCTTCGGAACCAGATCTCTCTTGATCGTTTGGCATTTCCTATTTCTTCTTCTGGCATTTTGTTATCAATCTAACTAACCTTACAATCCGAATTACTGGAATAATGTAAAATAGAGACACGGACGAAGATAGAAATTCATAAGAAGAATAACTGAGAATAATTTGTAATTCATATACGTAAGGGTGATTCAAGGCCACCCAATTCCTATAGATAGGACTATAGAGACTTGAGAGCATTGACATGGTTTCATCAAAGCAATCTCTAAAATTTGATGAAAAATATATATTTTCCTTAAATTCAAAACTTTTCTAGCCTTAATCCCACGTTGGATTAGTCAAAATAATAATATAATATTCTTTTTTTAATAATAATATTTTTTTTCATATTTTACAATTACACTAACCATATGTTAATTAATGTTTCCTAACTAATTTTTTTCCTCAATATAATAATCCAACAAACACATTTTGTCAACCTTTATTCTACCCAACAATCACATAAATAATTTTTGAAACCAACAAACATAATTTTTGCTCAAAGCTTCAACTGTAGCTCTTTGGCGAATCCAATGCAGCAATTTAAAAGTAAAATAAGGCAAATTTTTATTTTCACATTTTGCTAAGCCGATGCCATTGCTCTAACAGAATTCCAGAATGCCTTACACAGAATATCGTTGGGTACCTCTACCCTCATAAGAATCCTACGGAAACAACTAAGGTCATGGAAAGGGCCCTCAAATAAACATTAAGCAACAAACCTAAGGAAAATACATAGTTCTGGGCCTACACTCGGTCTGGCCCAATTAAGTAAATGCAACAAAAGAAATAACAGTCTCCAATCTTCAAGTGCCTTTATAGTTTTATAGGCCTCTGTTAATTTATAAGCATGGATAGAAACTTCCTCTCTTTCTCTAGCTCCATCTCTGTAGCAGCTCACTACTTACTTTGAGCCACTTCCTTTTCTTTGAAGAGCTCCGAAATATTATTTTCCCTAAAATTCTCAGCAAGAAGGCAGGTCTCTAAGCTCCCATTATCGAAAGCAATATGCAAAGGATTTGCTCCACCAATGCCTATATTCATTTTAGCACCTTCCTGCATTGACGACTATAAAGATGACAATGACCCCGCTACCACTTTTCTTCTTTGATCAGCAACCCAAATTAGAGGAGTACATGCATGAATAAGAGTAGTCTCACCATCTTCAGCTTGTGTATCATCATCGAGTTTCAATTTCCCCAACAAGTACTTACAAACTTCTATTTTCCCTTTGATCTTCAGAAAACCCAATTTTAAATTGAGCAAATCCAAGGATTTTCTGTAGCAAATTCAATAGTTGTAATGCAATTCTGCGTGTCTTTTAGCTTCCCACAGCAGTCATTTCATAGTCCAGCTTTCTACCAGGAAAAATAATTACCTTCTGAATACTTGGGAGCTCAAAAATATGGCCATCTTCATTTGGACCCCTAACAATCTTGTATGGGACCATCCTTTTAGAGAATCTCATCCCAATGAAGTGGTCAATCAACTTGGAGTTGGAACAACCAGCAGTTGAGCATGCCTCCCCACAATAGCCTTTCCATTTGGTGTCAAGCTTGAACAACAAGATAAAGACAAGTCATTAACTTCCAACTCGTCATCATTGTTCCAGTCACAACACACTTTAATCAATGTCGAGAATGTCATTGGGTCAATGTGCCCCTTTTCAATTCTTGCTCGATCATACAAACTCAAAGCCATATCAACATTATCATCTGATGTGTCCCATTTGATAAAGCCACCTAAGCCAAATGTCCACAATTTCCACTCTTACACCTCCGCATTGTAGTACGCACCACAACAGCCACAATAGCATAATCAAAATAGACACACCACATAAGTTGTCAGCTCCCAAGTCTATAAACAAGTTTTAACACTCTCTCAAGCATTTCATCAAATAGCTTACAGTCAACATTTCCTCTAGTTAATTTCTTTGCATAAAAGACGCTGCTAGCATTTCCTCTAGCTTTTCCTGATTGGCACTCCTCAATATCACAACAACATTAGGCTCAACTATATTAAACAACTTCGTTACAACAATAGTGGAGCCTCTTCCAGTGCCAAAAATACCATCCAAGCTCAGTTCCCATGTTGCTTTCCCAACACCACCATAAAAGATAGTAACCTTGTAATGTATCTTCTGAAGCAAGAACACTACAGCAACAATCTCCTCCAATACACAGATCCCTCAACAAAAGAATCAGACACTCGTACACGAAGCTAAGATCAAATGCCAGATTCCATTCGTGAATCTTGACAGGGAATTTTCGAGGAATTCCCAACCTCCAATTTGTATTGAATTCCAATGAACACTCAATGAATGATTACAACTGGATTGCTCTGGTTTTTATACCCGCAAAGTAAGACGATGGCCTTAAACGACCATGACTGACTCATAAAACGCGCACTACATCCCTTAAGACAAAACTCACCGTTTCACTTAAGGCTCAAAACACACAATCATGCAATATAAAACGACACTACACAATTAAACCAAAGCGCACCGTTTCACTTAAGTAACTAACTTTCTACTTTTATTTAAAATGTCGTTATATCAGCAACCCTACAGCTCCAAGCCTTCCTTCTCCCGCATTCTGAGATGCTCCTCCTTCAACAGCAACCCACATTCACTTCCTTCCTCTTCAAGACCTAGCCCCCAAGCACCCGTGACAATCTCCTCCTCTTCAAGGCCTTGCCCCCAAGGCACCCGTGACCTTCACAAGACAGTGCCTATCAAGTGAGGATAGGCAGACCTTAACTTGTATAACAGTTCCCAAGAATTATCCTCCACAGCAGCTCCCACCCATTTGACCAAGACTTCAGTGACAGCACGACCTGCTAGCTTCTTCATACGCCTTTCCAGAATCTGTTCAGGCTCAGGTTGGACAGCACCCTCTCCATCAATTGGAGGTAAGGTGGGTAAAGGGGTAATTTGATCCCCTAGTTTCTTTTTAAGGCAAGAAACATGGAAAACTGAATGAATTTTTGATGTAGGAGGCAAACTCAACTTGTAAGCAACTGTCCCAATTTTCTGAATGACTTGAAAGGGACCATAATATCGAGGAGCAAGCTTCATGTTATGTCTCATGGCTACTGATTTTTGTCTATAAGGTTGAAGTTTGAGAAACACCCAATCACCCTCCACAAAAGATCTCTCGGATCTGCCCTTGTCAGCATACATCTTCATTCTATTCTGAGCTTTGATTAAGTTTTCTTTCAACAAGGAGAAAACTTGCTCACGATTCCTCAAATGTTGATCTACTGCTTCATTAGTAGTTGTACCAGCTACATAAGACAATAACCTTGGTGGAGGCATTCCATACAAGGCTTGAAATGGAGAAATCCCTGTAGAGGTATGCACCGAGGTATTGTAATGCCATTCAGCCATAGGAAGCCAAGTAGTCCAACTCTTGGGCTTAGAAGCACTGTAAGCCCTTAAGTAAGCTTCAACAGCCTTGTTCAAAGCTTCAGCTTGACCATCAGATTGAGGATGGTAAGCTGAGCTCATAGTCAAGGTTGTGCCCTGCATCTTAAAGAGTTCTTGCCAAAACAAACTTGTGAACACCACATCACGATCGGAGACAATTGTTTTAGGTAAGCCATGAAGCTTGAAAACGCCAGAAAAAAATGTCTCAGCCACCTTAGCTGCAGTGTATGGATGAGCTAAGGAAAAGAAATGACCAAACTTGGTCAATCTATCCACCACTGTAAGAATAACAGTGCTTCCATTAGAACTTGGGAGGCCTTCAATAAAATCCATGGCAATATCAAGCCAAGGTTGCTGGGGAATGGGTAAGGGTTGAAGTAAACCTGCTGGCAGCACATTTTCTGACTTGTTAACTTGACAGACTTGACACTCCTTAACCAATTTCCTGATATCCCGCCTCATGCCAGGCCAAAAAAAATCCATTTTAGCTCTGTGCAAGGTTTTATGATAGCCCACATGGCCTGCCACTGGGCTGTAATGGATGTATTGCAATACCTTCTTCTGAAATGATGAACCAGGAACAATCATCAGTCTGCCCTTTCTGAGTAAAAGACCTTGTTGCAAGGAGAAGGCTTTTGGAACTTGTTCCCCTTTCTCGAGAGCCGCCAGGAGCTGAAGAATGTGGGGTGATTCTGAGTAACTTTGCTTCAATTCAGTAATCCAAACAGGAGTAGGGAATGAAATGAGTGCTAAAACAGCAGTATCCTCTTCCATCTTTCTTGAAAGTGCATCAGCTACCTTGTTATCTTTACCTCTTTTGTACTCAACTTGAAAATCATATCCCATGAGCTTAGAGATCCATTTGTGTTGTGCTTCTGTGGCTACTTTCTGCTCCAACAAGTGCTTCAAAGCTTGCTGGTCAGTTTTAATCTTAAAAGGCTGACCAAGCAAGTAAGGCCTCCATTTCGCAACTGCACTTACAAGTGCTAAAAGCTCATTCTCATAGGTTGATAAGAGGAGAGCTTTACCCTTGAGAGCTTTACTAAAATAGGCTATGGGATGGCTGTTTTGCATCAACACAGCTCCCAACCCAACACCAGAAGCATCACATTCAATGAGAAATGCTTGAGAGAAATCTGGCAGCTTCAAGACTGGAGGGTGAGCTACAGCATGCTTAAGTTGCAAAAAAGCCTTTTCAGCCTCTTCACCCCACACAAAGGAATTCTTCTTCAATAACATGGTCAATGGGGCAGCTATTGAACCATAACCTTTGATAAATTTCCTATAATACCCAGTTAAGCCTAAAAACCCTCGCAAGGCCTTCACTGATTTAGGAAGAAGCCACTCTAACATGGCTGAAATTTTGGTAGGGTCTGCTCTTACCCCTTCTGCAGAAATTATATGTCCTAAATAATCAACTTCCATAACCCCAAACTTACACTTAGACTTCTTGGCAAACAAGGTCTGCTGCTGTAAAACAGATAACACTGTTTTCAAATGTTCCAAATGCTGAAATAAATCTTGGCTGTAAACCAAGATATCATCAAAGAAAACCAAGACAAACTTTCGGAGGAAAGGTTTAAAGATATGATTCATTAAACCTTGAAAGGTGGCTGGTGCATTAGTAAGCCCAAAGGGCATTACTAAGAACTCATAATGGCCTTCATGAGTTCTAAAGGCTGTCTTAGGAATGTCATCTTCCCTTACTCGTATTTGGTGATAACCTGATCTTAAATCAAGTTTAGAAAAATACCTTGCCCCATACAACTCATCCAAGAGCTCATCTATCACAGGAATTGGAAACTTGTCCTTAACAGTGTCTTGATTGAGAGCTCTATAGTCCATGCACATTCTCCATGTGCCATCAGCTTTCTTGACCAAGAGAACAGGTGAAGAAAATGGACTTTGGCTGGGTCGAATCACCCCATTTAACAACAAATCTTTAACAATTTTTTCTATTTCTGTTTTTTGGTAATGGGGGTACCTGTAAGGTCTCACAGAAATTGGAGGAGTCCCTTCCTTCAAGACAATTCTATGGTCAAAGGCTCGAGGAGGAGGCAACCCAACTGGTTCCTCAAATACAGACAGAAACTGATTTACAACCTCTTCAACTGCTGGTAAAGTCTGTGTTGGCTCCAACTTAGGCTGAACTGGTACAAGTTGCAGAAGCCAACCTTGCTGACCAATGAAGGGAGATTTAAGCATGCGAATCCCAGCATCAACCTGAACCTGTTCAGACAACAATCCTTGCAAAAACAGTTTCTGACTAGCAACCTCAAACTGCATAGACATATTTGTAAAGTCCCATTGAATAGGACCCAATGTTTTAAGCCATTGAACCCCTAAAACAATGTCACAGCCTCCAAGAGTCAGAACATGGAAAGGAACTAGAAACTTAGTTCCTTGGACCTTAATCATTTCCTCACATTTGCCTTGGCTGACTATGCTAGTACCATCAACTACTTTCACTTGAAGGGCTCCATCTTCCACTACTCTCAACTTTGCTGCTTCAACCACCAAAGGATTTAGGAAGTTGTGAGTACTTCCTGAGTCTACAAGGATCTCAACAGAAAATGAGCCTATGGTACCTAGGAGCTTCATGGCATTACTGTTGATGCAACCAGAAATGGCATGAATTGAGACTTCAAGTTCCTCCACCCCTTTCAGAACCAATTCTTTGGAATTCTGTAGAGATTGAGGCACCACTTCATCCTCAGTATCAAATACCTCTTGCATATCACTAGGTTCCCCATGCAAGAAATAAACCCTCGGATTTTTACATACATGATTAGGATTCCACTTTTCTTCACAGTGGAAACATAGGCCTTTTTTCCTCTTTTCATCCATATGAGATGAATTCACCCTTCTCATAGGAACCACATTCTTTGGAGAATTATTGGCGATATCAGTCATCCCCACACTATTAAGAGGCCATTTCTCAGCAAAATGGCTATTTTGTCGCCATGACTTTCTTGAAGATAGCACATGTTCCTCTTGCAGTTTAGCCAGGCTAAATGCAGCTCCAAGGTTTAGTGGATTAAACATCTTGACAGGTATTCAAATGTCATCCTTGAGTCCACTAATAAAGCAGCTCATCTTATGTTTGTCAGACAAGCCTTTGAGCCTATTGGACAAGGCCTCAAATTGTGATGTATACAAACTAACAGAAGTAGTTTGTCTTAATCTGGTTAATGCCTCCATTGGATCATCAAATGCTGAAGGTCCAAACCTTCCTTGCATTGCTACCACTAAGGTCTCCCATGAATTAAACTGACCTGATTCAAAGGCACTTTGGTACCACACCAATGCCTCACCTTCCATATGGTGCGAAGCCACCATTAATTTCTGATGGAAAGGTATTTGAAAACAATCAAAGTATTGATTGGCCTTAAAGGTCCACCCTGCTGGATCACTGCCACTAAAATGTGGAAAATCCAACCTAACATTTCTCTGAAAAACTCCTCTCTCCTCATGATTCCTAATCTCATTAGACACTTCTCTATCTCGACGAGACATAACATTCACAGAATCAACTACAGATTTCAATAGATCTGAAACTTGTTCTAACCTTTCAGTAATGCCAGAAATTGCTTGTTGATTCTGTTCAAGCTACTGCTTCATTATTCCCTGCTGCCTTTGAGATTCCTCAAATTGCACTCTCAGTGTTGCGCGCGTCCCGTCCCCCATTAGACTGCTACCGCAAGGATCGACTACTACCGATACCACTTGTAATGTATCTTCTGAAGCAAGAACACTACAGCAACAATCTCCTCCAATACACAGATCCCTCAACAAAAGAATCAGACACTCGTACACAAAGCTAAGATCAAATGCCAGATTCCATTCGTGAATCTTGACAGGGAATTTTCGAGGAATTCCCAACCTCCAATTTGTATTGAATTCCAATGAACACTCAATGAATGATTACAACTGGATTGCTCTGGTTTTTATACCCGCAAAGTAAGACGATGGCCTTAAACGACCATGACTGACTCATAAAACGCGCACTACATCCCTTAAGACAAAACTCACCGTTTCACTTAAGGCTCAAAACACACAATCATGCAATATAAAACGACACTACACAATTAAACCAAAGCGCACCGTTTCACTTAAGTAACTAACTTTCTACTTTTATTTAAAATGTCGTTATATCAGCAACCCTACAGCTCCAAGCCTTCCTTCTCCCGCATTCTGAGATGCTCCTCCTTCAACAGCAACCCACATTCACTTCCTTCCTCTTCAAGACCTAGCCCCCAAGCACCCGTGACAAACCTTGAGATCATGTAAGTACATACTAAATCTCTCGAACTCGTGACAAATCTGGTAAGCCATCTCCCTTGTATGGCACAACACGATTGGATAAACTTGTGTGCAACAAGTTCGATCTGCTGCAATGTTGAAAGAACAAAAACAGCGATTCCACCCCCCCAATCTTTGGTTTTATTGCTTGGTTGATATCGGCGGGACTGACTGTGTTCTGGACTGTGAGGTTTTTTACGGCGACTTTAGTGCCATCACGCAAGACCCCACAATATACAATCCCGTAGTCAATCCAAAACTACCCTTCACTAAGCCGAAGGGATCAGTTCGAGTTTGGTGGGGAAGTAAACGAAGACGACTTGGGATTTTTTTATTGAAAGACTAGGGTTTGGGATTTTTGAGATCGTTGAACCGTGAGTGAGTGAGTGAGTGACGCCTCCTAACCATAAAGGGTGCCATATGAGACATACAGAAGCATGGGCTTCTCCCCTGTAAATACCCACAACCATGGGCTTGAATGGCCACAATGTAATGTCACTCAAAATAGAAACATTGTTGAATCTACAGCCAATTAGCCTCCTAGCATTGAACACACTATTGATGGGGTTCATGGTGACGGGGTTCTTGGTCCCATCTAATCAAGTGCTCCATCGGTGAGGTTAACATCTGACGATGTGTTGCTAGAGGAAAGAAACAAAACACGAAGAGGGAGATCTGAAAGTTAAGAAAATAAGATAAGATTTCTGAAAGGCTTTCTAAGAGCAGAGGAATGAGGGATTTCTTCATGATAAACGTATGTGATCATCGCAACGATCTCTTCCACCTCCGTTGCACCTTCTAAGTCCTCCTGTGTGTTATGGCTCAGTTATAGAGGTTAGGGATTGCTGGGTCAGTCTGAGTTGGAAGGGAGGAGGAAGAAACAGGTCGAGTGTTTTTGTGTTGAAGAGTTTATGAAGTGGAGGCTTATTGAGGAAAGGTAGCCTGATGCGGTGCCGTTTAGAGTGCCAGCCACACGGCGTTGTTCTGCTAGGATAAATAAAGTTGTGCGCTTAATCTTGGTCAATACTATGTGTTTTAATGCAATGCGTGGAGACTGTAAAGGGGGGACCAGATAATCATTATTCAATATCTAGAGTCTAGAACTTTCTCTTTTCTTTTCTGGAGGTTGGGATTTGCCTTAAATCAAGCCTGTAAACAGTGAATGAAATATCAGTTTCTATTATCATTTCTCATTTACTCGTATTACAATTTCATTTCATATTCCATTCTTTCTCTACAATAGATCTTAGAACTAAAACAATTTGGTACCAGAGCCCAGCAATCCAATGGCAGATGGAACCAAATTCAAGCAGCAATAGGACCTTCTGCAATGCCAAGTAGACAGCCATGAATAAAACATTGACGAAATTCGAGAGAGGCTGGATCAAATGTCTAACATGGTGAGAACCATTGGTGAAAATCAGAATCACCCTCCACAACGAGAACCATATAATGACAAAGAGTTGGAGCTTCATGATGCATGAAAGAGCTTTCACAAAGGAGTCTACATGGAGTTTTCAAAACTTTGAAGGTGGAAACCCTGCAACATGGGTATTTAAAGCATATCACTATTTTGAATATCACCAAATACCACCAGCACAACGTCTAGTAATGGCATCACACCACATGAACGGCAAGGCATTGATTTGGTATCAGGATGCACTTGAGAGTGCACTTTTTAATAGCTGGGAAATGTTTACTAGAGTCCTACAAATATGCTTTGGTCCCGCAGCGTATGATGAACCAATGGAGGCATTGACCCGCCTAAAACAAACATCCAGAGTGGTTGCACACAAGGCTCAATTCGAGTCTTTATCCAATAGGCTAAGAAGCCTCTTGAAACACCACAAACTAAGTTGTTTTCTAAATGGTTTAAAAGATGAGATCCGCCTCCCTATTAGAATGCTTAGCCCTATTAACTTGAACGCAACCTTTGGATTAGCAAAAGTCCAAGAGGAGTATTTACTCTGCACTAGATGAACCTAGAAGTCACGGAGTGATACACATCAATTTTCACTTAAGGGTGGTGTTAGTTTCCTGGGGCAGCAGGGCGAGAGCTCTAAAGCACAAAAACCTTTTACACCAACCAAAAAGGTATCATCAATGCAAATGGATGAGAAGAGAAGGAAGGGCTTATGTTAGCATTGCAAAGAAAAATGGAATCCCACCCACGTTTGTAAACAACCTAAGCTTTACTTACTTCATGGTTGGGAAGATCCTGGGGAAGAAAAAATAGAGAAAACATTTTATGATTCAAAGGAGGTGGATGATATTGGGATTTCTGACTTAGGTACTGCACCTAAGATCTCAATCCATGCAATAACAGGTACTCCGAATGCTAATACCATGCATTTAGAAGGTCAGATGAAGGGTATTTCCAAGGTGGTCTTGGTGGATTAAGGAAGAACCCACAACACAACATTCAAGTTAACTCTTTTCACTTTTCCTCTGGCCGGTACATACTTTTACATCCCGTGTGTTGGGGTTAGCAGTCTTTTGGACTCAGATTCTGTTCGTGATCATAAGTTGGAAATCCCTTTCAGTCAGGGGAAGCATTGGGTGCACTACCAGTACAACTTACCCGGCATTGCAATCTGCTCATTCCATTGGTACCATCATTCATTCATTCAGTCATGGCCGTTACGTATTTTCATACATTAAAACATTCATTTATTTCCTTTCCTTTCATTCATTCAGTCCTTTCATTTTCATTCCTTTCATTCATCAGTCCATTTTATTTCATAAATATCATTTAAAAGCATAAGTATAAACATCATCATAAACATCATTTAAAAGCATAAGCTTAAACATCATCATTTCATAGCATCCTTTCATGGCATCATTTAAACATCACTTCAAAGCATCAAGTATAAACCTCAACATTTCATTCCATGAAAATAAGGACAATAGCTACTACGTATAACATACATTCACATGCAAACAACTATTACTTTGGGTGCATAAGTAGGGGCTACCAAAGAAGGCCTTTACTTACATATTCCTTTAAACACTTATACTTAGCATACTTTCATAAACATCGTTTCATTTCCTTCATAAAGCATCATGATATGAAACATTTCTTTTTCATTTTATATCATTTAGAAAACTCTATAAAAGTATGAACATAATACTTACCTAGACTCTATGTCATATTCATTTCATGCAGTTCATTCATGTGCATGTCAGATAACAACCTACATGCATACATAAATTTAACATCATTTTCCTTTCAAGTGCATGAGTAACTAAACTTAGAAAATACATAAACTATCCTCCACTTCTATGATTTCCTTTATCATGTTTCCTAAATTCCCAACTCATAGCTTGGGACCCACTTGAGGTCACCTTTCCAAACACATCATTCTACTTCATGTTCTTATCCTTTAAAATGAACCTCCATGATTCACTTTAAAATAAAGACACACAATCACCTTTATCATACTTTTCCTACTAAACCATACGTCTCAATGCATAACTCGGACCAACCAAGTTATACAACCCAATTCTACTCAATACATCATCCCTTTCTTCATTCATGTATAACCTAACCAACACTTCACCGTAATCTTAACCATACATAATACACAAATTTAAGCCAACTTTGAGGTTTAAAAATCGTGTATTCATACTTAAGACAGATTATCCACTACATATGGTAAATTTGTTTGGCACATGCGTCCAACTAGATTATACATGTACCCTATCCCTTTTATCACCTAAGATCAACATATAATCCACTAAACGCCCACTTGTATAAACAATCTTCATGCACCCAACACTAACGTCCAACTTAAACACATATAATTATCATCCTTCACAATCTTCCCCAACCTTCACAATCTCAACACATCACTTGACATCATGCCACTTCACAAACTACACAGTTATCTCAACACTTTACACAATTCCCAACCACTTCCAAATTGCACCGCAATCCCATCACTTCACATGGCAACCAGCCACTGCACAACTATCCAATCACCCCATTCTTCTCAGAACACAACTCTACATTTAACCCTCGTCACTTCATAGCACGCTACCATAATACCAACTACGTCACACTGCACAACAAACCCGTCACTTCAAACTACCCAGTCACATGACAAACTACTCCACAACACTGTTCGCAGTAATCCCAACACTTCACACCACCTATCCACAGAAAACTCCACAACTATGCAACCATCCCAACACTTCGTAACACACCACCACATCACAACTACACTACAACCACAGTCCACATTTCACAACACAACACACTTCATAACAACAGAACACACTTCACATTAATGCCCATCACTTTACAACTACATCACACAGCACATCGCAACATAGGACATAGTTCACAACACCAATCAAACTTCATAAGCATAATAAACTTTCGAGGGAAAAGAGAGAGAATTATACCAAACGTCGTGGCTAAAACATAGCGTGCCGCTCCCTATCCGGTGGTCTCGCGGTAGTGGCAACAATTGTATAGGGAGGGGCTATTTGGGTGGCTTGCAGCTAGGGTTTGGTGTTGGGGGTCTCATGGTGGCAGAGAATTAGAGATCGGGCCTTACAATGACTGGTGCACGACGTGGAAGAGGAATTAGTGGCTGAGCTTCACTGTGGCTGAGTTGGGCTTCATTGATCTTGCATGGTGGAGAGAGACAGAGAGGGGTCTGCTAAGGGAGGTGGACAGGGTCACGGCTAGAGGCCTCCTTGGTGGTCACAGGAGATGGGTTTTACGTCTGGCGGCAGTGCAGCCGTGGGTGGTGGCGGTAGGGCTACGTGGTGGAGGGAGAAGCCGAGAGGTAGGGAACTCGGGCTGAGCTAGGATAAACGACGGTGGCATTAGGTGGCTATGGCAGTGGCTGGAGGTAGCACACGATGACTTAGGGATGGCATGGTAGAGATAAACGGAGAAGAGGGGGAGAGGCGTGGATTTATGAAGGGGAAGGGGCTGGGTTGCGGTGGTTGCTTGGCCTAGAGTGGGCCCATGGTGGTATTGGTGGCGTTGCGGCAGCGCTAGGAGGAGAAAGGGGGTAGGCCCGAGAGGGATAGAGCAGGAGTGCGAGAGAGAGGCCTCGGGCTGGGCATGGAGTAGCAGAGGCTCCAGTGGAGGGGCTGGTGGCAGCCTTGCTACCGTGGGTGGCTACGTTGGTGGCTTACGGCGTCTCTTGGTGTTATGGACCTTGTTGTTATTCTTGTTTGTGTTATAAATGGAATGGATATGAAAATAGAATGTTGATGCTTGTGATAACTAACAAAATGCACTCTAGATATTTGCCGAATGAGGAAATGAAGCACAAAAGAAATGGTGATGGAAATAGCTACGCCTTGGGGTATTCGAGGTCCCCAATTCCTCCCAAAGAAAATACAAACATTTTTTGAATAATGTTCAAGATACCCTCACTCAGTCCCCCTTTTCCTTATATCCTCTAGGGAAAACAAACTAGACAAATAACCAAACGACATGTGTAAAGTAAAATAACAGACTATGAAAATAGACTACTACAAGGACTCAAAACGACAAGTAAATGAAAGGTTCAAATGGCAAGTAAATAAGGACTACAAAATGTTGTTGCTTCATTTGGACTCCAAACGACGTCGTTACAGTCAAAGAGTCATAACAAATCCCCTCTCTTTAAAAAACCCTTGTCCTCAAGGTTTAGAGTAGTAATATAACTTGAAGGTTCATTCCTTCCCAAAAGTTAAGCTTGTGATTGGTACATCTGTAATGCCGGTCCTTGTGGTAGAACTTTTTATAAAATAATTTTAGAAAGGGCGACGAGAATTAGCGTTCTATTTAAAACATTTTACTTGCACACCCAGGGTGCAAGACTCTACGTTTATAAGATAAAAAGTGCTTTGAGAATAAAAGAGGTTTACAGCGGAAAACATTAATTTTAAAATAAAAAGGCCTCTTGTACATTTAAAATTCATGCCTAGACTTCCGTGCTCTTTCCCTTTGGCTGTGTTCGTCCTGATGCGTGCTTCTCATCCCATCTCTGTGAGGGGGGAGGGGTATGCATAAAAACTAAAATGAGTTGAAGACTCATAAGCATTACTTCATACAGTTAAAATATAACAACATAGGTCTTCATTCATGCATTCATCATTCGTACATACTATTACGTGCATGCATACGTGTCATACGTGCATTCATTTGAAAGCGTCACTGGACGGGGTTTTACTTTAAAAGGCTTTCTTTTCATAAAACATGTCTCTCGTCAGTGCCTTCATTTTTTAAAGAGTCGTGCTTTCATTCGTGCATTCATGCATTCATGCATACATACATTCTTCTTATCACTTTCATAGGCCAGTTTACACTGTTATGCCCCGTGTGTTAGGGTTAGCGGCCCTGTGGCCAATGGATTCTTCCTTGGCCGTGGGTTGAAATCCTATTCCGTTAGGGTGCAGCACTGGGTGCACTACCAGTACTACTACCCGGCATTGCAATCTGCCCATTCATTCATTGGATACCCCTTTTTATTCATTCATGTGGCCGTTATGTATCTTCGTACATTTCATGCTTTCATTCATTCTTTCGTTTATGTCAGCTCGAAAGAGCTAGAGCTTTCATTCATTTCTTATCTTTCCTTTAACGTGTCCTTTCATGAGAAAACATTCATTTTCATGGAAAGCATCGCTTATAACATGGGCTTAAACTTCATCTCTCACGACATCCATTAGCATCACCTTGAACGTTGTCTTTCGTGGCATCCATGAGCATCACCTCGTAGCATTCATGAAAGCGTCGGTTCGTAGGATCTGTGAAAGCCTCAGTTCTCATGTCTTTCTTTGCCTTTCATGAAAACATTCTTTTTCGTGAGAAAATATCATTTCATGAGAAAACATCGTTTCATGATCATAAAATATCAGTTCGTTGATTTTCTTAGAAAATACGTACAATAGCTACACCGTATAGTCATCCATTCACATGCGTACAATTAATACTTTGGGTGCGTAAATAGGGGCTGCCAAGGAGGGGCCGTAAATACTTATACCTTGAACAATTAGCATTTTATTTCGTAAAACGTATTTCGTGTCGTTTAGTAATGCATCGTAAAGAAAAGCGTTTTGTTTTGTTTTTCTTGTATCTTATAAAACTCTAGAAGGGTATGGACGTAACACTTACCTAGACTCCATGCTACTTGCATATCATGCAGTCCATTTATGTGCGTGTCAGATATGCATACACATAACCTTAATGTCATTCTCTATCTAATGCATAAGTAACTTAAACTAGAAATAGAACTATGCCTCACCTGGAATACTCTCCTTCTATCCTGTGCTCTTACGTGTCCCTTACTATGACAAGACCTTTGAGGACCCATTACAATGACCACGTCTTCCAACTCAAGGTCTTGCCTTGAGTGCTCATCCACTAAAGTGAACTTATGATTCACCTTATGATTAAGACACTAGGACCTTCGTCTTACTCTTCTCACTAACCACATTCCGACGCATGATTCAGATCGATGGAATCACACATCCCAATCCTAGACAGTACACCCATCACTATCTCCATGCATCTTAGCCCATACTAATCCTCATTCTCACCCATACAAGCCACACGGCTCTAAGCCAACTCTGATGTTTAAGTACCGTGCAACTATGCTAAGGACAGATTACTCATTACATATGGTGAATCTGTCCAGTACGTGTGTCTAACCAGATTACACATGTACCTTACCCCTTTATCACCTGAGACCAACATATAGCATGTTGATCACCTACTCATAGGGACAAGGGCCATACTCCGATACCAACCTTCTCTTAACCAGGCTAGCATGACTCTTCATGCTACCCGTCCCTTTTGACAGTTCTTCCCAACACTTGACATGACAGGACTCCATTCACAACTACACCTTACGTCACGTCATATAGCTTGAGACTACTCTCAAGCTACACCGTGACCTTGTCATGTCACCTGACATCCTGCTATGTCAACTCCTAACTCAACGTGAGTATAGTTCCTCACGTACTCCCTTCACATCGTGACATCTCGTCACGTTCCCATTTATGTCATTCACACTCTAACGCTTCACCCATCATAAGCATGACTACCAGTAACCACGTCACTTCGTGACATTGCCCAGTCATGCTTCCGTTGTGTACTCTCACACTTGTTCCGCTACTTCACCCATCACAAGCACGACTGTCAATAGTCATGTCACCTCATGACATTCCCCAGTCATGCTTCCGCTACGCACTCTTATACTTATTCTGCTACTTCACGCATACTACTAGCCATAAGTCCATCACGGTGACACTTGTCACCTCAGACTGCAGGCTACGCCATTACTACTTCGGGACACTATTCCACAGTTCCCGACACTACTCATCACGTTCCACGCCCATCAATCACACAACCATCCTTATCTCTGTAGCACGCCACATGGTGTATCGCTGCACCTCATGGAGTAAACTCCATGCATACTCCCTTCTCACATACTACGCCACATCACCACCATGGCGTACATGCCATATGGTGCATCACTCCGCCATACGGAGTACACTCCGCGTGTACTCCCTTCATACACACCACGCCACATCACCATTATGGCATATCCACCACATGGTGCATCACTCCACCATACAGAGTACATTTCACATGTACTCCCTTCATACACACCACGCCACGTCACTATTATGGCATACCTGCCATATGGTGCATCACTCCACCATACAGAGTACATTCCGCATGTACTCCCCTCATACACACTACGCCACATCACCATTATGGCATATCCACATCACTCCGCCATACGAAGTACATTCCACATGTACTCCCCTCATACACACCACACCACATCACCATTATGGCATACCCGCCACATGGTGCATCACTCTGCCATACGGAGTACATTCCACATGTACTCCCTTCATACACACCATGCCACATCACCATTATGGCATACCAGCCATATGGTGCATCACTCCACCACATGGAGTACACTCCACATGTACTCCCTTCACACACACTACGCCACACAGAGTACACTCAGTGTGTACTCTTCCCATCCCACATGCCACATCACCTATACAATACATGCTCCACAACCACACTACACAGCACCTTCCACAACACTTTACAGCACACCACACAGACATGCCCAACACATCACAGCGCATTACACAAATAAGCCCAACACTTCGCTGCATAGCACATCACATCACAATACCACAACTCCACAATACTAACAGCATAGTCCACAACCTAACCAATCAACTAATAACATCTAATATAAATAACAAGAGATAGAGGGTTATACCATCGGCGGGATAACCCATGCATTGCTCGCTGATCGTCATAGCCGATGAAGTCGGAAGGGTCGAACGTGGTGGCTAACCCACGCACGATGACTGTTTGGGCGTCTGGATAGCTAAGTGTGGTCTTCGAAGGGCTCGTTGTGGCCATGTGATGGTGGCAAGGAGCGTTACACGACGGATCTAGCCGTGTACAGTGGGGTCAGCCATGCGCAGTGGTTGTCCATCACGTGCAGTAGCTACCCACCACATATAGTGGTGGTTCGGGCTTAAGGTTGGACTGAGGGGGATGTTGGTGGAGCTGTGGAGGCTCGGTGGTGGTGACACGACAGTCCAGGTGGTGGAAGGAGGGATGGTCGTGTGTGTGATGGAGAGAAGCCCGTGAGAGAGTGAGAGAGAGTGTGCGTGCATGGGTGGCAGATCGAGGCTATGGGCAGTTGGGATGGCTCGGTAGTGGCCTGAGGAGGCTGAAGATGGTGGTTACAAGCTGCGGGTGGCGGTGCAAGGTGGTGGAGGGTGTGAAACCCGTGCGTTGGAGAGGGGAGGAAGCCGTGCAATGGAGGGAGGCTATGGGCCTTGAGTCACATGGAGGTGGAAGGGGGAGGGAAGGGGAAGCGCATGGAGGCGCTTGGTGGCCATGGGTGGTTGCGGACAGCAGCGTAAGGAGGAGAAATGGGTTAAAGACCCATTTCGGCTACTTACCATGAGGAGAGAGAGAGGACTTGCACGTGGGGGTTAAGCTTGCTGAACGATGATGGTCGGTGGGAGGCGGAGCTACCGTGGAGGTGGTGGCGCTGGAGGATGGCGCATGACGTTGCAGTGAGCACCAAGTCCATTCGGGTTGTGCACGGCCAAGAGAGAGGAAGAGAGAGCGTGGGAGAAAGATACCGGGATGGGTGAGCTCGTCGGAGGGAGGTGGAGCTAGTGGTGGCGGCGGCGTCGGGCAGGGCAGTAGAGGAATCGGCTGGGGAGAGAAGCAGTGTACCACATACGCTTGAGGGAGAGGGAGGAGAGAGAGATAGCTAGGGAAAAGTGAGGGAGACAGAAGAGGGGTTGGGTATTTAACTCAGTCCCTTCATCTGGGAATCCTCAAAACGATCTAACAATGGGTAATTAAAACACTGATTTGAAAATGCGTAAACATTAATTTAATTAAAGGTAATAAAGATAGAATATTATTTAAACTAACTTTAGTTTATAAAGTAATAATCCTTCATCATTAATAAAATGATAAAGTCTCGCTTAACATATTTAAGAGAATAAAACCATTTAATTAATTAAAGCATTCAATATAATTTAAATCTCATAATATCTAAAATAGTTGAAATCATTTTATTAATAATATTAAAATGATTTCCGAAAATTATAATATTTTTGAAGCTCTTCAAGAATATTATAAGTGTCGTATTTAAGATCAATCTTAAATCAATAACACTGGAAATACTCTTTATATTTACAGCATATTTAAAACATTGGGCGTGCCCTAGAAGTCACAAGATATCTTTGTGAAACACGCCATCATGGTTCAGCACGCATGACGAGTCTCGCAGTCGCTAGATAGAAGGGCAAACAATTCACGTAAATTCTGCCCTCGAGATTTGCTTACGTCACAAAGAAGGAACGTACATCAGAAAGAGATAAGCGTACGTAAGAAGGAAGAAGCGTACGTAAGAAGGAGCGGGATGTTACAACATCATCCAACGCAATATGGAAATTTGGCTGCTCTAATAGTAAAAATTTCTTGAATATTCTGATAGCCTCTCTTTGAGTGTGAAAATCATTTCACCATATGCATCCATGTGCTGAATCGGTTCTTTCACTGCTATTACTTCAATACACTCCAACTTTCTGTGAGTAATTTGCCAAACATGTAGAAGATTCAATTGTGAGTGATATTCAGTGCAATGTTTCTACTACCTCTTGGGCCTCTAAACTTTAACAGTATCCATAAATGAAAGTGCAATGTTTCTATAAATTTCTATATGCCAGTCGAAACTCCACAAAGAATTACACAAACCACATCAGAAACAAGGTGCATTGAGCATGTAACAACATGTACCATATCAATAGCAACCACTATTCTTACAGCCAAAAAGTGTAGGCAAATTGCAGATAATAGAAAGATATGAGAAAGAGGGCACATAGTTATGCGTTAGAAATGACTAGACAAAAGGTATGTACTCTTTCTTGCCAATCATTGGTAGCAATCCAAAAGTTCATCATAGGTAAACAAGGAACCCATTTCCCAGTGCTTCAGGGCAGTTTTCTATAGCTAAAATTGGTCTCTAAAAAATTCAGAAAGTAAATAGAAGTTCCTTTCATTTTTTTGATTAGTAAAATAGAAGTTCCTTTCATGATATGTTTAACATCAAAAGAGTTGGTCAAACCAATGTATACAAACAAACACAAGGCAAGCAAAAAACCTTTTATAATCCCCAACCAACATAAGTAGGGAATTATATAGTACATAAAAATGATTTTTTCTCTGACTACCAGTAAACAAAATATTTCCTAAAGAGAAAAAACTAAACCAGAGAGAAGGGGTATTGGCCAAGTACATGGATGAAATAAAATGAGTAATGCCCAAAGTTATTATCTAAAATTAAATAATACAAGAAAATGAAGGAAAGATGAAATCAAGTAGAAATTTAAGGTCCCCATCCACTCATAGACCAATTGTAAAGCAAAGAAGAATTCTAAAGCTTGAATAACAATTATATGAATCTGGTACTTTTTATAGGTAAAATATGAATCTGATACAAAATTTCCATAGGATAGAAAAATGATATTACTCACGTTCCCTCTTTGATGCTGAGCTGCTTGTAAAAGTTAACAAGAAACATGTCGACTAGACACCGGCCATATGTTGATCCTATCATTATTCTAGTGCTTTCTGAATCTTCTGCACAGTGAACTTTTTGAAAATGTGTAATTTGTTTGATATTTGCGGTCATTGTTGGTTCTAATTATATTTGCTGAAGCATGTACATTATTTTTTATGTTTAAAATAGATGGAAGGTAGTTTTAGTAGTAGTGTTGGTGGATCAGTGCTTATTTCATTGGACATGGAGGAAAATGCTAGTCCTTTAGTGCCTTCCTCTATGAATACCCAAAATCCCACACCATCTCTCCCCCCAAAGTCAAAAAGAGTCAAGAAGGCTACGAACCAATCTCTTGTATGAGATCATTTTACAAGGGTTGAACCTATTCATCCCATTGCACCCAAAGCTCAATGCAATTATTGCTTTAAGATTTATGGATGCCATTATAAAAATGGTACTTCATCAATGTCACACCACCTAAGATATGCTTGTTCGAACTCTCCCATTAGAGAGAATAAAAATCTTGGAAAAGATAAATCACCATCAAACACTGGAGTTAGGATGGATGGTAAAAGATCTAGTCCTCAAGTGTTAGGACAATATGATCGTGAAAAATTAAAGGCGATGTTTTCCAATTTGTTTATCCAGTGTGAATTGCCATTCAAGGTTATAGAGCATCCGGAATTTGTTAAACTTTTGGGTTATTTAGAGCCTAGACACACCTTGCCATCCCGAACCACCTTCCAAAAAGAGTGTATTGGTTTATACAAGGAGGAGAAGCAAAAGTTGAAGGCATTGTTGAGCAGTCAAAGAGTGAGTTTGACCACCGATATATGGACATCGGTGCAAAACAAGAATTATATTTGTGTTACATGCCATTATATTGATCAAAGTTGGGTATTACACAAGAAAATTATAATGTTTTTCAAGATTCCTAATCATAGGGGTGAGACCATTGCTTGGATGTTAGAGTCTTACTTGGCGGATTGGGAGATTAACCGCCTTTGTACGATCACCATGGATAATGCCTCCTCCAATGATGTTCCTATTGATCATGTGAGGAGGAACATAAGAGATAATGAGTTCACAATTTTGGGAGGCGAGTTCATACATGTGCGATGTGGTGCACATATTTTAAATCTCATTGTATGTGATGGTTTAAAAATTATTCATGACGCTGTAAATAAGATTAGATAAGCAATAAGATTTGTGAGGTCCTCACCGGCAAGGCTTGATATGTTTAAAACATGTGCAAATGAGCTCAATATTGTGTGTGGAAAAATGGTGTGTCTAGATGTTCCTACTAGATGGAACTCAGCATACCTAGTGCTTAGTATTGCTGAAAAATACGAAAGAGTTTTTATACTAATGGGAGTGAAGGAGTCACAGCTTTTGTCGCCTCCGTTTGAAGATTGGCAAATGGCTCGTATTTTTATTAAGTTTCTAAAAGTTTTTTGTGATGCCACTTTGAAAATCTCTGGCTCATTGTATGTGACTTCTAATATGTTATTTCAACAAATTTGTACAATTGAGAACACTTTGAACAACATGAGTCAGAGTGAGAATGATATGTTGATGAGGATGGCTTCTATTATGAAACTTAAGTTTGATAAATATTGGGAGAAAACAGATAGGATGAACATGATTGTTTATGTAGCTTTTGTCCTTGACCCTCGATATAAGATTACAGCCTTGTCATATTGGTTGAAAATGTGCAAAGGGGATGAATGCGGAGATAGAATTGAGGTTAACGTAAGATTGCTCATGAATCGTTTGATTGAGCAATACCACAAGTTTTATGGGCTAGGTAGTGGAAGATCAAATATGGCTCATAAAAGTTCCTCAAGTATTATTGGTGATGACCTAGACTGTGAAGATTTTGATACAGCTCTAAAGCAATATCTTGAGAAGCAAAACAATTTAGTTCTTAGCTCGGACATGGATAGGTATTTGTTGGATGTGATTGAACCAAAAATACTCGAGTTTGATATTTTGGATTGGTGGAAGAAGAACTCATTTAGATATCCCATCCTTGCAAAGATCGCACGTGATGTATTGGGCATCCCTATTTACACTGTCGCATCCGAGTCCGCATTCAGCACCACTGGACGTGTAATAGACCCATATCGAAGCTCATTAGCTCCAGAGACTGTCCAAGCACTAATTTGCACGCAAAATTGGTTGACTTGTGAACCACTTAGTTCATGGGAGGTTGAGGAGCATGTAGAACGCGTTGATATCGAAGGTAAATACTTTAATTTGTTAAGTTTGATTTTTTATTATTAATTTATCTATTTAACTTAACCTCTACATTTTTTTCTGCTTAAGGTAACCCTCTTCCTTCAACTTCAGCAACTTAAGCAACTTCAAGTTCAACTTAACCCTCTTCTTAAGGTTCTCTTTATTTTTGTGATAATTCATTGTAATTGATATTGTGCTTAAGAATTTTCGCATTTATGAAACTACTTTGTGCATTTAATATTTGTAGTATGAACTAGTCATGGAACATGAATTTGAGAGTGTACTAGAAAAAAGATGAGACTTTTTTTTGGTGATATAGACCCAAGAACTAAAGCTGTAAGACATTATTCTTTTGTTTCAAGTTTTATTCTCTTGTTCTTTTTGACTTATTGTTTCTAATCATTATAGTTTTTATTTTCACATAAACTGATTAGCAAAACCAATACGCTTTAGGACTTTGGAGTAAGAAAAATCATTCCATATTTATGTTGGGAGACATTGTGGAGGGTCAGTTTTAGACAATTCTTGTTTAGGTGGATGGGAAGTTTGATTATCTACTGCTCAGAAAGGGAAAATTAAAAATATAAGCTTGGATGGAAGTCATTTTCCTCTAAACTTCTTTTGTTTGCAGACTCTGATTTTATGCCAACTGGAAGGCAGAATCCCAAAACATCTTCTATTACAGAGAGGACTGAAGAAAAGCCAAGCAGCTCTGAAACAAGACCAAAAGAAGGTGCAACTTTGTTTCTTAGGATTCTTTGATTGCAATTTCACTTGTGTTCTGCTTCTTGTCTAATCTACAATTTTATTTTCTTAGTGAAACTGGGGTGGCATGAGTTTGCACACATGGCATATGTTCTAGGAGAAAGATGAAAAGGGACGTTGGGCTGGGAAGGGTGGTGTTTTACAACTTGGATATTAATGTGGGAGGGTAGTAAATCAAATACCTGATAAGAGTCTTAAAATTTTTCTTGAACTTGGAATAAGAAAAGATTTTTTTTAGTGGATCTACCATGTTGAATGTCATACTAATCTAAATATTGGTGCAGTGGTGGAGTCTGTCCCTGTTCAAAATCAAGCTGCTGCACAGAAACTACTCCAGAAAATGAATCATCAAAGCTGGGATGCATAATCAGAAAATATTGAACAATGTTATTTATTTTGCATTGTTATTTTTTATTTTTTATTTATTTATTTTTTTTTTATAGAAGAGCAGGAAGTCACATGTCCAATAGTGACCCCTCCCAAATTTTATTAAAAAAGCCCTCACTTATGGCGGAGGAATACCGTGGTTACAAGAAAGGACCATGGAAAACAGGCCCAAAATCAAGAACAAACTAGAACAAAAGTAAAAGACCACTATTAAAATAAAACCCACCACATCCCAAAAACCAAGGCTTACAAAATAACCCCAACTTTTACAAACTAACATCTCAAAGAAGGAAAACCCAAAGAATCCAAACGGATCAAGCCTCTAAGAACCCGAGGCAAATTATAACTACTCGAAAAATCCCACTCAGATCCTAAGGCCCCTGCCTTTGCTAACCAATCTGCCACCCTATTACCTTCACGATAAACATGCTGAAACCGACAATGAACCGTGCAAGCTAACTCAACAATTTCCTCCCAAAAATCCTCAAGATACCAAACTCCACATCTCCCTTTACTCCACCAAGAAATAACTACCATAGAATCCATTTCAACTATCACATTTGAGATATTTAGCGTTTTGCATCTTCTCAACCCATAAAGGAGAGCCATAAGCTCCGCCTTATTATTAGAACCAAACCCAATATAAGAAGCATAAGCCTGAACCATACCACCAGACGCATCCCGAATAACCCCACCAATACCACAAGAGCCCGGGTTACCCATACTACTACCATCCGTATTCAATTTAAACCACCCCAGCGGCGGTTTATCCCACCTCACCACTTTACAACTTTGAACTTTCGGAACCACCGGAACTGTAACAGTCCGATAGAAATTCATTGGTGGAATTTCTATTTACATTAGGAATCTCGTAAAAACCCCATAAGTTTTTACGAATCGACCAATCGCATAGGTTTTAGTCTATCAACATAGTCAGTGTTATCACTCACTATGGTGCTAGAAATATAAGTTTTATTTATTTGTGGTGGTTAGAAGTGCCAGAATGCATTATTGGTCTACGCCATTAGACTCAGTGGATTATTTAGAATTTTATGGCGCAATATTCTATTTTCATAATTCCGGACGAAACGTCTGTTGGAAATTGTGAAATTATTTTTAGGGGCACTTCGAGGTTGAATTTTGGTATAATATTTTCACTGTAGGTTAATATGAATATTTAGGAATTTTTAGTACTAAGTTTATGATTCACTTTTTCGGAGTGAATAGTAACCTCGGTAAGCGCACCAATTGCAGTGTTTCGAAATCACAGTGTGGAATGTCCAAATTAGATTAGAGAAGTTTTATTTGGACACTTGGCAAGATCTTAGCCACACTTAGTGAATAATTTTAGACACTTGGCACCATAAGGAACGTTTGTTGGATTTGAAGGAATCAAGGTGTGAGATCATGTCACTTAAGCAAAACTTTGTTTCATCTGATCAACCAAATTGTGCCAAACCAAAGAGGTTTTCAATCCTAGTGAAACCCTAAATGGTGGGAATCCAATTGAAAGCCCAAAAGCTTTGTTGAAATCGAAACCCTAAACGGTTTCCCCAAAACCCTAAAGTTGGCCTCTAAACCCTTTCTAATCCGATTTCTAGCATTGTGTTTAATCACTTGATTAAATCACTTCCACATGCTATTAATCCTTCAAATTTGTGTTAGAACATCATTATCCAACCTTGTTAACCTTGAAAAATTGATTGGACCAAGTGATATTGGATTTGGGCTTGATAGCAACCCAAACCCTCTTTAAACCCCAAATTTTAGGCCCATTCGGTTTAGGCCCTTTAAGGCCCACGAATTTGGTCACCATAGGATTGCTTCATGGCTAAGTTTTGTACCCCCACTTGGCTGGCCAGATCTGTACAAGAAGGTCCTAGAAGGTTCTAGAAAGACAAAGCAAAGGGCCACCTCACTCTTTCACTCTCACACTCCACCTTGAGAAAAGATCTTGGTCTGATTTTTATGAGAAGAAAAGGCCAACACTCAACCATTCATTCAGTCCTATCACTTTATATAGCTTGTGTAAGAAGCTCTTCAGTCCACTTCCCACGAAAAGCAGCTCTCCTTTACACTTTTCCTTCATAGAACACAAAAGACACTCTCGGACAGTTTTTCATACCTCTTTTGAACGCCTATTTCGAAGCTTTTGTAAGTGTTTTCTCGCCAAGATTCCTTCATGAAAGTTCTTTCTTTTGGAGTCTAGTTTACGTGGATAACTTATTCGTTCCATTTGGAGATCATTTGATTGGTCAAAAGTTGTTTAGACCCCGGAAAGGTCATTCTGGGCGATAAACTGGAGAGTGTGTTATATTTTGGAGTTTTTGACCAAGCTAATGAATAGATCTTGGTCCGAAATTTTTATGGAGTACTGTTAACATGTGTATATGATTATTGGTTGAGGATTTTTGCATGATTAAAAGTTTTGGTGAAATATTTTCTTAGGTCTAGAAACTTAGAAACTGGAAGAGGAAAAACAGTTTCTGTTTTGAGAAAGTTTAAATCTTTTATGGTTTAATCTTATTCCAATGGCTTTGATATTTTTATTGGAAGATCCTAAGCATCTTATATACATGTTAGAATGTTATTTTGAAGATATTTGAAGTTAGTTTCGAACATATGAAATTTTATGCAAGGAGATATTCGGTTAGGCCAAAGTGATGATGTTCTTGGCTAAATTTATGTTTTGGTTGATGTTTACCCATGTGATCTTGAGTTTGATGCTTGGATCTGTTTTAGAACATCTTTTTAAACCATGTGATGTTTGGGTTTGAAGATCACATCTTTATTAGTCATGGATCAAGAGGTTGATCAAAACAAGTTAGAAACAAATTTCTGTTTTGAACTTAGAAGAAAAACCAAAAAGTTCAAGTATGGTTTTAGTGATTTTGATGACTTTTGTTCATGATTCAAAACATGATTATTCTTAGGAATATGTTATGAGTATAGTAGAAGAAAAATTTTGGTTTAATCATAAGTTTTGAAATTTGAAAGAATTACAACAAAATCAAGGGAAATAGCCTTGTAAGTTTCGGACCTATAGAGTTTTAATGGTTGTGTTTAGTTTTAAATTTTTTTGAATTGATATTTGAGCTTAGGACAAAATTTACATAAGATATGTAAATTTTGGTGATTTTTGGAGTTAGGATGCAAAATCCTTAAGTTAGGGTTAAAATGGTCATTTTTCCACATGTAGAGGGTAAAATGATAATTTTACTCTAAGCTGATATTTTTCCATATTCCTAATTGTTAGTGATTAAGTTCTAATTTTTAGAAATCACTACTTTCAGTTTCTCGTGATCGCACTTGAGCTTTGTCTCGAAACGCGAAGATTGAGGTAAGTTAGCTTTTAACTTACTATCAATTTAATGTGTATGTGTGATAAGTAAGGGAACTAAATTGTATGTATGCATGTTATCATATGTGCCATGCCAAGTCATTACATATTTATCTATTACACAGAATTTATTCTGTCATGAATTATTCATCTGTTACACAAGATATTCTGTCACGTATTGCTATACATGCTATACATTGCAAGTATGTCATGTTAAGTTAAGTATGCCATCTGTTACATGTATTTCTTGTCATGTAATATTCATTGTCACATGTTACGCCATGTTAAGAAATGTTGTCTGTTATATGGTATGCCATGTTACGAAATGTTGCATGTTACATGTATGACATGTTATGAAATGTTCTCTGTTACATTTATGTCTCGAAGTATGTAATGTCTGTCGTCCTACGTTCATGTCACGTTATGTTACGTCAAGATTTCTGTCTTTTATGTAACGTTCATGTTACGTCACGTTACGAAATGTCATGTCTGCCAGTTAAGTCATTCATGTCAATCACGACCCTAAGCGCTAGGATGGGGTAATATCCTAGTGGAACTCCTTTGTTCACGCTGGAGTGTCTAAATATGTGTGAAATTTCCTGGGTTGACGAAGTACAGTCAACAGGTTGCGAATGGGGCCTAATTAGCTGGTCACCGGAGCGCGCCAGGCACTAACGCCGATGGTGCCACACATTATGTTACGGTGTGTCCACAGCAAGTGTGGCACAAACAGATAAGTCATGGGGCCACAACAACTGTGGAGCATGAAGTATGGGGCCACAACAACTGTGGAGCATACACTACGTGAGACACAGCAATTGTGACACGTAGAATACGTGGGGCCACAACAACTGTGGAGTACGTATTAACGCACTCACAGCTGGTATAGACACCTGTGATGTGATGCGGTAATCGGCAGGGACACACGGCTCAAGGGGACCTGTGTAGCACCCATATGGTCACGTTAATGATTAAGTTTATTGAATAAGATTCCAAGTTCAAGTCATGTTTCACTTTATGTTATGTTCAAGTTTACGATCACGCAATCATGGTAATCCCATGAGACAAGAATATGTTTCAAGTTCATGTTATGCTATGCTTCAAGTCCATGTGTTTTAAGTTCACGTACCTGTCATGTCACATCAAGTTAAGTTTAAGTCCAGTTCAAGTTATGTCAGCTCCATGTTATGTCAAGTTACGTTATGTTTATTATTTCATGCCATGATATGTCAAGATAAGTTATGTTTTTCTATTGATTCAATTATGCATTTATACTTTTACTGCCATACATGCATCATTAACTTGTGTTGAAGTTTTTTGTTAACTTACTGAGATTTGTAATCAAATCTCACTGTGGTAGTCCCAACTACCATTCCCCCCGAATGGTAGATCTTGTTACAGGATCAGAAGGAGAACCAGGAGTTGACTAACTAGAAACGGTCGACTAAGCAACAAGGCGACGTAGATGTAGTTACCTTAGATTACTACATGTATTTTGTGGAGTTCAATCTCCAGCACTCTTTTGTTCACAACCATTTTGGACTAGTGTTGTGATCTTAGTTGTTCAGTATATCTTTATGTATCAATTATGTTTTAAGTAATTGGGATATTTTAGTTTGGTGCATAGTATTGCAAAAAAAAAAAAAAAATTATCCGCTGCGAATATTGCATAATGCTAGATGCATGTTAGGAATATTGTATCTTATATGTCATGAACGGGGGCAGGTAACCTTGTGTTGCATGTCTCGACGCTTCAAATGTCCGTCCGATCCCAAGCGAAATTTTGGGGCGTCACATCTGAGGCTCTTCAGCTGCCGTCTGAACTTGTTGAACTCGTTGATCAAGACTTCTCGTTCGGCCATAACGGTTTAACACCCAATCCGAGAAGTGTCTTGGCATGTTCTTTCCTTCCCTCATTTCCTAGTTGTCAAAGGATGAGGCATATCCTAAAAAAAATATTAGTACTATACGTGCATATAGTGTACTGTTCTAAACTATTTAGATTAAATGTTAGAATGTAACACAATATACGTTCGAACGTAGTCTTTGTACGTTTGAACGAGTTAGTCTTTTGTTTCGAATGTTACTTTCCAAGAGGCTAAATATTCAAACGTACAACGAGTTACATTTGAACGTGATGCTAGCAAACACGACACGCTCAAACGTGATGCTAGCAAACACAACACCTCATAAAGGTCTTACATTCGAATGCACCAAATAAATATGTTCAAACATGATCATGCACTTGAATGTATTTATTAAGTTGTTCGAACATAAACCTAGTCTAAGTTTGAACGTATTTGACATGCAATAAGCTGAAATGTCTTACATTAAAACGTACTCTAACTAGTTCGAATGTAAAACAAGCATTCAAATGTACGTTTGTAATGTCCAAACGTACGTGAGAAACGTTCAAGCGTGTTTGACGATCAAGAATCTGAAAGGTCTTACTAAAAAAAAAAGGCAAACTAAAAAAATTCCCAACAAGCCCATTACTAGAGTGGGTTTGGATTCACAAAACTATTTCATCTCATTTCATCATTACAAATTTTTCAAAATTTTATATAAAAATATAATAAACAATTCAAAATTTTCAAATCTCAAAATAAAAATAATATTTTATTTAACTTTCAACAAAACATCTCATTATATCAAAACCCACCCTAAATTTTGCATAAACACAATTAAATTCACGCATAAAAAAACCAAAATTTTATCATTAAACTTAACAACTGATTGAAACAAAACACCGAGAGAGAGAGAGAGAGAGAGAGCTCACAGCACATGAGCGTGCTGTATATCAGCCTCGAGTACCTTGAGGAACTCCTGATAAGAAGGTCCAGAAGTAGGCTGCTGAAAATAATCTCACATTCCTCTTACTCTTTCTCTCACTTGGGGATTTCCAAAACGTACCGCTCGGTTATTATTATTATTTTTTTTTACCAAACGATGATAGAAATGATTTTAAGTATATTGGTTTATTTTTTAAAAATATTTAAATACATTAAAAATGTGAATAAAAAAAATTACTTTTCCAACTAGCGGTAACACCGAGCGGTGCACCGCTCCAAACCTTAAGATGAACCAATTTTAAAGATCAGATAAAAGTGACACAAAAATTAAAAAATAAAATAACTCATGTATATACCTTAGACCAATATAATTTTTATTTTTATAATGCTTAATTTGCTAGCAAATTTAGACATTGTCAAGGATGTTTTGTGAGTACTGTTATATGAAATTGAAGATGGGATATCAAAACTTGGAATCTCAATGAACATGTTATTGAAGAGATTATCACTTTATCATTGATACCAGATTTTGATTGACTATAACAAATTTGTTTAATTTGATTTCACCCATCAGCAAATTTAAAATTGAACCGATTGATCCAAGAGATTTCACAATTTTAAATGTACAAGATTTTACGATCATTACTTGTAGATCAAGGACACCAACCACTACCTTATAACCAATTTACAATTCTTTTTTGAGGAAAAAATCCAATATAATTTGTTATTCTCTGATTTGAACTTTGAGTAGTAAGCAGATGAATAGGCTTGGTGAATTGGGGCTTTTATTGCTCAATTCAAATATCTAATGTGAGATTCAATTTCTTAATTAGCCCAATCCAACATAGCCCCACTTTGAAAGTATGAGCCTTATAGTCGAACCCATTTCGAGTTAAGACCCCTCCTAGCCCTTCCAAATTTTCTACCTTATCAGCATGATGTCATCCATTTTTTCACGAATTCATCCTTATTATGCTGATCGCAAATTGTCTCTTGATATGTGAATTTGCCCATCCCGCATTGTGGACTACCATTTCTCCTCTAAGATGGCATCGATGATTCTATATTTCATCTGAACTTCATAAAATGTATGCTTGGAAATTTATGCAACAAAACCTCAATCCTCAATCCAAGAGAATAAAAAAGGAATGAGAAACGAGAAATTTCCATTGCCTGAAAGTTTCTCGGAGGCTGTGAGAAAGTATCAAGAAATTATATGATAATGCATTTCGCTCAAAATATCGATTGCATTTGGATAATGAAATATTTTCAAATATTTATAAATAATAGTAAAAAAATAATAATAAAATAATTATATAATGGTAAATAATAATTAAAAATAAGTAAAAAATTATAATGAAATAATGAATAGTAGTAAGATATTCTCAATATCCAAATTAGAAATCAACCGTGTAGTGCACTCAATCTCATGTGAAATGGGAGAGTATGATAACATTGGTTACTCTGCATCTAGTGGGTTGATGGCATGGCATAGATTTAATTTATATCAATGAGCGTATGTTGATAAATGAAGATACAATATATATCTGAATTCATGTGCATGCTATGATGGAAGTGTTTTCTGGACATTCTCTCTTCCCCCCTTCAAAAATTAAGTGAGAGGAAAATGATTTTTTTACATTTTTTCCATATGGTCACGAAAAATTATTTAAATTGCTTGGCTCCAAGATTGAAAATTATCTGCGTCCTACTCTGTGTAAGGATGATTTCCATTGTCACTCTTGGATTTAGATTAATTTTAACTGGTATGAGATGCTTAGTATTTACCTCTTACTTATATATAACAAAAAAGATGCTTAGTATTTCCATGGACAATTTGATATGTGTAATAACTGAGGCATTCATGTGAAATTGGAAAACTTTGAGCAGTTGTGTATATGGGTTCCCAGGACTAAGGTAGGGAATTTCAATAAATTTGTAGGTATATTGTCTTTCACTGGGCATGGTCAATTTTTTTTTTTTTTTGTTCTTTCTGAGAATCAAATATTGCTTCATTCAATAGTAAGAAGCAGATACAATGAAAGTCATATCTTTCCAAACGCTGACAAGACTTAAAATTATACAGTAGAACATACTTCCGGATCCACTGCTAAATAAGTTAGAATAAAGGGTCTTACCCACAAAACGTGCATTTCTGGCCAAGGTATGCACCACCTCATTTCCTTGGGCCTACATGAAGCATATCAAAAGATTAGAAATGAGATAATAAACACATCACTTTGGGACTCTTGAGAGGAGTTATTGGCAACTCTAGAAGGGGTGAATTTCATGGTGCTTCATTAATATAGGGAAGGGAAGGGAATAATGCAGCTGATTTTCTTGCTAGAGAGGGTGAAATGGGCAAGAATGTGATTTATGAAGAGCGGTTTTCGCTACCTCGTCTTCTTAAGTGGATTTTTTGCTTGGATAGGTGGGGTCTCCCCTCCTTTGGCACATAGGCGTACTCGAGTTTGTTTTTTTCTTTTTTCTTGAGCTTAGGCTTGTTTTAGATTGTCTTGTTTGTCCTAACAGCTGGTTGAGACGTGCTGCGATAGGCAAGTTTTGACCGGTTTTTGCTTATTTTGGGTGGTAGTTGTCGGTTACGTTACCTTTAGGTTTGTTATGTTGCCACGGTATTCTTCCGCCATAAGCGGTGAGTTTTTTCAATAAATTTGGGTCGGGACCTCTTCCAGAGTGGTTACCGACTATTTTAAAAAAAAAAAAAAAAAAAGAAAAAGAAAAAGCAAATCACTTAGGGCTCTAGCTAAACTTTTGTTATTGGCTTGATCGAATAGCTTCAACAACAATAAGAGAATCTCCCTCAAGTATTTAGTGAGAGATTCCCATATGGTGAATGATCTGTAAAGCCCTTAAGGCCGCAAGCATCTCAATATCCTTCACCAAATAAATACCTTCTTCCTTCTTTGACACGAAAATACAAAAGGATATAATATTTGACATTTTTCAATTTTAAAAAATAACAATAAAAGTAGCATGATTTAGGGGGCGAGGAATAAGTCATTTGCATTCAAAATCTACCTAAACTCATCTTATCAATACAACCTTATCAAATTCTTATACAAAATATAATAAATAATTCAACTTTATCAAATTTCATAATAATTTTCTTAAATTTTCACACAAAATATAATAAATAATTTAACTTTTATTCTATTATTTATAAATTTTTTTAACTCATTTTAATTCATCTCTAATTTCAAACCACTGGTCTCCAACTATAGGAGGTCAAAATCAAGCAAAACAAGATATATTAATATACACCCATAGGCCAAATTGACGCAAAAAAAAAATTCAAAACAAAAGATTAATAAATGAGAGATGACAGCTAAAAATGTTTTATTTGGACTGGTAGATGGGAGAGAGCCAACAAACACCAACTAACCAACCAAACTGAATGACAGATGGGCGAGTGCCAACAAACACCCATATGACTAATTCTTTTAATAAACATGAGAACTAATTAAAAATATTTTACCCTTTTTATAATGAGTTCATTTCTTTAAAAAACAAATAATTCCAGATGACTCTCGATAAAAAACTATTCAAATTTAGATAATGTCTCTAGTCAGAAAATTGACATATCAAATACCTCCTTTGTGTGTAAATTTTAAAATTATTATTATTTTGAGATTTGAAAAAATTTAATTATTTATTATATTTTGTGTGTAAATTTGATAAAAATTTAATGATGAGATGAAATAAAACACTTTCCAAATCTAAATGGAACCTAATTATATTTCAAGAATTTTATATCACACTTTATTATCGTAAAATAATTTGATTTAATAAATAAATTTTAGATTTAAAGATTAAATTAGAGTATATAAGGATTGTGTGGTACAAAGACATCTTCCAAATTTAAGCATGAAGAAGAATTTTTTTTTTTTTTTTTTCGATTTGAACTTGTACAAAGCTTTGGGGCTGGTTTTGGAAAATAAAAGACAAAAAATTGAATAAAAATATTATAAAGTTAAAATATTATTAGAACATAATTTGTTTTCATATTATTTATATTTTAGAATTTGAAAAAGTTGAATTGCTTTTATATTTTGTTTAAAAGTTTAGAAAATTTTAATAATTAGATAATAATTAGATGAAAAATTAAAAATTTGAAATTGAAAAATATTTATATTTGTGATATTTGAATATTGAAATGAGATAAGATGAGATAGAACATCTCTATCCAAACCAATCATTAGAGAACTTCAAAGGGGGTATTGAGAGTTCTCACCAATAAGTGTAAAATGCACTTTTTATTTTGTGTGTTTTTTTTTTCAAGTATTTTTTAAATCATTTTAAATATTTATAAAACAGATTCACAAATTTATTAAAATACATTACTTAACTATTGAGTAAAAAAAAATCAAATTGGTACAAACTTTCGAGTAATTTATTAGTGGCTTGAGCATTTTCCTAGGGGGCACTGGGCAGCACTACAGCGATTGAGATTCCTTTTGAAGAATTCTCCAGACATGGTCAAAATTTTATTTTTCATAATTTGTTAATCTCCTTAAATATTTAAAAAAAAAAGATATTAAAAATTAATTACTTAATTATTAAGTAAAAAAAATATTAGTTGGGACCCACTCTTGGTGGAATGTCTAGGTAGAATAGTATTTTTCTTTAAAAAATTATAAACATATATTATTTTTCACAATTCATTAAATAATTATATTTTAAAATAAAAAATATTTTGATAAAATATTTTTTGATAAAATATTTTATAAAAATAATATCCCTTTGCAAAAATATCTGTAAAATGAAATATATTATAAAATTTTGGTGGATTTTTTTGTTTTTTTTCCCCTAATCGGTATCATCTGAAAGCTGAAGTCCTCAATTATTGACATTGTCCAGATTAATGAGGTTGTCATCGAATAAAGGCAAAAGTCTAATCGACTTACAGGTTTTGACTCAGTGCAAGCTAATCTCCCTACTTCCTTTGAATTCTTTACTTCGTTTCTTGTTGCCATGACTTGCACGCCTTTTGTGAACAGATTCCAACAATTTTCTAACGAAAAAAAACTTGGGATCTGATCGCTCTGCAGTTCTTGTTATAGGTTTGTATATCAACCCATCTCAATCTGGTCTCGTTTTATTTTTTTTGTTATTATTTTTTTAAATTTTTACACAAAATATAACAAATAATTCAATTTTAACTCTACTATTTATAAACTATCTTAACTCATTTCAATTTATCTCTAAATTCAAACCATTCTGTCTCCAACCATAAGAGTTCAAAATCAAGCAAAACAAGATATATTAATATACTTCCATAGAACAAATTGACGCCCAAAAAAAAATTCAAAACAAAAGATTAATAAATGAGAGATGACAGCTAAAACAATTTTATTTGGACCGGTAGGATTGAAATTAAGCAAAAGAGAGAGCGCCAACAAACACCCACTAACCAACCAAACTGAATGACAGAAGGGCGAGTGTTAATTGAAATGATAACTTTTTCTTCAACCTATCCTGCTCGATTCCAATATTTTTCATCTCCAGGGAGTATATTTAAAAATAAATAATGCTACTTATAATTTTATTTATATTTTTACTTATAAAACTTATTTTATTAATTTATTTTTATTTTAAATTCAAATCCTGAATTTTAAATTTTATAATCTTTAACATATTTAAAAATAAATTAATTTTAACATATTTAAAAGTTTATCAAGTGCTCTGCTTGGCTATGGGCTGGGAAAGCCGGGGCGCACGATTTCTACCGTTAAGATCGTGCTCTTGGATGCCAAATACAAGCAGTCACGCAATCCCAAGCTTAGAGCATCTGGGTTGGACAGCTCAAATTCAAATAAAATTAAAGAGAAAACTTTATAATCTTCAAAGAGAAAACTAATTTCTGAAAAATGATTGATCTCACGTTTATCAACAATGAAGTGATTACTTTACATATTTGCACATCCACCATAAAAACTAATTAGTTTTAAAAGTTGGAAGAGTGATTGTCTTGTCTGTTCCATTCACCAATGCAATAGGACATACAGCCTGTCTTTGATCGTCATGTTGAAATTAACTTCCTTAATTTTTTAAATTATAACTCAAATCATACGAAAAATATTAATTTTTTACTCTTAGTTGTAGTATAGTTGTCATTATTTTTATCATTTTCCACTTAAAATAATTCCTATCCACTTGGTTTTTCTGGAAGTTAAGTCAACTATATCAACCAAGAGCCCAGAAATACGGTTTCAATTTATCCACTTCCTTCCTGAAGAAAAACATGGCTGATCTTGCCTCTAGCCTCGCCAGTAGTCTCTTGAAGAAATTAGGCTCTTTGGTTTATCAGGAGCTCTACTTGGCATGGGGTGTCCAGAGCGACCTGCATAAACTTGAGAGCACGATTTCTATCCTTAAGATCGTGCTCTTGGATGCTGAAGACAAGCAAGCAAACAACCCCATGCTGAGCATCTGGCTTGGACGGCTTAAAAATATGTTATATGTCGCAGAGGATGTGGTAGATGAACTTAAGTACGAAGCTTTAAGGAAGCAAGCGATTACGACATATGGAAGCACTATGGCAAAGGTATGCCATTTCTTTTGTTCATTCATGGCACTTTCATCCCGTTTAAAATTGGCTCACAAAATCAAGGACATTAGGGAGAGGTTAGATGAGATTAATGCTGATAAGGTTCAGTTTAATCTCACTGAGCGGCATGAAGAGGTGCATGTCAATCCCCTGTGGAGGGAGAAGACCCATTCCTTTATTGATCCTTCAACAGTATTCGGTAGGGATGGTGACAAAGAAGAAATAAAAAAGAGTTTGATGCACCCAAATCCCACTAGAAATCTTAATATAATTGCCATAGTTGGATTAGGAGGTATGGGAAAGACCACACTTGCCAAGGTTGTTTACAATGACAAATCCGTAGTTAAACATTTTCAGTTGAGAATGTGGGTTTGTGTACCTGAGAATTTTAATGTTACAAGATTGGTGAAAGACATCCTTAAATCTGCTGGTGGTAGAGTTGATAAGAATTCAAGTAATGAAGATACATTGCAGACTAGTTTGAGAGAACTTTTAAAGGATAAAAGGTTTCTACTAGTTTTAGATGATGTCTGGAATGAAAATAGAAATAAATGGACTGAACTGAGAGATTTGCTTAATGGAGGGTCGCATGGAAGTGTCATTGTTGTAACGACACGTAGTCACAGGGTTTCTTCCGTTTTAGACCCTGTTTATACACATTCTGTAGAAGGTCTATCAAAAGAAGAAAGTTTGTCTTTGTTTGTGAAATGTGCATTCAAGGAAGGAGAAGACAAACTATATCCAAATCTCTTGCCAATTGCAGATGAAATAGTGAAAAAGTGTAAAGGGGTTCCACTGGCCCTGAAGAGTTTAGGTGGTCTACTTTATTCGAAAGTCGATGAAAGCGAGTGGGAATTGGTGAGAGGTAACGAGATTTGGGAATTGTAAGAAAATGAGGGAGGCATCTTACCTGCATTGCAATTGAGCTATAATCAAATGCCAATTCATTTGAAGCGATGCTTTGCTTATTGCGTTAATTTTCCAAAGGATTATGATTTCAGTAATATCCTTTTAATTGAACAATGGGTGGCACATGGATTAATCATCCAAATGTCTCCTAACAAAAAACAAGAGTTGGAAGATATTGGAGAATTGTACATTAAAGAGTTAATGTCGATATGTTTTTTCCAATTAGATCTTCAAGAAAATCTTTTTGGCATGTATTCCTTCAAAATGCATGATCTCGTCCATGATCTTGTACTCTCTATTGGCCATGAAGAGTGGTCGGAAATAGACTCTGACAATAAAGACATGGCCTCGACAGTTCGTCATTTGTCAATTTCATCTAGTAGCCAACAAGTTTCGAAGTTCTCAAACAAGTTAACTAATGTGAGGAGCATCATGTACCGAAACGAACCACACGTTTCCTCAGTTGAAGCATGCATCTCAAGATTCAAGTCTTTACGTCTGTTAACTATACCTTATTCAGATTTTGAGAATTTGCCAAGTTCCATTGGTACTCAAAAGCATTTGAGATATCTCGGCCTATCTCTTAATCAGTCAATCAAGAAGCTTCCTAATTCCATTTGCAAGTTACACAATTTGCAAACCTTGTTACTTGATGGATGTAGAGACCTTGAACGACTGCCCAAAGATATGAGGAACATGATCAACCTTAGGTTTCTTACGATTTCAACAAAAGATACACGCTTGTTCGTGAATGGAGTATGTTGCTTTAATTCTCTTCAGATTTTATGGGTGGTGGAGTGTCCAAGACTCGAATGCTTGCTTCCACAGATGGACAGGTGCCTCACCAACCTTCGTATGTTGGTTTTTGTGGAGTGTGAAAGTTTGACCTCTTTGCCACCTATTATCAAGCACCTAAAAGCCTTAGAGTCATTGTACATTTGTGATTGTGAAGAGATAGATTTGACGGGAGGAGGAGGAGATGCACAGGACCTCAATTTGAGACTCCAAATCTTGTATATAACAAATTTACCAAAGTTGGAGATTTTACCCGAATGGCTCCTAGGATCTGCAAACACTTTAAAGCACCTACATATCGAGCAGTGTGAAAATCTGAAGGCGTTGCCAGAGTGGTTACCAACTCTGAAATCACTTCAGACATTGGAGATCGTTGAATGCAATGAGCTATCATCTCTACCAGAGGGGATTCGTCATATGAAAACATTAAGAAAACTGGTGATCATTCCTGAGCTCTAAGTCGATGATGAAGAAGATGATGAGGTAATGTGATTTTGTCTTCTTATTTCAATCGTAAATCATTTTTATAATCACATATTATATAGGTTAGGTTTTATTACTCTCCCCTTAAATTTTATATATCTATACGCATGGATTTGCAGCGAGTCGAAGCGAATGCCAGCCTGAAAGCACGTAGCTTCGATCGGTACCTATATATATGTGTTATTTGGATTGGTGAATAATAATGTATTTGCATCGGTACCTATATCTATCTTTTTTCAATGTATAAAATGCTTCACTTGTACTGTTGGTTTCGTAAATGCATGTGTGGAATAATAATGTATTGGAATGAGTACTACTGCAGAGATTGATATTTTATTATTATTTCTTTAAAAAATCTCAATTTCCATTGAAATTCGAATGTACTGCTCAATTGGTTAGTAACTTTTGTCTGAAAGATTAATTGGAGTTCGATCTTCATTATATAAAAGGAAGAAGAAGAAGATCGAGGAGAATCATGATGAGTTAATTAGCAGAAGTTTTGTGATTGTGGCATCTTTACTAATTTGGAGTAAATCTATAGATTCAAAACCAAATTTACCCAATTCCATCTGCGTGCTATAAGCAATTCTATATCGAAAGAAACAAGGAAATTAAAAGCTGCAACTATATATTTCACTCCTAATGCCATAACCAAATGATTTAGTTGTTAGATCTTTCAATTCACTATTTTAATCAATCAATGACTATGTTAAAACCAATTACTGATTTCACAATTATCACTAATTATATATCCTAAAAGAATTACTATTTTTTTTTTACATGTGGTTGGAGATCAACACTTCCCGCCTCTTTATTACAATGATTTACCGGATCTGACCTTTACACAAGCAAATACGATGCTAGCGCTACTTTTCATAATTTTATTTGAATTGGTCTTAAGCCTTATTGTAAGGCCCAGTTCTGGGTTAAGTATTAATAAGGATTTAAGGCGAATTGGGTTTATATAAGAATTGGGCTTGAAGTAATGGTCTGACCCATATGTTGGGTCCAACCTTTCTAACCTTTGGATTTAAGTCCATTTGGCTGAATCATATCACAAGACCCATATCCATGGGTTGACCCAGAACGGTTTGACCATTGACCTTGACTTGCTTGACCAATTGACCCGACCTGTTTGAATGACTTGGTTGATAGGGTCACTAAATCTGACTTGATTCAGATCATAAAATATAATAATATTTTTTTTTCAAAAAAAAAGAATTTAAAAAATTTATCTCTTAATATCTCTATAATAGACGTTATTTAATATTTTCTTATTTATATACATAATTATTATTTTTAAATATTCAATTCCAATTCATATATATGGATGGCTTAGAGAAATTAATGTGATATGTCGCTTAAGTGACTTCTATCATGAAAATTTTTTCTTTGGCCTAAAAAATTGAAATTTAGTGAATTGCATATAGTTACATCTAAATCGATGTGAATAACAATCAGCCCAAAGGAAGATTTTTTTTTTGGTCGAGTTATAGATGATATAAGGTAGTTAATTGTAAATTGTTTAATTTTTGGGATTATCCTGTCCAAAAACTTGATTGCAATTTTGCACTAGGTATCTCATAAGGGCTCATTTTTATAAAATCATAAAATTTTCTTTTAATTTTATGCTATGTTGTCTAATTGATTTTGTTGCTCAATTAAACTAAAGCTTGCATGATGATAATTATGGGTCACTACATTAAAATTGTGAGATATTTATTTATTGTGAGTTTATTTTGTTTCACTTCTAGTGAATGTATATATGATATCTTTCAATTTGAATAACATTCAAACTTTTAACGGATCTAATCTGGCAAAATAGAAAGAGCATGTTACTATTGTTCTTGAGTGTATGAATTTGGACTATGTGCTCCGGGTTATGAGCCTCCCAAACCTACTGATCAGAGTTCTACTGATTAGAAGACAACTTATGAGAAATGGGAGTGCTATTATTGCATGAGTCTTATGATA